>NC_069503.1:717787898-718158518 GCF_027579735.1 Bombina bombina
AGTTGGGTCACATATAGACATATTGAAAACATTAACTTCACTTTTCCCTCTCAAATTCCTAATGGCTGCCAACATTCAGCTAGATTACGAGTTTTCAGCGCTATAGGGAAATTATTGTGCGGGCGATATGGTGGTGTTGAGTTCCATACCTCACCCAAATCGCTGCAACCTAAATTAAACTATTAACGCCTAATCTGCCACTCCCGATATAGCCGCCACCTAAATACACTTATTAACACCTAATCTGCCGTCCCCAATGTCGCCGCCACTATACTAAAGTTTTTAACCCCTAAACCTCTGGCCTCTCACATCACTAACACTAAATAAATATATTAACCCCTAAACTTAACCCTAACCCTAACAAAACCCTAAGTCTAACCCTAACCCCCCTAACTTAAATATAATTAAAATAAATCTAAATTAAACTTACAATTATTACCTAAATAATTCCTATTTAAAACTAAATACTTACCTGTAAAAAAAAACGAAGCTACTATAAAATAAATAATAGTTACATTGTAGCTATCTTAGGTTTTATTTTTATTTCACATGTAAGTTTGTATTTATTTTAACTAGGTAGACTAGTTAGTAAATAGTTATTAACTATTTACTAACTACCTAAAATAAATAAAAAAATAAATACAAAGTTACCTGTAAAATAAAACCTAACCTGCCTTACACTAAAAACTAACATTACAATCAAATAAAATAAATTAAATTAATAAAATACAATTATCGAAATTACAAAAAAAACCCCGAAATGATCAAAAATAAAAACCAATTACTCCTAATCTAATAGCCCAATCAAAATAAAAAAGTCCCCCCAAAATAAAAAAACCCCTAGCCTACACTAAACTGCCAATGGCCCTTAAAAAGGGTTTGTGATGCGGGAGGGCTGCGGTTTAGGGGTTAATAGGTTTATTATAGTGGCGGAATAGGGGAGCGACGGAATAGGGGAGCGACGGAATAGGGGTTAATACATTTTTTAAGTGGCGGCAATGTCCGGAGTGGCAGATTAGGGGTTAATACATTTATTTTAGTATTTGCGATGCGGGAGGGCCTCGGTTTAGGGGTTAATAGGTAGTTTATGGGTGTTAGTGTACTTTTTAACAGTTTAGTTATGAGTTTTATGCTACAGATTTGTAACGTAAATCTCATAACTTCTGACTTTAGATGGCGGTACTATGAGAGTCCCATTGAAAAAGGACTTTTTTAAAAGTGCGGTACTGACGTTGCGTGACGGCCAAAAAGGTGTGCGGTACACCTATACCTACAAGACTTGTAATAGCGGCGTTAGGGAAAAAGCATCGTTATGAAGCATAACAATGCTTTTTCACTCATAATGCTTAACTCGTAATCTATCTGAATGTAAGTAATTTGCATTTTGTTTATGGACAAAGCGACATATTTACAATAGATATATAATGAATGCTTTCTTAAAGGCACATGAAACCGAATTTGCTTAATTTTCTTGGTATCCGTTGTTGAAGGTGCAGCAATGTACTACCAGCCAATGACAAAAGGCATATATGTGCAGGCACCAATCAGCAGCCTGTAAGTCTACCTAGGTATACTAGTTATTTAAAATTGTATGCTCTACCTGAATCCCAAAATAAAAAAATTGGGTTTCATGTCCCGTTAAGTGCAAATGACAAAGCTGTGTGTTGTGTTCATAAATATATAATTTTTGAATAAATATATATATATATATATATAATTTTTCTGTAGTGTAGCTGCCCCCCTCAAAACCCAAACCCCCCCTTCCAGATCCCTTTTCCTGAAATTATCCCACACATGATCCCCCTCATTGCCCCTCCTCTCTCCTTCCCCTTAATCATGCAGCTGGAGTCCACTCCCACCCTAATCCCGCCTCCTCCAGCGATGGGTCGCCCACCCGCCTCCTTCCTTACACTCCCACCCAAAAACGTACAGGGTACGTTACTGGTCCTTAAGGGCATAACGACCAGTTTCGTACAGGGTATGGCGCTGGTCGTTAAGGGGTTAATAAAGAAACATCACATTATAACAAGGAATAATGCCCTAAACCAGTTTAGTAAAATGATTCCAGTTATACCATAAATATACTGTATGTTTATTTGATCATTTTAACGTTCTTCTCATCTGTTGTTAAACTACGTTTATGAGCGTACAATTCAGTCACGGGGGGATACCATTACATATTTATGACAAATATTTATTTAATGAATAGTTCAGATCTTTTTTCTTACAATGTAAATCTGTTAACACCAAACTGACAATGTCTCTGTTATGTCCTGACTGAATCAATCAAAGATTTTGGGAGTGTGGATGACAATAGGTGAGGCTAGGGAGGAGGCATATGATCATTTACATATTTTAATGGTTCATATTAAGCTCTGTATATTGTGCTGTCACTTTGTAGTTTATTTTGGATGCTCGGGATGTTTTTAGAGATCATGAGATCATTTAAAGATTTTAGATAAGCTGAGAAAGAGACTTCTGTATGTCAGGTGGAGCCTTCCAAAAAGCTTACAGATGAGAAAGTACACAGGAAGGAACAAACATTCAGTAATTGAGTGTGAAACAAAAGGTTTCTGTTGGGAAATGTAAAATGAATAAAAATGAGCTTTCTTAAAGAGATATGAAACTCAAAAAATGTCTTTATTGATTCATAAAGAGCAAACCATTTTTAAAAAGTTGGCAATTGACTTTTATTAACAAATTTGCTTTGTTTCCATTGTATTCTTTGTTTAAAAGATACCTAGGTAGGTTACTAAAAGCACGACATGACTGGAAATAGTGCTGCCATCTAGTGCCCCTGAACTTACGTCCCTGCTTTTCAAAAAAAGATATGAAAAGAACAAAGACAATTTGATAACAGAAGTAAATTAGAAAGTTGTTTAAAATTGCATGCTCTGTCTGAATCAGGAAAGATTGGAGGGGGTTCATATCCCTAAACAGCTAACAATCACCTAGACAAGTTGTGCGTTATGAGTCAAATAGCAGCGTTGTGGCCCATAACGCATCATTTTCCCTAATGCAGCCATTACGAGTCTTGTCGGTATAGGTCTAAAAAGCGAGCGTTACAGCCTAAAACAGCAAGATCTGTAACGCCATCTAATGTCAGTAGTTATGAGTTTTACGCTACAAAGCTGTAACATAAAACTCATAACTAATGTGTTACAAAGTACACTAACACCCATAAACTACCTATTAACCCCTAAACCGAGGTCTTCCCGCATCGCAAACACTAAAATAAACTTAACACACAATCTGCCGCTCCCGATATTGCAGCAACTTTCAAAAAATATTAACCCCTATTCCGCCGCTCCCTGACATCGTCACCACTATACCAAAGTTATTAACCCCTAAAACGCCGCCCTCCCGCATCGCAAGCACTATTTAAATATTATCAACCCCTAGTCTGCCGTCCACCCACATCGGCCCAACTATTCTAAAGTTATTAAGCCCTACACCGTCGCCACTATACTAAACCTATTAACCCCTAAACTGCAAGCCCCCCACAACTTAATATTCTAACCTAAAATATTAACCCCTAAACCAAAATCCCCCACATCGCAATAAACTAAATTAAACTATTTACCCCCAAACCTAACAACCTCCTAACTTTATATTAAAATTACAATTTCCCTATCTTAAATTAATTTTAAACTTACCTGTCAAATTAAAAAAAACTAAGTTTAAACTACCAATTAAACTAATATAATAATTAAATTAAAATTAAACTATCAATTAAATTAAACTAAACTACACATTCAAAAAATCCTAACACTATTCTAAAAATTACAAAGTATATAAATACAAAAACAAAAAAATACTAAGTTACAAAAAATAACAAACACTAAATAACGGAAAATAACAAACGAAATTATCCAAAATTAAAAAGAATTACACCTAATCTAATAGCCCTATAAAAATAAATAAAAAAACCTAGCCTACAATAAACTACCAATGGCTCTTAAAAGGGCCTTTTGTGGGGCATTGCCCCAAAGATATCAGCTCTTTTACCTGTAAAAAAACACAAAGACCCCCAACAGTAAAACCCATCACCCAACCAACCCCCCAAAATAAAAAACCTAATTCTAAAAAAACCTAAGCTACTCATTGCCCTGAAAAGGGCATTTGTATGGGCATTTAGCTCTTTTACTGCCCAGACTGCCCAGAAGGCAAAACACTAACAAAGACTACCATAGAAAGAATCAATGTGTTTTTTTTTTTCTTGTTCAGATTTTGACCCTATGGAATACTTATAGACATTCTGTTGTAGAATCACTATACTCTCATGTTAATTAATGCTATATGTTCATACAGGTTCTTTGGGTTTGCTGGTGCTTATGACTCAGTCATCATTTTGTTTTACTAATTGTCGTGTTACATTTTAGATATGTTTTCCTGTATTGTTTAAAACTGTAATATACAGTGGAGGAAAAAATAAAGTGCATTGCATACCCTTGAGGTGAGATTTGTTATACATATTGATGTGATTTGATTGAGAAGCAGTTTATTTTGTCCTGCTGGGGATTATTTGTTAGTTGGTAATATAAGTTTAAAAAAACACTGAAAAAATAGTTTAAAAAAATTGAATAAGATTATTGAATCTACATATCTAAAGTTATTAATTAAACCAAAGGATGTGCCATTCTTTAAAGGGACATACAACTCTAAATGTGTCTTTGATGATTTAGACACAGCTTACAATATTTTTGTAAAAGAAAACTTTCCAATTTACTTTTATGATCACATTTGCTTTGTTCTCTTGGTATCCTTTGTTGAAGAGCATTCTTAGGTAGGCTCAAGAGCGTGCACATGTCTGGAACAGAATTTGGCAGCAGTTTTACATCAATGCTTTTAACAATGTTTTACATTAGTGGACAACTTCCTAACATATGGGGGCTTCAGATATTTATTTTAAAAGTTTTAAGCGCAGCAGATCAATATTTTAGAACTATTTAGGGCTGCAGAATAGTTTATGGCTGCACCCATTTTATAATATTTAATGTTTCCTAAAAATGTCCAGTGGTATAGGGCCTAATTTAGGTAAATTCTCCCTTTCACATGGCTCATCACCAGAATTCCCCAAAACACACATTATTTGTTTTGCTTTTTGTGGGGCCACAAAAACTATGACACACAGTATTAGTTTTGCTTTTTCTCAGGGGCCACAAAAACTAGTGAGCCACAGGTTAGCCACCCCAGTGTTACATTGTTGAAACACTGCTGCTGCCATCTAGTGTTTAAAAGCATATGCCATTGTTAAGACCATGATGCAAAACTGCTGTCATACATTTCTCCAGACGCTCTCATACTCCTCAGACTCCTCTCAACAAAGAATACCAAGAAAATAAAGTAAATGTCATAACAGTTTTTTTCTGAATCCATGAATGAAAAAAAAAAGAAAAGGGTTTCATGTCCCTTTAAGAATATTAAATATATAACTATGACAGTGAAAAAAGGCAACAATGTCAGACAAATGAAAATGATAACATAATGTGTGTCCTATAGTTTGTTTCATACTAAGGGCTAGATTACAAGTGACATGTTAACGTTAGCAAGCAAGCAATATCTGTTTTTTTCGCACAACGGAAATTGCGTATGTATTACAAGTTAAAACTAAACGTTATTGCGACTGAAAACCTTGCAAAAAGGGTAGTGCATTAAAAAAAGTTGTATTTAACACAACTTAACTTAAATATTAAAAAAAAGATATAAGGGCTCAAAGGTATATGGTATATGACAAGTACTGAAAAAGGGCTATATTGCATATACACATACATATCTAAATATGTGTATGTATGCATATATATATGTATATATGTTTACGTGTTTGTATAAATGTATTTATGTATTTTTGTGTTTTTTAAATATATTTATTGTACATATTTACCATTCCAATATTCTAAAATATGCATTCCTTTATTTATCTGTATATACCTATACCTGTTTAGCTATTCCTATAAATATAGAGGTATAGTTATATATTTGATATTAACATTATTAGATATATATAAAAATATATCTTTCATAATAAAAAGTAATTTTTTTGTATGTGAAGAGAGGAATGTAAAATATGCGTAATACGCTTTGGGTTTTGTGCTTCTTGTCTAACGTGGTGTCGAGTAAGCGCACATGAAGAATTAGGTATCTTAAGGTGCGTCATTGAAATATAAAATATAAAATGTTAATAATTATTAAAAAATATTACAGATACTGTAAAAAAATCTAAATAATCCATAGAATATGTATATATATATATATATATATATATATATATATATATATATATATATATATATGAGAAAAGAGAGTTAGTGGTATGGTATTAGTAAGCTTGTGTTTCACTTCGGAGTTTAAACGCTGTCGTTCGTGTAGCGTGAAGCAGCTTGTGCACCTGGATATCCTCAGCTGTGATGAGGATATTCACATTGTGCAGTCTGCTCTGGATAAATGAGTTCAAAGAAATAAACTCCCAGGAGCGTGAACAATTATATCCGTGAAGGACAATTATATAACAAGTAGTATGAACTGAGGCCGTACACTATGCACAAACACCTTAGATAGGTTAAAACATAATAGATAATTTATTCGATATACATTAAAAGTCACATAAAGGAACAGACTCATGCTTGTGTAAAAGACAAGGACTGGGATTACGTCATCTGACGCGTTTCACGCCGGTTGAAAAGTGGTTGAAAAATTCACTAGTGTGTGGGTTGTTGAGGAGATTGCATCATAATTGGTGCGAAAAGTGTTGTGTCAAAATTGGTGCGAAGTGGAGAGTGGGACTTGTATTACATGGCTTAAACATGGTGCACATAGATTTTTAAAAAATAAATAAAAAGGAAGTTAGCTATATTATGCTGTGTTTTTATTACGTTTTTATCTCTATATCTATTAGTGCAGCAAGTTTGGGGCAAAACTTTTCAACAAATTTGTAGAAATAATATTGTCTCCTTGCTTTGTAATGAGAGTCAAATTTGTAGCATAATCCATAAGAAGTAATGTATTTTTCATTTTTATCCCTATTTCTACTAGTGAACCAAATGGGGAGCAATAATATTGTTTGATTTAGAAAGGGTATACAATTTTAATAGAGTTTCTAATTTACTTTTATTATGTAATATACTTCATTCTCTTGCAGCATCTAACATAAGCTTTCTGTGTTTTCAGACTCCCATTGAGTTCTATGGCATCCGCGACCTCAAGGGTGGCGGATTGAAAACTAGGTACGCTGCGTCAGAATAGACGCAAGCGTACCTGTTAAATGTTTATAAATTGGGAAAAGTGTCAAATAGAGTCGAATGTGAATTCGAAACATCTGTAATGATGCAAGCATCGATCTGTGTCGGATTGAGATCGCGGGATCATATTTTACATCACAAATTTTAACATATGCTGATCTTGACGCTTTGGTAACTACGACGTATCAATCTTGTGACAAATACGACGCAGAATTAAAGCATATTATCAGCTGATGCTTTGATAAATTGACCCCCAAATCTAATTTCCTCCAGCCTTAAATTGTGACCTCTTGTCACAAACAATTTTCTTGGAATAAATATGTTTCTATTTAAAGATGTAATTCATCTATGTGCAGTTAAATTTTGACTGGAATGTAACTGTGTTAGACCTAAAAAGTGAAACCAGAAGCATGTTACGCAAATTTTACATTCCTATGTTCTTCAAGTAGATTTTTTTTTAATTTATATATATATATATGTTAACACCTTAATGTTAATGTAAAAAATATATCTGTACCTATATATCTATAGGAATAGATATGTAGGTATAGGTATACATATATATATATATATACAGTGAGGCCTCGGTTTACGAATTTAATTCGTTCTCCGGGTCGTTTCGTATTGCGAAAAATTCGTAAACCGAAACACGGTTTCCCATAGGAATGCATTGAAAATCAATTAATGCGTTCCGGAGGTCCGAAAAAATTCAAGTAAAGTGTCCAAAAAAGGCTCCAAAAGGCTTAACAACTTGCTGCAAATGGCTCCAATGTCTCCAAAAGGCTCCACAACTTGCTGCAAATGGCTCCAAAAGGCTTAACAACTTGCTGCAAAATGGCTCCAAAACCTCTCCAACACCTCTACACTGGTACCCAAACTTCATTAATTCAATCATACTTGAGTATGCAGGGGGCACAGGGGCCACTGGTTTCGTATTGCGAAAAATATTCGTAAACCGAGGGGGGCAAACCGGCATTTTGTTTCGTATTGCGAAAAAAAATCGTAAACCGAGGGGGGCAAACCGGCCATTTGTTTCGTATTGCGAAAAAAATTCGTAAACCGAGTCAAATTTTCTTCAAATTTCGATTTCGTAAACCGAAATTTCGTATACCGAGTCGTGCGTAAACCGGGGCCTCACTGTATATTAAAAGCTCCTGTCGAGTTAGAATGCAAGCAATAAGTGTTAGTTCTTTTTTCTACACTCTCAATTGAAGTTTATGGGGAGAATAAGGTAACACGGTCGTGATATTTAAAGTCCTTCGGTTTTTAAAGTTGCAATATTCGAAGTCCTTTGGATATCACGTCGGGTTTCGCACGCATGCAAACTTTTTACTTTCAACTTGTAATACTCATACAACCCATCATGTGCCAAACTGAAGATTATGCTCGAACGGGAGTGCTATACACCGCTCCACTTGCTATCTAGCCCTAAAATGGAAGGAGAACATTTCTGTATTTTTTACAGAGATATTTCTTCACTGGAGAAATTTAGAAAACAAATTTTTAGTTAATTTCTTGCTTTGTTTGATTCAGACATTTATATTCGATACCAAGAACAACATGTGCTAATTAAAAAAAAAAGTTGCAACACTTCATGATTTATCATATGTAGGTAATTATCTTATAAATTAATGAAAACACACAAATCTTATTTACAAGAGACAGCTAACAATATATTTTAAAGCTCATTCTAAACAAAACAAGTTAAAATAAATACAGTTTGCAATTTGAAATACAACACTTGATATTTAACATCATGTCAGCAAATAAAAGTGACGTGCTGTGTATGTTTGGTGGCATTCTACTCTAAAGGATAATGAAATAATTGGAAGATTCCTTTGTTCAACTGTGTTAATTAGAAAGAAAAGTTACATATGGCATTGTTAATGAGTCCATACAGAGCTTAAAGGTAACCCTATGCTCTACGGGATTTATTTTCATTCCTTTAGCTAAGATTGTTTATCAACATTCACACACTAGTTTGTTTGTGGTTATTCACAATGAGTAACCCTAGGAAAAAAAACATGGATCAGGCGTGTTTATTTTATTAAATTTAACCCCCTTCTTAGTAATTCCTGAGAGTTATCAGAGTGCTGTATATGTGCATAAAGGAATGCAGAGAAAAGGCTATTTGATGTAAAATGTCAGATTCTTTATCTTTCTGCCTTTTGCATGCACATTCAAGCGTCAAAATACAGTATTTCAATTAAAGGTGTATGAAACCCAAAATGTTTCTTTCAGAATTCAGATAGAGCATCCCATTTTAAACAACTTTCTAATTTACTTTTACTATTAATTTTGCTTCATTCTTTTGGTACCCTTTGTTGAAGCCGCAGCAATGTACTACTGGGAGCTAGATAAACACATATGGTAAGCCAATGACAAGAGCTATTTATGTGCAGCTACCAATAAGCAGCTAGCTCCCAATAATGCATTGCTGCTCCTGAGCCTACCTAGGTATTCTCTTCAACAAATAATACTAAGAGAATGTAGCAAATTAGATAATAGAGGTAAACTGGAAAGCTGTTTGATTTTTTATGCTCTATCTGAATTGTGAAAGAAAAAATTGTAGTCTCATGCCCCTTTAATGACTTTTGATATTTTATTTGAACCAAAAATGTTTCTTTTATCACTGAATGTCCCACATGTAGATCTCTGTACTGTTTACAGAATTACAATGCAATTTTGACTTTTACATTATATTAAACTTAACAGTTTCATGCAGTGCTGTTACACTGAATGATATAAAGAATAGGGAAGTACAGTACCTGTGAGCAGCTGTGTTTGCCTCTTTTTTTCCAGCATATTGACCTTCTAATGATCTACCCAAGTATCTACACCTGTTGAAAAGAAATACAGTTTTGTCACACAGCAAACATGTTTTTTTCTTATTTAACCACAAAAAATGTTATGCTAAGTAAACAATTTAGGGCTAGATTAAAAGTGGAGCACAAACGCTTGGGGTATATCGCAAAGGGGCTTACCGCTCGTATTACGGGTTGAAAGTAAACACGATCGCGTGAGCACAATCGCAATTTATGCTAGAATGATTACCGCAACTTCAGAGCTCTGGTTAATTGTTTTCGACAATTTAAAAGTTACACAAAACACATAAAAAATACATGACAAAGTACAGTTAAACTCACAATAACACTACGTAATAAAAATTATTTTAAAAAAAATTGCAGACAAAAGTTATAAGGCTCAAAGATATGAGATCTCAGGTGTTAGAAAAAAAAGACATATAAACACATAAATACATTTGTATACATATATATATATATATATATATGCATTGTAGCCCCAGCCATTTGCTGATAAGTAGATAAAAACATGTAAAATCATATTTTTGCAATATTCATATTTAATAAAGTGTTATACTGTGTATTTACTGCAAATATTTCACATTCTAATGTTCTGCACATAGCAGAATATGTCCTTAGTATTTATAAATAGATATTCCTATATATATTCCTATATATATTCCTATATATATTCCTATATATATTCCTATATATATATATATATATATATATATATATATATATATATATACAAACACTCTGCTAATCCGCATCTCCAGACCATATGAAAAAAGAAAAAAGTATATGTCAATTGTTAAAAGTTGAAAAATACAGCTTTATTTGGTACAAAAAATGTTAAAATCAGTTGCATGTAAAAGCATGAAAGAAAAAACAAAAGGGAAAATCAGCTACAGTCCTGTAACTGACATAGAGCAGCAGCAGGTATAGATATATATCCTGTACATGACATAGAGCAGCAGCAGGTATAGATATATATCCTGTAACTGACATAGAGCAACAGCAGGTATAGATATATATCCTGTACATGACATAGAGCAGCAGCAGGTATAGATATATATTTTACCAAAATACCATAGGATATATGTAGAAATATGTATTTATGAAGAAATAGAATATATTGTTCTATGTGAAGAACATTGGAATATGAAATATTAATATTTTCATGTTGGGTTAGCACAAATGAGAATATGCAATCGTTTTTGTGCAAGAATGAGTTAGGTTTTTTCAAAACTTTTTTATTCTCCATTGACTTCTATGGGTGAATACGTTAACGCGCATGCCATATTCTAACTTTGTTAATTTGCGCTTCACTCGTAATCTGGCACTTAATAAGCAATCTTATCCCTGTATAAAACAACATGATAAAATTAAATCATTTAGACCAATTACAAATTAAATATTTAGAACAAAACCGTTTTTTCAGCAGCAGCATAAATAAAGAATTAATTTTTGTATGAATCAGTACTGGTTGTATTTGGTATTTACATTGCATAATGACTTGTTGATGTCATCAGCAAAGCCTGGGGTTAGTGTATGAAGTAAAAGCTAATAGTTTCCATTGTGCAAACAACTAAACTTAGAATTATCACTGCTTCTGTCCCTCTGTGAATGAAAAGTTAAAGAAACATTAAAATCAGTAAGTAAAATGGGAAAAATACATTCACCTAGATTACGAGTTTTGCGTTAGAGGCTGTGTGGTGCTAATGAGCAGTTTATGCTCATCGCTCACTTACATGCAGTGCTGGTTATACAGGTTTTTACAAACCCGGCGTTAAAAAGCAAGAAGTGAGCATTGAGCAAAATTGTGCTCCTTACCGCACTCCAATACCAGCACTGCTTACGTTAGCGGTGAGTTGGTGTAACGTGCTCGTGCATGATTTCCCCATAGGAATCAACGGGGAGAGCCGGCTGAAAAAAAGTCTAACACCTGCAAAAAAGCAGCCTAAAACTCAGTAATGCAGCCCCATTGATTCCTATTGGGAAATAAAATTTATGTCTACACCTAACACCCTAACATGAACCCCGAGTCTAAACACCCCTAATCTTACACTTATTAACTCCTAATATGCCGCCCCGACATCGCCAACACCTACATTATACTTATTAACCCCTAATCTGCCACCCCTGACATCCCCGGCACCTACATTATACTTATTAACCCCTAATATGCTGCCCCAACATCGCCGACACCTAAATTATATTTATTAACCCCTAAGCTGCCGCCGCCACTATTCTAAATTTATTAACCCCTAAACCTAAGTATAACCCTAACCCCCCTAACTTAAATATAATTTAAATAAATCTAAATAAAATTCATATCATTAACTAAATTATTCCTATTTAAAACTAAATACTTACCTGTAAAATAAACCCTAAGCTAGCCACAATATAACTAATAGTTACATTGTAGCTAGCTTAGGGTTTATTTTTATTTTACAGGTAAGTTTGTATTTATTTTAACTAGGTAAAATAGTTACTAAATAGTTATTAACTATTTAATAAACTACCTAGCTAAAATAAATACAAAAGTACCTGTAAAATAAAACCTATCCTAAGTTACAATAACACCTAACACTACACTATAAATAAATTATTTCCCTAAATTAAATACAATTAAATACAATTAAATAAAATGATCTAGAGTACAAAAACAAACAAACACTAAATTACAGAAAATAATAAACAAATTAAAAGATTTTTAAACTAATTACACCTAATCTAATCCCCCTAACAAAATAAAAAAGCCCCCCCAAAATAAAAAAAAGCCCTACCCTACACTAAATTACAAATATCCATCCAACCGGTCCAGTACTTAAGAGGAGGTTTGGCGCACCTTGTGCTTAGCACTCAAGCTATAGCCAACATGAGTTTTTACCCCCAGAAAAAGTCTATTATGTGAGGGGATTTAGTGCACCCCCAATATCTGACATGCAGTTGTTAGCACATTTTGCTTGAGCACACCCTAGACCTTTGCTTAATCATTCTTCAGTTTTGCCATATCCGACTCATATTTTACCTTAGGGTAAAATAGAGAGAAAATATTTTTCAATTTCTTTCTTATCTTTTTTTTGGAAGCATAAGCAAATGTTCAGTCACTTACCCAAATGATAAAAATATATGTGCATTACAATAAAAATATACACATAAGTCATGCACCAAACTGCATGTAAAACTACTTTACCATAAACAAATCTAAACACAATCGGCTAGATTACAAGTTGTGCTTTAGGCTGAAAAAGCAGCGTTAGGTCCTAACACTGCTTTTTCACTACCGCTGGTATTATGAGTCTTGCAGGTTTAAGGGAACCGCACACTTCTTTGGCCTTACCGCAAAATGACTTACGTAAACTTTGTAAAGTCTTTTTTCTATTGGACTTCCATATCGCTGGTATTACGAGTCTGTCCTGGGAGGCCAAAAAGTGAGCGATACACCCTCTACCTCCTAGATCCCTATCGCATTTTAAAGTCAGTAGTTAAGAGTTTTATGGTACAACGCCGTAACATAAAACTCATAACTAAAGTGCTAAAAAGTACACTAACACCCATAAACTACCTATTAACCCCTAAACCGAGGCTCTCCCGCATCGCAAACACTAAAATTAACTAGGTAAAATAGTTATTAAATAGTTATTAACTATTTAATAACTACCTAGTTAAAATAAAGACAAATTTACCTGTAAAATAAAACCTAACCTATGTTACAATTACACCTAACACTACACTATAATTAAATTAATTACCTAAACTAAATACAATTATTTACAATTTAAATAAATTATCTAAAGTACGAAGAAAAAGAAAAAAACTAAATTACAGAAAATAATAAAATAATTACAAGAATTTTAAACTAATTACACCTACTCTAATCCCCCTAACAAAATAAAAAATCCCCCCAAAATAAAAAAAGCCCTACCCTACACTAAATTACAAATAGCCCTTAAAAGGGCCTTTTGCGGGGTATTGCCCCAAAGCCAAAGTAATCAGATCTTTTACCTGTAAAAAAAAAGTACAAATACCCCACCAACATTAAAACCCACACAACCAACCCTACTCTAAAACACACCCAATCCCCCCTTAAAAAAACCTAACACTAACCCCTTGAAGATCACCCTACCTTGAGAAGTGTTCACCCAACCGGGCCGAAGTCCTCCATAAAGCCGGCAGAAGTGGTCCTCCAGACGGGCAGAAGTGGTCCTCCAGACGGGCAGAAGTCTTCATCCAAGCGGCATCTTACCACATTTTATTGGCTGATTGGATCAGAATTGAGCTGGCATTTTATTGGATTGGCTGATTGGATCAGCCAATAGAATGCAAGCTCAATCCTATTGGCTGATTTCACCAGCCAATATGATTTTTTCTACCTTAATTCTGATTGGCTGATAGAATTCAGAATTGAAGGGACGCCATCTTGGATGACGTCATTTAAAGGAACCTTCATTCTTCAGATGGACGTCATTTGAAGAGGAAGCTCCGCGTCGGATGTCTTGAAGACGGAGCCGCTCCGCGCCGGATGGATGAAGATAGAAGATGCCGTCTGGATAAAGACTTCTGCCCGTCTGTAGGACCACTTCTGCCGGCTTCGTGGAGGACTTTGGCCCGGTTGGGTGAAGACTTTTCAAGGTAGGGTGATCTTCAAGGGGTTAGTGTTAGGATTTTTTAAGGGGGAATTGGGTGGGTTTTAGAGTAGGGTTAGTTGTGTGGGTGGTGGGTTTTAATGTTGGGGGGTATTTGTACTTTCTTCTTACAGGTAAAAGAGCTGATTACTTTGGGGCAATGCCCCCAAAAGGCCCTTTTAAGGGCTATTTGTAATTTAGTGTAGGGTAGGGCTTTTTTATTTTGGGGGGCTTTTCTATTTTGTTAGGGGGATTAGAGTAGGTGTAATTAGTTTAAAATTCTTGTAATTTGTTTATTATTTTCTGTAATTTAGTGTTGTTTTTTTCATACTTTAGATAATTTATTTAAATTGTAATTAATTGTATTTAGTTTAGGTAATTAATTTAATTATAGTGTAGTGTTAGGTGTAATTGTAACATAGGTAAGGTTTTATTTTACAGGTAAATGTGTCTTTATTTTAACTAGATAGTTATTAAATAGTTAGTACCTAGTTAAAAAAAATACAAAGTTGCCTGTAAAATAAAAATAAACCCTAAGATAGATACAATGTAACTATTAGTTATATTGTAGCTATCTTAGGGTTTATTTTACAGGTAAGTATTTAGTTTTAAATAGGAATAATTTAATTAATGATAGTAATTTTATTTAGATTTATTAAAATTATATTTTAGTTAGGGGGGGTTAGGTTTAGGGTTAGACTTAGGTTTAGGGGTTAATACATTTAATATAGTGGAAGCGACGTTGGGGGCGACAGATTATGGGTTAATAAATGTAGGTAAGTGTTGGCGATGTTAGGGCAGGCAGATTATGGGTTAATAATATTTAACTAGTGTTTGCGATGCAGGAGTGCATCGGTTTAGGAGTTAATATGTTTATTATAATGGCGGCGATGTCCGGTTCGGCAGATTAGGGGTTACATTTTTTTATTATATTGTTTGAGATGTGGGGGGCCTCGGTTTAGGGGTTAATAGGTAGTTTATGGGTGTTAGTGTACTTTTCAGCACTTTAGTTAAGAGTTTTATGCTACAGCGTTGTAGTGTAAAACTCTTAACTACTGACTTTTAAATGTGGTATCAGTCTTGACAGGAGAGGGTCTACCGCTCACTTTTGGTTAGACTCGTAATACCGGCGTTATGCAAGTCCCATTGAAAATATAGGATACGCAATTGACGTAAGTGGATTTGCGGTATTTCCAAGTCTGGTGAGCGGTGAGTCTGTCATTTTAAGACTCGTAATACCAGCGGGCGTTAAAAAGCAGCGTTAGGACCTTTCAATGCTGCTTTTTAACCCTAACGCACAACTCGTAATCTAGCCGTTAGTTTTTTATTTTATTTTACAGGCAATTTTGTATTTATTTTAACTAGGTACAATAGTTATTAAATAGTTATTAACTATTTAATAACTAAGTAGCTAAAATAAATACAAAAGTACCTGTAAAATAAAACCTAACTTAAGTTACAATAACACCTAACACTACACTATAATTAAATACATTTACTAAATTAAAAACAATTAAATAAATTAAATTAAATTAGCTAAAGTACAAAAAACAAACACTAAATTACAGAAAATAATGAACAAATTACAAGATATTTAAACTAATTACACCTAATCTAATAGCCATATGAAAATAAAAAAAGCCACCCCCCAAATAAAAAAAAAAAACCTAGACTAAACTAAAATATCAATAGCCCTTAAAAGGGCCTTTTGCGGGGCATTGCCCCAAAGTAATCAGCTCTTTTACCTGATCTTTTACCGGAGCATCCTCTTCTTCCGACGACTACCCGACGAATGAAGGTTCCTTTAAGTGATGTAATCCAAGATGGCGTCCCTTAGATTCCGATTGGCTGATAGAATTCTATCAGCCAATCAGAATTAAGGTAGAAAAAATCCTATTGTCTGATGCAATTAGCCAATAGGATTAAGCTCGCATTCTATTGGCTGATTGTAACAGCCAATAGAATGCGAGTTCAATCCTATTGGCTGATTGCATCAGCCAATAGGATTTTTTCTACCTTAATTCCGATTGGCTGATAGAATTCTATCAGCCAATCGGAATCTAAGGGACGCCATCTTGGATGACGTCACAAAAAGGAACCTTCATTCGTCGGGTAGTCGTCGGAAGAAGAGGATGCTCCGCATCGGATGTCTTGAAGATGGAGGGTAATCTAATAGCCCTATCAAAATAAAAAAAAGCCCCCCCCCAAAATAAAAAACCCTAGCCTAAACTAAACTATCTAAACTAGCCTAAACCCACCACCCATACAACCAACCCCCCAAATAAAATACTAACTAAAAAAAAACTAAGCTCCCTATTGCCCTGAAAAGGGCATTTGGATGGGCATTGCCCTTAAAAGGGCAGTTAGCTCTTTTGCGGCCCAAACCCCTAATCTAAAAATAAAACCCACCCAATACACCCTTACAAAAAACCCAACACTAACCGACCGAAGATCGACTTACAGTTCTGAAGACCGGGCATCCATCCTCAAGGAAGCAGCAGAAGTCTTCATCCAACCAGTCTGAAGTCCTCAATGAAGCCGGGAGAAGTCTTCATGCAAGCCGGGCGAAGTGGTCCTCCAGACGGGCCAATCAGCCAATAGGATTGAGCTTGCATTCTATTGGCTGTTCCAATCAGCCAAAGGAATGCAAACTCAATCCTATTAGCTGATTGCATCAGCCAATAGGATTTTTTCTACCTTTATTCCGATTGGCTGATAGAATTCTATCAGCCAATCGGAATCTAAGGGACGCCATCTTGGATGACGTCACTTAAAGGAACCTTCATTCGTCGGGTAGTCATCAGAAGAAGAGGCTGTTCCTCGTCGGATGTCTTGAAGATGGAAGATGCCGTCTGGATGAAGACTTCTGCCCGTCTGCAGGACCACTTTGCCCGGCTTGGATGAAGACTTCTCCCGGCTTCGTTGAGGACTTAGGCCCGGTTGGATGAAGACTTCTGCCACTTCCTTGAGGATGGATGTCCGGTCTTCAGAACTGTAAGTCGATCTTCAGGGGGTTAGTGTTAGGTTTTTTGTAAGGGTGTATTGGGTGGGTTTTATTTTTAGATTAGGGGTTTGGGTCGCTAAAGAGCTAACTGCCCTTTTAAGGGCAATGCCCATCCAAATGCCCTTTTCAGGGCAATGGGGAGCTTAGGTTTTTTTAGTTAGTATTTTATTTGGGGAGTTGGTTGTGTGGGTGGTGTGTTTTACTGTTGGGAGGGTTGCTTGTATTTTTTTTTGACAGGTAAAAGAGCTGATTACTTTAGAGCAATGCCCGCAAAAGGCCCTTTTAAAGGCTATTGATAGCTTAGTTTAGGCTAGGGTTTTTTTTATTTTGGGGGGGCTTTTTTATTTTGATAGGGCTATTAAATTGGGTGTAATTAGTTTAAATATCTTGTAATTTGTTTATTATTTTCTGTAACTTAGTGTTTTTTTTGTACTTTAGCTAATTTAATTTAATTTATTTAATTGTTTTTAATTTAGTAAATTTATTTAATTATAGTGTAGTGTTAAGTGTTATTGTAACTTAGGTTTTATTTTACAGGTACTTTTGTATTTATTTTAGCTAGGTAGTTATAAAATAGTTAATAACTATTTAATAACTATTGTGCCTTTATTCGTCGGGTAGTTTAAATATCTTGTAATTTGTTTATTATTTTCTGTAATTTAGTGTTTTTTTTGTTTTTTTGTACTTTAGCTAATTTAATTTAATTTATTTAATTGTTTTTAATTTAGTAAATTTATTTAATTATAGTGTAGTGTTAAGTGTTATTGTAACTTAGGTTAGGTTTTATTTTACAGGTACTTTTGTATTTATTTTAGCTAGGTAGTTATAAAATAGTTAATAACTATTTAATAACTATTGTACCTTCATTCGTCGGGTAGTTTAAATATCTTGTAATTTGTTTATTATTTTCTGTAATTTAGTGTTTTTTTGTACTTTAGCTAATTTAATTTAATTTATTTAATTGTTTTTAATTTAGTAAATTTATTTAATTATAGTGTAGTGTTAAGTGATATTGTAACTTAGATTAGGTTTTATTTTACAGGTACTTTTGTATTTATTTTAGCTAGGTAGTTATAAAATAGTTAATAACTATTTAATAACTATTGTACCTTTATTCGTCGGGTAGTTTAAATATCTTGTAATTTGTTTATTATTTTCTGTAATTTAGTGTTTTTTTGTTTTTTTTGTACTTTAGCTAATTTAATTTAATTTATTTAATTGTTTTTAATTTAGTAAATTTATTTAATTATAGTGTAGTGTTAAGTGTTATTGTAACTTAGATTAGGTTTTATTTTACAGGTACTTTTGTATTTATTTTAGCTAGGCAGTTATAAAATAGTTAATAAATATTTAATAACTATTGTACCTAGTTAAAATAAATACAAACTTGCCTATAAAATAAAAATAAACCCTAAGATAGCTACAATGTACCTATTAGTTATATTGTAGCTAGCTTAGGTTTTTTTTCATAGGTAATTCTTTAGTTTTAAATAGGAATTGTTTAGGTAATAATAATAATTTTTATTTAGATTTATTGTAATTATATTTAAGTTAGGGGGTGTTAGGGTTAGGTCTAGACTTAGGTTTAGGGGTTAATACATTTAGTATAGTGGCGGCAAGGTTGAGGGCTGTAGATTAGGGGTTAATAAATGTAGGTAGGTGGCGGCGATGTTAGGGATGGCAGATTAGGGGTTAATAATATTTAACTAATGTTTGCGAGGCAGGAGTGTGGTGGTTTAGGGGTTAATATGTTTATTATATTATATTGACGGCAGATTAGGGGTTAATAAGTGTAGGTAGGTTGCGGCAACATTGGGGGCGGCAGATTAGGGGTTAATAAAAATAATGTAGGTGTCGGCGATGTTGGAGGCAGCAGATTAGGGGTTTATAAGTATAATGTAGGTGGCAGCGATGTTAGGGACGGCAGATTAGGGGTTAATAATATTTAACTAGTGTTTGCGAGGCAGGAGTGCCGCGGTTTAGGAGTTAATATGTTTATTATAGTGGCGGCGATGTCCAGAGCGGCAGATTAGGGGTTAAAATTTTCATTTTAGTGTTTGCGATGCGGGAGGGCCTCGGTTTAGGGGTTAATAGGTAGTTTATGGGTGTTAGTGTACTCTTTAGCACTTTAGTTATGAATTTTATATTACGGCGTAGTACCAAAAAACTCTTAACTACTGACTTTAAAATGCGTTAGGGATGTTGGAGGTAGAGGGTATACCGCTCACTTTTGGGCCTCCCAGGACAGACTCGTAATACCAGCGCTATGGAAGTCCCATAGAAAAAAGACTTTACAAAGTTTACGTAAGTCGTTTTGCGGTAAGGCAAAAGAAGTGTGCGGTGCCCCTAAACCTGCAAGACTCGTAATACCAGCGGTAGTGAAAAAGCAGCGTTAGGACCTGTTAACGCTGCTTTTTCAGCCTAACGCACAACTCGTAATCTAGCCGATAGATAATTCCATTATCATCCATTCCCCAGTTTTACGTAACCAACACTGTTATTTTACTATACTTTTTACCTATGTGATTAACTTGTATCTAAGCCTCTTCAGACTGCCCCCTTATTTCAGTTATTTTGACAGACTTGCATTTCAGCCAATCAGTGCCCTCTAATAAGTAACTCCGCGGACGTGAGCACAATGTTATCTATATGGCACAAATTAACTAACACCCTCTAGCTGTGAAAAATGCATTCAGAAAAGAGGTGGCCTTCAAAGGCTCAGAAATTAGCATATGAGTCTACCAAGGTTTAACTTTCAACTAAGAATACAAAGATTACAAAACAAATTTGATGATAAAAGTAAATTGAAAAGTTGTTTAAAATTACAAGCCCTATTTAAATCATAAACGTTTAATTTTGATTAGACTCTCCCTTTTAATACAGCCAAATAGGGCTAGCTGTATATAAGTTTATGCATTATTTTAAACAACCTCTTTGTAGTATGTAGCCAGGTCATGTAATCTTGCATAGGTATTAGAATTATTATTATGAATATTATTATTATTCAGTTTGTGAAATGTCTGCCCTACTAAATCCACTACTTCAACTGTAAGTGCTATTATTATGAAGTGGAAGCAACAACAGCCCAGCCATGAAGTTGGAGACCAAACAAACTCAGCTGTACACAAGCCTCATGTCAGTGGTGTAAAGCACACTGCCACTGGACTCTAGAGCAGTGGAAATGTGTTCTCTGGAGGGATACATCACACTTCACTATCTGGCAGCCTGATGGAAGAAAATGCGTGTGGCAGATTTCTAGAAAACACATTAATTACAAGAATGCCTAGTGCCTACTGTAAAGTTTAATGGAGGAGGAATATTGACCTTGAGCTGTTTTTCAGGGTTTGGGCTATGCCCCTTAGTTCCAGTGAAGGGTAATCTTTCTGGTTTGGTGAAGACCCTTTTCACTTCCTGTATGACTGTACACCTGTGCACAAAATAAGGTTTTGAAGAAATGGTTTGACCAATTTGGTATGGAGCAACTTGAGTGGCCTGTACAGAGCCCTGACCTCAGCTCCATTGAACACCTTTGCGATTAATTGGAACACTGATTGTGAGCCAGACCTACTCCTACAACATCAATCCCTGACCTCACAAATGCTTTTTTGGCTGAATGAGCACAAATTACCACAGGCAAAATTCAAAGTCTTTTGGAAAACTTCCCAGAAGAATGGTGGCTGTTTATAGCTGTAACGGTAGCAACTCCATATTAATGCTCATTGTTTTGGACTGGGATGTCCAACAATCTCATATTGGTGTGATTGTCAGGTGTCCACATATTTTTGGCAATATAATGTACATTTCTGTTCTACCCAATGTTGACATAGTATAAAATATTGATTAATTGAGTTTTAATGAAGCTAAGCCATATATACAAACCTCTTCCTTATCAGAATGTATTGCACATATGCAACATAATAAAATTATTCCAAACCATCTTGTAATACTCCCAAATATGTAAAAAAGGCCAGTGTTGGACTTTATTAACCCCTTAATGACCACCCTTGGGACCAAGGCTATTTTTACATTTTTGCGGTTTTTGTATTTATCTGTAATTTTCCTCTTACTCATTTACTGTACCCACACATATTATATACCGTTTTTCTCGCCATTAAATGGAATTTCTAAAGATACCATTATTTTCATCATATCTTATAATTTACTATAAATATTTTTTATAAAATATGAGGAAAAAATGGAAAAAAACACACTTTTTCACAATTTTAGGTTTCTTACCGAAATTATTTACAAACAGCTTGTGCAATTATGGCACAAATAGTTGGAAATGCTTCTCTGGGATCCCCTTTGTTCAGAAATAGCAGACATATATGGCTTTGGCGTTGCTTTTTGGTAATCAGAAGGCCGCTAAATGCTGCTGTGTACCACACATGTATTATGCCCAGCAGTGAAGGGGTTAATTACGGAGCTTTTAGGGGTAATTTTAGCTTTAGTGTAGTGTAGTAGACAACCCAAAGTATTGATCTATGCCCATTTTGGTATATTTCATGCCACCATTTCATAGCCAAATGCGATCAAATAAAAAAAATCATTCACTTTTTCACAAACTTTTTCACATACTTTAGGTTTCTCACTGAAATTATTTACAAACAGCTTGTGCAATTATGGCACAAATGGTTGTAAATGCTTCTCTGGGATCCCCTTTGTTCAGAAATAGCAGACATATATGGCTTTGGCTTTGCTTTTTGGTAATTAGAAGGCCGCTAAATGCCACTGTGCATCACACGTGTATTATCTCTAGCAGTGAAGGGGTTAATTAGGTAGCTTGTAGGGAGCTCGCAGGGTTAATTTTAGCTTCAGTGTAGAGATCAGCCTCCCACCTGACACATCAGACCCCCTGATCCCTCCCAAACAGCTCTCTTCCCTCCCCGCCATCTTAAAGGGACATGACACCCACATTTTTTCTTTTATGATTTAGAAAGAGAATGCAATTTTAAACATCTTTCTAATTTACTTATATTATCTAATTTGTTTTATTCTCTTGATATTCTTTGCTGAAAAGCATATTTAGATATGCTCAGTAGCTGCTGATTGGTTGCTGCACATAGAAGCCTTGTGTGATTGGCTCACCATGTGCATTGCTTTTTCTTCAACTAACGATATCTTAAAATTGAAGCAAAATAAATAATGGAAGTAAATTTTAATGTTGTTTACATTTCTATTCTCTATCTGAATCATGAAAGAAAGATTTTGGGTTTAGTGGCCCTTCAAGTACCGGCAGAAAGTCTGCCAGTACTAAAATAAAAAATTGTTTTTTGTGTTTTTTTGTGTTTTAAGCATATTTACATATGCTGCTGTGAAGGATCCCCCCTTAGCCCTCAACCACCCTGATCCCCCCAAACAGTTCTCTAACCCTCTCCCTCTACCTTATTGGGAGACATCTTGGGTACTGGCAGTTTACAAAAAAAATGTTTTTTTTGTGTGTTTTTTTTTCTGTAGTGTAGCTTCCCCCCCAAAGACTAAAGAAATCCATTTTTATTGCACTTCCCTCCCCCCTCTCTCCCACATTTGCCAAAAATGTTTCTGTAGTGTAGCGGCTCCCACCCGCTCCCTCCCAGTGCACACACGCATCCGTGCATGCCCCCGGCAACCCAGCCCCCGATCCCGCCCCCTCTTACTTATCCAAGCCATCGATGGTCGCCGACCCGCCTCCCACAACCGTTCCCATCCACAAACGATGCCGGCCATTGATGTCCGGTGCAAAGAAGGCCACAGAGTGTCTCTCTCTGCATCGGAGGGGTAAGAAATGTTATTGCAGGATGCCTCAATATCGAGGCATCACTGCAATAACTGGAAAGCAGCTGGAAGCGATCAGGATCGCTTCCACTGCTTTCCAAGATCGACGCCGTATACCGTGCGTCCTCGGTCGTTAAGGATATTTTTTGTGAGGACATATGGCATACACCGTTGGTCATTAAGGGGTTAAATGCCTTTTGGTTCAAATTCAATAACTGAAAAATGGTCTTGAAAACCTGATTAAAGGGACACTGAACCCAAATTTTTTCTTTTGTGATTCAGATAGAGCATGACATTTTAAGCAACTTTCTAATTTACTCCTATTATCAAATTTTCTTCATTCTCTTGGTATCTTTATTTGAAATGCAAGAATGTAAGTTTAGATGCCAGCCCATTTTTGGTGAACAACCTGGGTTGTCCTTGCTGATTGGTGGATAAATTCATCCACCAATAAAAAAGTGCTGTCCATAGTGCTGATCCAAAAAAAAGCTTAGATGCCTTCTTTTTCAAATAAAGATAGCAAGAGAACTAAGAAAAAATTATAATAAGAGTAAATTAGAAAGTTGCTTAAAATTGCATGCTCTATCTGAATCACGAAAGAAAAAATTTGGGTTCAGTGTCCCTTTAAGAATATCAAAAAAGATGATGGGGATTGCAGAGAAAATTCCTGTTTCATTTTAAAAACGGGCTTTATCCTGTGAGCCAATAAAAATCAGAGCAACCACCGAAAACCCTGGATTGTGATTGTCTCTAAAGGAAAAGTGTTTCTCTCAGAACCAAAAAACAAACAAAAAAACAAACAGTTGATAGATTGTGATTGAGGCCTTAGCTCATTTCCACAAGAGTGTACTGAGGTAGACTCTGGAGCCTGTACACTGTATTGTACAATAGATTTGCAAAGATAGCTGCCATATAGTGCTAAAGACACGTGCACACCACTATCACTACCTCAGTTAAAGGGATAGTCTACACCAGTATTGTTATGTTTTAAAAGATAGATAACATAATTTATGTAAGAACTTACCTGATAAATGTATTTCTTTCATATTGGCAAGAGTCCATGAGCTAGTGACGTATGGGATATACAATCCTACCAGGAGGGGCAAAGTTTCCCAAACCTCAAAATGCCTATAAATACACCCCTCACCACACCCACAATTCAGTTTAATGAATAGCCAAGTAGTGGGGTGATAAAGAACGGAGTAAAAAGCATCAACAAAGGAATTTGGAAATAATTGTGCTTTATGCAAAAAAATCATAACCACCATAAAAAAGGGTGGGCCTCATGGACTCTTGCCAATATGAAAGAAATGAATTTATCAGGTAAGTTCTTACATAAATTATGTTTTCTTTCATGTAATTGGCAAGAGTCCATGAGCTAGTGACGTATGGGATAGCAATACCCAAGATGTGGAACTCCACAAAAGAGTCACTAGAGAGGGAGGGATAAAATAAAAACAGCCATTTTCCGCTGAAAAAATTAAATCCAAAACCAAAAAAATAAGTTTTTTCTCATAAATGAAAGAAAAAAACTTAAAACATAAGCAGAAGAATCAAACTGAAACAGCTGCCTGAAGAACTTTTCTATCAAAAAATGCTTCCGAAGAAGTGAATACATCAACACGGTAGAATTTAGTAAATGTATGCAAAGAAGACCAAGTTGCTGCTTTGCAAATCTGATCAACTGAAGCTTCATTCTTAAAAGCCCACGAAGTAGAGACTGATTTAGTAGAATGAGCTGTAACTCTCTAAGGCGGGCCTTGACCCGACTCCAAATAAGCTTGATGAATCAAAAACTTTAACCAAGATGCCAAGGAAATGGCAGAAGCCTTCTGACCTTTCCTGGAACCAGAAAAGATAACAAATAGACTAGAAGTCTTCCTGAAATCTTTAGTAGCTTCGACATAATATTTCAAAGCTCTTACCACATCCAAAGAATGTAAGGATCTCTCCAAAGAATTCTTAGGATTAGGACACAAAGAAGGGACAACAATTTCTCTATTAATGTTGTACCTGGACAGGTACCTGGGAAGTTTCTTGTTAAGATGAAAAGCCATCAGATCTATTTCTGGAAGACCCCATATCTGAACAATCTGAGAAAACACATCTGGATGGAGGGACCACTCCCCTGGATGTAAAGTCTGACGGCTGAGATAATCCGCTTCCCAATTGTCTATACCTGGGATATGAACCGCAGAAATTAGACAGGAGCTGGATTCCGCCCAAGCAAGTATCCAAGATACTTCTTTCATAACTTGGGGACTATGAGTCCCACCCTGATGATTGACATATGCCACAGTTGTGATATTGTCTGTCTGAAAACAAATGAACGGTTCTCTCTTCAACAAAGGCCAAACCTGAAGAGCCCTGAAAATCGCACGGAGTTCCAAAATCCGAAATTGCCTCTTGAGATTTCCAAACCCCTTGTGCTGTCAGAGATCACCAGACAGCTCCGCAACCTGAAAGACTTGTAACTGTTGTGATTACAGTCCAGGTTAAATGAACAAAAGAGGCCCCTAGAACTATACAATGGTGATCTAACCACCAAGTCAGAGATAGTCGAACATTGGGATTTAAGGATATTAATTATGATATCTTTGTATAATCCCTGCACTATTGGTTCAGCATACAAAGCTGGAAAGGTCTCATGTGAAAACAAGCAAATGGGAATCGCGTCCGACGCTGCAGTCATGAGACCTAAAACTTCCATGCACATAGCTACTGAAGGGAATGATTGAGACTGAAGGTTCCGACAAGCTGAAACCAATTTTTTTTTTTTTAAATCAAAGTTTTTTATTGAGGTATGTTAGCAATATAATAGTCAAACATATACAGAGACATAAGTTACTTTCAGTCAAACGCGTCTAACAGCAAAAATAAATCATGATAATCTTTTCTCATATCGAGCAAATCATAATGCAATTCTAAACTGTTCCAAACATATATATGGAATGATTTACATTGATACCTCATAATTTTTTATTATTTTGTGATATATTACTGTAGTACCTTTTTATCGTGAACTGCTGCCTATTAGGATGAAACTGTAAGCTACTGAGCACAGAGAATTATCTTAGTTGAAAGGTACATTTTTCTCTAACAATTACTATATAAGATATTAATTGTAACATTAGCTTCCATGTGATAAATATAAAACACAATTAATATCAAGGGCGGATGAATACCGCTAAATATTCACCAAAGAGAGTGAATAGGGACTAAGGAAGCTTAGACCTGTGGGGGGGGGGGGGGAGGGGAGAAAATGGCATAAAATATTAAGGACTTTATAATACCACATAAAGAACAAACGTTGATTATAACTGTTTTAGCTATGTGTTTAACTGAATTATACAGAAGCATTCACCTGGGCTAGGAGAAATAACCTGAATGGGGCTTAACTGGACTAAGACTAAAATAGGAGATTTGCTACAAATAGAAATTTCCCTTCATATACATTCACATAAATATATAGATAAGCAAAAATAACTTATGCAAATGGCCCTGAGAGGCATGCACTGCTGCACTATGTCGCAATTGTTATAATGAAGAAGCAAAGATGGTGGGGGTACTAGCATTAATACTTAACCTAAGTGCTATTGCTACAGACTATTGGTTAGAACCTCTCTCTCCCCTGCCGGCTAAGGGCAGAGAAGGATCTTTACATATTCTAGTTAAGTGTGAGATGGGGCCAACAGTATTCACACTGCATAAAATTAAAATACCATACAGGCATTAGTCTTGTACTTTAAGTTAACACTATAATTCAAAGAGGTTCTAGTTCTGGTCTAGGATGTATCTAGGTCACAGCTACCTCAGTAAAAGGCAAATGAAATTGGCTAGCTACAAATTATGCTAGATGGTCATCATTCAACAGTGTGGAACATATCGGCCAAACACAGTTTGACAGCATATCAAAAGTTTAGCAGTATAAGGCTCAAATGAAATACTAAGCTGACACATTGCAAAGATATAGATGTTCTGATCCCTCCTAAAGTGACTGTACAATAGCTTATCCCCCTAACAACTATGGGCTGGGCCTTTAGTATTTCACTACAATACCTAGTCTAAAAAATAAGCCCCCATCAAATGTAATATTAATATAAACAGAAACACACAACCCATAATCTTAATATCATAAAGGAGAAATCTTCCAGTCCCAAACCGCATCCTACACTATAGAACAAGTAAATATAGTATATCATTCACATGGCGACAGACACATTACATCTGACATTATGGAATTACTCCAATATAAATCTAGTATGGACGCAAATTATGCGGCAGATCCTGCATGTCAGGAAAGTTCCAGTAGATAGATATGCGTGTTATAAGACTTATTCCAGTGTCCAGGGAAAAATGCAAAATTTGTGGAATTTAAACTGGGAGTTACAGAAAGGCAAGGAGATCTATTATAACATACAGCAGAGCCTGCAATGAACCAGGAGTATGTCACTTAGTTCCTACAAGTCACCCCACTCCCTGCCTCGAGGGTAGTGAAGCACCTGTAATCTTGCTAAAAACTTCCTCATACAGCCGATCCGATTCACCTCCTTGTTGAGAACACATAGCTTGCAAAAGGGAGGGCGATGCAGTTATATGAGCTGCGCTAGGCAGATTCGCGGGAATACTCATCCCGGCAGACCTCGCCACTATCTTCTTGACCACCTTTGCACTTATGTAGCCTCCAAACCAGCTCTCCTTTTCCGGGTACGATGCGCCCTGTGTCTCCACAATCTCTCTCACGTGGGTGTCCGGTGGGTACAATGTACCGGGCTCAATCGGGAGATGACGCCAGGGCCCTGCAGCGTCACCCCCAGTAGGTGTATCTCTGAATCCTGCTTGTGAGACAGTGACAGGGGCCTCCGCAGAAAGGGAAGTATCTGTGGATCTCAAAATGGCGACACAGGTCTCATGATGATGATCTATGCGAGCACTCAGATTTTCCAGAAGGAGGGCAGCCAGCTTCATAATATTAGGTCGGGTTGATATCGGATTAGACTGAGCTTGAGGCGTTGTGTTGTAAACGCCGGTAGGTAACCTAGCCTCCCACATGGCAGGTACAATAGATGGCGGTCTGTGTATATCAGGTCAGAGGATCTTCTGCGCCACAACTAGGTCTCTCTTACAGAATAATTAGTATTATGAATCAAGTAAAGTCCCACTGTCTCCTACTTGCCTATATTCAACAATTCCGTCGAAATAAATAGCTCTGCATATAATAAATCTTATTTTCCACAATATTTAATCAGGAGCTCCTGAACTGTGCGTCCTATTGCTTTGGCGGTTGGCTCCACCCCCCCTGAAACCAATTTTAATCTTCTCTTGTCTGTTAGAGACAAAGTCATGGACACTGAATCTATCTGGAAACCTAAAAAGGTGACCCTTGTCTGAGGAATCAAATAACTTTTTGGTAAATTGATCCTCCAACCATGTCTTTGAAGAAACAACACTAGTTGATTCGTGTGAGATTCTGCAGAATGTAAAGACTGAGCTAGTACCAAGATATTGTCCAAATAAGGAAAAACTGCAATACCCCGTTCTCTGATTACAGAGAGTAGGGCACCGAGAACTTTTGAAAAGATTCTTGGAGCTGTTGCTAGGCCAAATGGAAGAGCAACAAATTGGTAATGCTTGTCTAGAAAAGAGAATCTCAGAAACTGATAATGATCTGGATTAATCAGAATATGAAGATATGCATCCTGTAAGTCTATTGTGGACATATAATGCCGTTGCTGAAGAAAAGGCAGAATAGTCTTTATAGTCACCATTTTGAAAGTTGACACTCTTACATAACGATTCAAAATTTTCAGATCCAGAACTGGCCTGAATGAATTTTCTTTCTTTGGGATAATGAATAGATTTGAATAAAACCCCAGACCCTCTTCCTGAAATGGAACTGGTATGATTACCCCTGAAAGCTCCAGGTCTGAAATACACTTCAGGAAAGCCTGAGCCTTTACCGGATTTGCTGAGATGCGTGAGAGGAAACATCTTCTCACAGGAGGTCTTACTCTGAATCCTATTTGGTACCCTTGAGAAACAATACTCTGTATCCATTGATTTTGGACAGAATCTGCCCAAATTTTTTGGAAGAATCTTAATCTACCCCCTCAGCTGAGCTGGAATGAGGGCCGCACCTTCATGCAGAGTTGGGGGCTAGCTTTGATTTCTTAAATGGTTTGGATTTACTCCAACTTGAAGAAGGTTTCCAATTGGAACCATATTCTTTGGGGGAAGGATTAGGTTTCTGTTCCTTATTTTGTCGAAAGGAACGAAAACGGTTAGAAGTTTTAGATTTACCCTTAGGTCTTTTATCCTGAGGCAAAAAAACTCCCTTCCACCCAGTGACAGTTGAAATAACTGAATCCAATTGAGAACTAAATAACTTATTACCCTGGAAAGAAAGAGATAGTAATTTAGACTTAGATACCATGTCAGCATTCCAAGATTTAAGCCACAAAGCTCTCCTAACTAAAATAGCTAAAGACATAGATTTAACATCAATTTTGATGATATCAAAAATGGTATCACAAAAAAAATGATTAGCATGTTGAAGTAAGCGAACAATGCTAGACAAATCAGTATCCGTTTCCTGTTGCGCTAAACTTTCCAACCAAAAAGTTGATGCAGCTGCAACATCAGCCAAAGAAATTGCAGGCCTGAGCAGATGACCAGAATATAAATAGACTTTCCTTAGATAGAATTCAAGTTTCCTATCTAAAGGATCTTTAAAGGAAGTACTATCTTCCATAGGAATAGTAGTACATTTAGCAAGAGTAGAAATAGCCCTGTCAACTTTGGGGATCTTTTCCCAAAACTCCAATCTAACTGCTGGCAAAGGATATGATTTTTTAAACCTTGAAGAAGGAATAAAAGAAGTACCAGACCTATTCCATTCCTTAGAAATCATATCAGAAATAGCATCAGGAACTGGAAAAAACACTGGAGTAACCACAGGAGGTTTATAAACAGAATTTAAATGTCTACTAGTTTTAACATCAAGAGGACTAGTTGAACGAATATACTCCATTTTAAATAAATAAGTAGATTTGTCAGTGTCAATATCTGAGGAAGGATCTTCTGAATCAGATAGATCCTTGTCAGAGGAGGATAATTCAGTATGTTGTCGGTCATTTGAAATTTCATCAACTTTATGAGAAGTTTTAAAAGACCTTTTACGGTTATTAGAAGGCTGGATGGCAGACAAAGCCTTCTGAATTGCATCAGCGCAATAAATTCTTTTAAATTCACAGGTATATATTGTATATAAGATGTTGAAGGAACAACAGGCAATGTACTATTACTGATGGACACATTCTCTGCATGTAAAAGCTTATCATGACAACTATTACATACCACAGCTGGAGATATAATCTCCACAAATTTACAACAAATGCACTTAGCTTTGGTAGAACTGTTATCAGGCAGCAGGGTTCCAACAGTGGTTTCTGAGACAGGATCAGATTGAGACATCTTGCAAATGTAAGAGAAAAAACAACATATAAAGCAAAATTATCAATTTCCTTATATGGCAGTTTCAGGAATGGGAAAAAAATGTAAACAGCATAGCCGTCTGATAGAGAAAAAAGGCAAGAGGCATTAACGAATGGGGTTTTAAATAATGAAAATATTTGGCGCAAAGTATGATGCACAATGGAAACAGAACATTTTTTGAAGCTAACATCAGGAAATGACACACTCGCGTCATTGAAGACACAACCTTGTGAAAGGAACTCGGAATCAACTAAGACACCGGAAATTACAAATTTTGCGTCATCGAATGTAACTTTGCGCAAAAAAATCTTGCACCAAGAATGACGCAATATACTTTGGCATTTTGCGCCCTCGCAAGCCTAATTTTGCCTGTGAAATTTAATGAAAAACAGTCAATTTGAAAGAAGACTATACCCCAGGTAAGAAAATTTTTTCCTAAAAAATGCTTTTCCCAAATATGAAACTGACAGTCTGCAAAAGGAAATATACATAAACCTGACTCAAGGCAAATATAAGTACAACACATATATATTTAGAACTTTATATTTATACATACGGCTAGATTTAGAGTTTTGTCGGTAACGACCCGCGTATCTAACGCTGGCTTTTTTCTGGCCGCACCTTTAAAATAACTCTGGTATTGAGAGTCCACAGAATGGCTGCGTTAGGCTCCAAAAAAGGAGCGTATAGCATATTTAACGCAACTTCAACTCTCGATACCAGAGTTGCTTACGGACGCGGCCAGCCTCAAAAACGTGCTCGTGCACGATTCCCCCATAGGAAACAATGGGGCTGTTTGAGCTGAAGAAAAACCTAACACCTGCAAAAAAGCCGCGTTCAGCTCCTAACGCAGCCCCATTGTTTCCTATGGGGAAACACTTCCTACGTCTGCACCTAACACTCTAACATGTACCCCGAGTCTAAACACCCCTAACCTTACACTTATTAACCCCTATTCTGCCGCCCCCGCTATCGCTGACCCCTGCATATTATTATTAACCCCTAATCTGCCGCTCCGAAAACCGTCGCTACTTACATTATCCCTATGTACCCCTAATCTCCTGCCCCTAACACAGCCGACCCCTATATTATATTTATTAACCCCTAATCTGCCCCCCACAACGTCGCCTCCACCTGCCTACACTTATTAACCCCTAATCTGCCGAGCGGACCGCACCGCTATTATTATAAAGTTATTAACCCCTAATCCGCCTCACTAACCCTATAATAAATAGTATTAACCCCTAATCTGCCCTCCCTAACATCGCCGACACCTAACTTCAATTATTAACCCCTAATCTGCCGACTGGAGCTCACCGCTATTCTAATAAATGTATTAACCCCTAAAGCTAAGTCTAACCCTAACACTAACACCCCCCCTAAATTAAATATAATTTTAATCTAACGAAATTAATTAACTCTTCTTAAATAAATTATTCCTATTTAAAGCTAAATACTTACCTGTAAAATAAATGCTAATATAGCTACAATATAAATTATAATTATATTATAGCTATTTTAGGATTAATATTTATTTTACAGGTAACTTTGTATTTATTTTAACCAGGTACAATAGCTATTAAATAGTTAAGAACTATTTAATAGCTAAAATAGTTAAAATAATTACAAATTTACCTGTAAAATAAATCCTAACCTAAGTTACAATTAAACCTAACACTACACTATCAATAAATTAATTAAATAAAATACCTATAATTATCTACAATTAAACCTAACACTACACTATCAATAAATAAATTAAATACAATTCCTACAAATAAATACAATGAAATAAACTAACTAAAGTACAAAAAATAAAAAAGAACTAAGTTACAAAAAATAAAAAAATATTTAAAAAACATTAGAAATATATTACAACAATTTTAAACTAATTACACCTACTCTAAGCCCCCTAATAAAATAACAAAGCCCCCCAAAATAAAAAATGCCCTACCCATTTCTAAATTACTAAAGTTCAAAGCTCTTTTACCTTACCAGCCCTGAACAGGGCCCTTTGCGGGGCATGCCCCAAGAAGTTCAGCTCTTTTGCCTGTAAAAAAAAACATACAATACCCCCCCCCCAACATTACAACCCACCACCCACATACCCCTAATCTAACCCAAACCCCCCTTAAATAAACCTAACACTAAGCCCCTGAAGATCTCCCTACCTTGAGTCGTCTTCACCCAGCCGAGCCCAATTCTTCATCCAAGCGGAGCAACAAGAGGTCCTCCATCCGGTAGAAGTCTTCATCCAAGCGGGGCAGAAGAGGTCTTCCATCCGATTGAAGTCTTCATCCAAGAGGCATCTTCTATCGTCATCCATCCGGAGCGGAGCGGCAGCATCCTGAAGACCTCCGACGCGGAACATCCATCCTGGCCGACGACTGAACGACGAATGACGGTTCCTTGGATGACGTCATTTAAAGGAACCGTCATTCGTCGTTCAGTCGTCGGCCAGGATGGATGTTCCACGTCGGAGGTCTTCAGGATGCTGCCGCTCCGCTCCGGATGGATGACGATAGAAGATGCCTCTTGGATGAAGACTTCAATCGGATGGAAGACCTCTTCTGCCCTGCTTGGATGAAGACTTCTACCGGATGGAGGACCTCTTCTTGCTCCGCTTGGATGAAGAATTTGGCTCGGCTGGGTGAAGACGACTCAAGGTAGGGAGATCTTCAGGGGCTTAGTGTTAGGTTTATTTAAGGGGGGTTTGGGTTAGATTAGGGGTATGTGGGTGGTGGGTTGTAATGTTGGGGGGGTATTGTATGTTTTTTTTTACAGGCAAAAGAGCTGAACTTCTTGGGGCATGCCCCGCAAAGGGCCCTGTTCAGGGCTGGTAAGGTAAAAGAGCTTTGAACTTTAGTAATTTAGAATAGGGTAGGGCATTTTTTTATTTTGGGGGGCTTTGTTATTTTATTAGGGGGCTTAGAGTAGGTGTAATAGGTTTAAAATTGTTGTAATATATTTCTAATGTTTGTAAATATTTTTTTATTTTTTGTAACTTAGTTCTTTTTTATTTTTTGTACTTTAGTTAGTTTATTTCATTGTATTTATTTGTAGGAATTGTATTTAATTTATTTATTGATAGTGTAGTGTTAGGTTTAATTGTAGATAATTATAGGTATTTTATTTAATTAATTTATTGATAGTGTAGTGTTAGGTTTAATTGTAACTTAGGTTAGGATTTATTTTACAGGTAAATTTGTAATTATTTTAACTATTTTAGCTATTAAATAGTTCTTAACTATTTAATAGCTATTGTACCTGGTTAAAATAAATACAAAGTTACCTGTAAAATAAATATTAATCCTAAAATAGCTATAATATAATTATAATTTATATTGTAGCTATATTAGGATTTATTTTACAGGTAAGTATTTAGCTTTAAATAGGAATAATTTATTTAATAAGAGTTAATTAATTTCGTTAGATTAAAATTATATTTAATTTAGGGAGGTGTTAGTGTTAGGGTTAGACTTAGCTTTAGGGGTTAATACATTTATTAGAATAGCGGTGAGCTCCAGTCGGCAGATTAGGGGTTAATAATTGAAGTTAGGTGTCGGCGATGTTAGGGAGGGCAGATTAGGGGTTAATACTATTTATTATAGGGTTAGTAAGGCGGATTAGGGGTTAATAACTTTATAATAATAGCGGTGCGGTCCGCTCGGCAGATTAGGGGTTAATAAGTGTAGGCAGGTGGAGGCGACGTTGAGGGGGGCAGATTAGGGGTTAATAAATATAATATAAGGGTCGGCGGTGTTAGGGGCAGCAGATTAGGGGTACATAGCTATAATGTAGGTGGCGGCTCTTTGCGGTCGGCAGATTAGGGGTTAATTATTGTAGGTACCTGGCTGCAACGTTGTGGGGGGCAGGTTAGGGGTTAATAAATATAATATAGGGGTCGATGGTGTTAGGGGCAGCAGATTAGGGGTACATAAGTATAACGTAGGTGGCGGTCGGCAGATTAGGGGTTAAAAATTTTTTTTCGAGTGTCGACGATGTGGGGGGGCCACGGTTTAGGGGTACATAGGTAGTTTATGGGTGTTAGTGTACTTTAGAGTACAGTAGTTAAGAGCTTTATGAACCGGCGTTAGCCCAGAAAGCTCTTAACTACTGACTTTTTTCTGCGGCTGGAGTTTTGTTGTTAGATTTCTAACGCTCACTTCAGACACGACTCTAAATACCGGAGTTAGAAAGATCCCATTGAAAAGATAGGTTACGCAATTGACGTAAGGGGATCTGCGGTATGGAAAAGTCGCGGCTGAAAAGTGAGCGTTAGACCCTTTTTTGAATGACTCCAAATACCGACGGTAGCCTAAAACCAGCGTTAGGAGCCTCTAACGCTGGTTTTCACGGCTACCGCCAAACTCCAAATCTAGGCCATAAAGTGCCAAACCATAGCTGAGAGTGTCTTAAGTAATGAAAACATACTTACCAAAAGACACCCATCCACATATAGTAGATAGCCAAACCAGTACTGAAACAGTTATCAGTAGAGGTAGTGGTATATAAGAGTATATTGTCGATCTGAAAAGGGAGGTAGGCGATGAATCTCTACGACCGATAACAGAGAACCTATGAAATAGATCTCCCGTTAGGAAAACCATTGCATTCAATAGGTGCTACTCCCTTCACATCCCTCTGACATTCACTGTACTCTGAGTGGATTCGGGCTTCAAAATGCTGAGAAGCGCATATCAATGTAGAAATCTTAGCACAAACTTACTTCACCACCTCCATAGGAGGCAAAGTTTGTAAAAACTGAATTTTGGGTGTGGTGAGGGGTGTATTTATAGTCATTTTGAGGTTTGGGAAACTTTGCCCCTCCGTAGGATTGTCCCATACGTCACTAGCTCATGGACTCTTGCCAATTACATGAAAGAAAATGCCTTTACTACCCCTTCCCCAGCTTTGCACAACCAACATTGTTATGGTAATATACTTTTTAGCATTTAAACCTCTAAATTCATGACTTTTTCTAAGCCATGACAGCCTCTTTATACATGCTTTTTTATTAGCTTTCCACAACAAGAGACTTCTAATTCGTGTGGGCCATGGGGCTGATTTATCAATGTCTGTCCAACATGATACGCTGTAGCGCATCATGTCCGACAGACATCGCTGAATGCCGACAGCATACGCTGTCAGCATTTAACATTGCACAAGCAGTTCTGATATATCGGCCCCATATAGATAACATTGTGCTCTTTCACATGGAGTTGTGCACAACACAACACTAATTGGCTAAAATGCAAGTCAATACATAATAAATAAATAGCCATGGGATTTTATGTGAAAGTCTCTTAAAGTAGCCTACTTAGAGGCTATTACCTGGCATTAATCCAGTCATCTCTGTGGCAACACACAACAATAAATAAATAAACCTACATACACAATTTACAAGGAATTTATACCATGCCATGATAAGCAGAGAAGGAAAAGGAAAATAATTAAACTACCTTACAATACTAATGACTAAACACATCAGTGAGATTAAAATCTAGACATAGAAAAAGTTTACAAGTATATTAAAATTAAAACAATTGCCCAAATGTTATAGTCTGCAGAGCAAGTAAAAAGGTTACCAAGGAAATGTATGATTTTTTTTTACAGATTTAGGATGATTTAGCACATTTACTCACATTGCTTTGTTTTTAGAAAAAAAGGAAATGTAAGATTTTTCCCTTTTCCATTGTGATGCTGCATCTATCTTATCCAGTGACCCCACTAAATCTATAAATATACATTTCTGCATGTGTTTTATGTTCTCTCTAATGTAATAAGCACTGACATTTAGTCCTGACAACATAAGCCTCTTTCCTGGTTGAGAAGAATATCAACTACAGAAATATACGTTACCCCAAATTTCTCAAATCCCACTACTAGTACCACTAAATTTAGGACATTGCTGACCTCCTTTATATGATATAAAATTAATCCTAGAGTTTAATTGAAAACCATATTTAGAGATACAGCACATGACTGGAAGTACCCTTTTTGCTGATGTATGTGGATGGTTCTTTTGTTCAGCATATAGTGGACTGGTTTAGCCACAGTAGGGATAAAGCTTGAGGCCAAATATAGAGACTGATCACCAACCCAGCAACAATGCACAATATAAGGCCCCCATGTATCAAAAGGGGTGCGGACAGCTTCTAAACTTGAGAAGCTGTGTGCACGCCTTCACCGCATACGGGCAGCGAATCTGTTAGTCTGCTGGCCCATATGCAGCATTACACACTCCGTTGAGTGTGTAATGTCCGCCCCCTTAAATCAAACAAGAGAAGAGACTGTCAATCATTGAGAGGGAGCTCTCAGTTACTTCTATTCGCCTCCTCAGAGGTGGGGAACAGAGTAAGAAGCAGGAGTTTAATGAACTATGCTTCTTAAACTGCGGGAAACAGACTTGCATGTGTGAACCTGCCCTGCAAGGGCTCCAGAGAAGCTTCTGCTGCTTTGTACCTGGAGCCCTAATTGCTTTCTGTCCCAGGAGCTCAAACCAACATTATATTCAGCATATGCAATTATTCAGGAAGCTATTGCTGTGTTGCAACAAATGTCCCACCAAGAATTTTTTTTTTTTAAATTCTTTTTATTGAGAGAACAAAAATGTAGTAGGACAAGTGTATATGAACATACCCATCAAATAAAGTTACAAGGGTCGATAAACTTATGCAAGAGTTACAGAACTAACGTACAGATAATAAAATACAAGAAAAGAAAAAAAAAAAAAAAAGGCTCAAACATCTGTAGCATTTTATATTTATATCTATCCACAATATACTTGTGGTCTTTAAGTCAATGAGATGGGTTCAGAAGTTCTCATTTTACATTATATATCTTGTAGCATGTAGTATCTCATATTAGTACACTTCTCGTAGACCGTTATAGGTATAGTGTGGTCTACGAGCCTAGTATTTTCTTTTAGTCAAATAAATGAGATGCACATAGGATAATATTAAGGGGAGGGATTCAGCGGGCAAGAGCCGCTCGAAAGTGGGGGGGGGGGCAGGGTAATGGGGGGGAGGGGAGTAGCAATTAGTATGTTAAGGGTAATGTTATGTGCTTGGGGGGGCACTAGTTACTGTATGTTGATGGTAAACCAAGCGTTTTAAAGAGCTAGATCTTATAAGTGAAGAAGAGAGAAAAATAAATAAACAGAGGGAGGGACAAGGGGTGGGAGCTACAGACTCTATAAGTAGAAAAGAAGTCTCAGGAGTGTAAAGGGGGATATAGTAAAAATTACTAGTCATGTAAAATATAGGGGAGTGCCGAGGGAAATGGGAGGCGGTAAAGGGGGTCTCCACCCGGTAGAAACTGATATAAATGTACTAAATAGGGATAAAGGCAATGGAAAATATACTATAACAACTTGTCATCACTTATTTTCAAGGATTCCTATAGGTACAGTTATAAGTTGTAGAACATACATAAACATAGAACAAAAACATTGAAAAGACTTGCAGGTTAATATGCATGGATCCATATAGTTGTAGATAAAACTTGCGGTACAATATATACAACCGAGGATGGACAGGAAAATATAATACAGACATAGACAACATTATTGTATGCTCTCCATTAACATTTGTTTATCTAAGTGTGGAGGGTTTGTATGTTAGAAATATTCCCTATAGGGATATAGACTGTGTGTTGGTTGCAGGACGTGGCTCAGAGTCTGTAGTTGGGTAATAGTTAGGTCTCTTTTCCAGGACACAAGTTAAAGTGGAAGCATTAATGAGGATCTTAACAGTATTTTTGAGGTAAATATTTGAGTGGAGGTGGAGCTGTCAGGGTATTGTGTATATATATATGCATGTCTATGTATTAGCGACTATGTGAGGGCAACAGCAGAGTGTGACTCCAACTTGTACAAGATCAACGGTACAGTTCCAATTATAACATATCAAGCAATAACTTTTAGAATATGAGATAACTAATGATAACAAGTAACAACAATAAACATAGTTTTGGGAATACGTTACCAGCTAGCTGAGTTCTTTGCACAGTCACTGGAAACAATAAAAAAAGGAAACTGTTTTGTCCCATTTAGAAAAAGACTGGAGAACATTGTTTAATAGTAGTGAAGATGAGGTGGACCAGCAAACAGTGCTGTAAGGGCAGCATGTCACATAACTACTAAGTGTCCTAAATCAAGTGTCCTCAGTTGGTTGGGGTGCATCTTTCCGTTTGTTCTGGTAGCTAAAGGTTTGTGGCAGGGGTTGCCAGGCTGGGGCAGATATGTTTAGTCTCTCTGTGAGTACTGCGGGTTCTTTCGGTTGACTTGAGGCGTGAAGCAATTGCAATGACTGCAGAAGCTTAGCTCCTTGTTCAGGGGAGGTTATGGAATAGGATCGGTCCTCTACTTGAAAGAACAGCTTGACAGGGAATCCCCAACAGTATTTAATGTTGTTCTGTCGTAGACATTGGGTGACCTGTTGGAAGGTGCGCCTCTTGAATAGGGTATGTGTTGAAAGATCCGGGAAGATCTGGATTGTTTGAAACGGTTCTTTTAGATTTTTATTTTGAAATGAGGCCCTGAGGATAGTAACATAGTAACATAGTAGATAAGGTTGAAAAAAGACTGAAGTCCATCGAGTTCAACCTATACAAATCTAAAATACTTACAAAAAGCTCCAGTTAAGCTTAAATAACCCCATTAAAATGTGACCCATTTAATACTAGCAATCATATCCATGAATTTTGTTTATATACAGAAATTTATCCAGACTATTTTTAAATGTATCTATGGTATTGGCATTCACTACCTCCTTTGGTAATGAGTTCCACAATTTTATTGCTCTTACAATGAAAAAACGTTTCCGTTGCAGGAGATTAAATCTCCTTTCCTCCAACCTTAAATTATGACCTCTTGTCAGAAACAATTTTCTTGGAATAAACAGAGCTTCTGCCATCTCTGTATATGGGCCTTGAATATATTTATATAAAGTAATCATGTCACCTCTCAAGCGCCTTTTTTCTAAAGAAAACAGACCCAGTTTGGCTAGCCTCTCCTCATAGGTTAATTTCTCCAATCCCCTTATTAGCTTTGTGGCCCTTCTCTGAACTTTTTTCTAGTTCTGCAATATCTTTTTTAGCAATTGGTCCCCAGAACTGCACTCCAAACTCAAGGTGAGGTCTTACCAGGGCTTTATATAAAGCAGGAAATTATGCTTTCCTCCCTTGAATCAATGCCTCTTTTAATACATGCTAGTATCTTATTAGCCTTTGAAGCTGCTGCCCTGCATTGTGCACCCATCTTTAGCTTGTTATCTATTACTACTCCCAAATCCCTTTCCTCCTGTGTTTGGCTAAGTCTTGTCCCATTTAAAAAATACGTAGCCTGCTTATTTTTACTTCCAAAATGTAGAACCTTGCATTTTTCCGTATTAAATCTCATTTTCCATTCACTTGCCCATAGTTCTAATTTTAGCAAATCCCTTTGTAAAGAGAGTTTATCCTGCTCTGACCTTATGACCTTACTTAACTTAGTATCATCTGCAAAAATAGAGATGTCGCTATTTAATCCTTGCTCCAAGTCATTTATAAAAATATTAAAAAGAACAGGGCCCAGTACTGATCCCTGGGGGACGCCACTGATTACCTTTGTCCAATCCGAGTATGATCCATTTACTACTACTCGTTGCTCCCTATCTTTTATCCAGTTATTTATCCATGAGCTAACATTTTCAGCTATTCCCAGTCCCTTAATTTTGTGCATTAATCTCTCATGTGGCACTGTATCAAATGCCTTTGCAAAATCTAAGTATATCACATCAACTGATTCCCCTTTATCTATATTTTTACTTACTTCCTTGTAGAATCTAATTAGATTAGTTTGACATGATCTATTTCTCCTAAAGCCATGCTGATTAGAACTCATAATCTTGTTTACACGAATATGCTCATCAATATAATCCCTTATAATCCCTTCAAATATCTTCCCCACTATTGATGTCAGACTAACTGGTCTATAGCTTCCTGGATCATCCCTGCTTCCCTTTTTGAAGAGTGGCACCACATCAGCTTTACGCCAATCCTGGGGTACCATGCCTGAGGATAATGAGTCTTGAAAAATTAAGAGTAAAGGTTTGTCTATAACAGTGCTAAGTTCCCTTAACACCCTTGGGTGTATTCCATCTGGGCCTGGAGTTTTATTTACCTTAATATTTTCCAGTTTTTTCCTGATATCCTCTAAACAAAACCCAGTTAGTGGTATGGACTGGCATGTTCTATTCTGTTCCAAAGTATCATTCAATAGTTCCTCTCTTGTGTATACTGAAGAAAAAAACTGGTTTAGTACCTCAGCCTTCTCCCTGTCATTATTTATCATGCTACCCTCCACGCATTTTAATGTACCTATATTATCCTTAGATTTTTTGCTATTTATGTACTTAAAGAACCTTTTAGGGTTAGACTTAGAATCCTTGGCAATTAATTTTTCATTTTCAATTTTGGCTAATTTGATTGCTTTTTTGCATGCTTTGTTACATTCCTTATACATATTGTATGCTGAGTCTGTACTATTTTCTTTTAATAATTTAAATGCCCTACATTTTTTCCTAATTTCTCTTAACACATTTTTATTTAGCCATAACGGTTTTGATTTTTTATTTTTATTTTTATAACCATATGGTATGTGTTGATATGTATATTTATTTAACACATTTTTAAATATTATCCATTTATTCTCTGTATTTTTATTAGAAAATACATTGTCCCAATTTATATTATTTAATGATTTCCTTAAATCGTTGAATTTTGCTTTCTTGAAATTAAAAGTCTTAGTTAAGCCTTTAAAACACTGCATTTGAAAATAGATTTCAAATGTGACGATGTTATGATCACTGTTACCCAAATGTTCTTTAACTTCTATGTTTGATATTATATCTGTATTGTTTGATAGCACTAAATCCAATATAGCTTTACTCCTAGTTGGCTCCTCTATTAATTGTGACAAGAAGTTATCCCTGAGAACATTTAAAAATCTATCCCCCTTAGCTGAATTACTAGTTTCATTGGCCCAGTTTATATCAGGGTAGTTAAAATCTCCCATAATTACAGCACTGTTATTAGCAGCCTTACCTATTTGGATAAGTAGTTGAGTTTCCTCCGGGTCACTAATGTTGGGAGGCTTGTAGCATGTTCCTAGTAATATTTTTTTAGGATTTTTCCCCCCACTCTTTATTTCAACCCACAGGGTCTCTACATTGTCACTTGTATCATAAATATCTTCCCTTATTGTAGGTTTAAGGTTAGGTTTAATATACATCCACCCCTTTTATTATTCCTGTCCCTCCTAAATAATGTATACCCCTCTAAGTTAACTGCCCAGTCATGTGAATCATCCCACCAAGTTTCAGTTATACTGATAACATCATAGTCCTCTTCTGCAACTAAGAGTGTCAGCTCCCCCATTTTACCTGTCATGCTTCTTGCATTTGTTGTCATACATTTAATTTTCATGTGCTTTCTGCTGCTACTTGGTGTGCTTTCCTCTATATTTTCTAATGTGACATTTCTTAAGTCATCCCTTCCTTGAGATATTAAGGGATTCATATTGTCATATTCACAGACTGATCTCTCTGTTCTATTTTGTTCTAACTGACCCTCCCCCCCTTTGCCTAGTTTAAAAGGTTCTCTAAACGTGCTACCATCCTTTCCCCCAACACACCTGCACCCATGTCATTCAGGTGCAATCCATCCTTACTGTACAAATTGTACCCTAGTGAAAAATCAGCCCAGTGTTCTAAAAAGTCAAACCCCTAATTTTTACACCATGTTTTTAGCCATGAATTAACAGACCTTAACTCCTTCTGCCTTACTGAATTAGCACACGGCACTGGTAATATTTCAGAAAATATTACTTTGGAGGTCCTTGCTTTAAGCTTGCTACCTAACTCCCTGAAGTCATATTTTAGGACTCTCCATCTCTCACCGATTCCTTCATTAGTACCAATATGCACCATGACTGCAGGATCAGACCCACATCCCTCTAACAATCTATCAATGCACTCCACAATATGCCTAACACGAGCCCCTGGAAGACAGCAAACTGTTCTATGTAAAGGGTCTGGATGACAAATTACCCTATCAACCTTCCTAATAATAGAGCCTCCTACCACCAACATCTGCCTCTGGCTCTGACTTGTATGCCCCTCTTCCATGACTGAAGGACTGCCCACCATAGTATGCTCCTCTTCCACAGCTAAAGGACTGTTCACTATACTAGGCAACACAGCCCTCTCTGTCACTGCCACCCCTGAACTGATATCCCCAACATCTTCACTTAATCTAGCAAATCTATTGGGGTGTACCAGCTCAGAACTGGCCTGTCTCTTCCGCTTACCTTTACTTCGCCCTCTGACTGTGACCCAGCTACATCCTGGAGTCTCCTCATATGAATCCTCCCCATTCCCACTGCTGGAACCATTAACAACCAGCTCAGTCCTATCCATTTCCCTTTCAAGTGTCTGAATTTCATGTAGTGTTGCAATTCGTTCCTCCAGATCCCCAATACGAGTTTCTAAAGAGACAATATGCTCACACTTGCCACAAACATATAATCCCAGAAGCGGCTGCTCCAGTGATGCAAACATGTGGCAAGCTGTACACTGAATGAGATTCTCACACATTCTTAATAAAAGGTTTAACTTAAAAGTATAAAATATATTTCCCCTTGGTTACCCCAAAACCTTGTTTGCCTAACTACCTTGGTTAGCTAACTATAATACTTAAACAGACAATCTTACTTTAAATAAGAATCAATACAGCAAGCCTGAAAGAGCAAGCTCCCAGAGTAAATGTGCTAAATTTATAATCTAGCTAGGCTCAAACAGCTGAAAAAAATCCCACCCCTAATTACCCACACAGGAAACAAGAAAAAAAAAATGTTTAGATACAAACCAACAGTTATTTTGTTTTATAAAATGCAACCCTTGCAAAGCAAAATATTTATGAATTAGCTTTGTTAGCTAACTATAATACTTAAACAGACAATCTTACTTTAACAGAGAATCAATACAGCAAGCCTGAAAGAGCAAGCTCCCAGAGTAAATGTGCTAAATTTATAATCTAGCTAGGCCCAAACAGCTGAAAAAATCCCACCCCTAATTACCCACACAGGAAACAAGAAAAAAAAAATGTTTAGATACAAACCAACAGTTATTTTGTTTTATAAAATGAAACCCTTGCAAAGCAAAATATTTATGAATTAGCTTTGTTAGCTAACTATAATACTTAAACAGACAATCTTACTTTAGCAGAGAATCAATACAGCAAGGAGTAGTAGTGAAACCTTACTATAACGTCTCTGGGTGATCCAGAGGGTGAGTTTCTCGGACATAGGGCTCGGTGTGCTCTGTCCATGATAGCCTCTTGGGGTTGAGTAGGACCTAAAAGCTCACTAAATAAGTCCATTAGGAATTTTGAGAGAGCTGCTGTCTCTATCTCTTCCGAGATACCCCATATCCTGAGGTTATTGCGGCGCGACCTATCCTCTAGGTCCGCCATTTTGGATTCAAGATCCGAGATTGTTTCTGCCAGTGTTTGAGTGTACGTTAGTAGATTAGAATGATCAAGATGGAGATCCTCCTGCTTCTTCTCCAACGTCTCAGTTCTGTCTCCCAGAGACGAGATCTCTCGCTTCAGTTCAGTAACTGACGTTTTAAGACCATGTTTAAGGGACGCATGATGTGAGTCCATTTTTTCTGATAATTCCTTTATGGAGTCAAGAATGGAAGCATATGTGGTATCAGGTCTCTCACTAATATGTGGGATGGCTCTATGAGTTCCTTTGGTAGATGTTAGTGATTCCCTAGAATCTTCGTCTGAAATGTCCTGTTCATAGTGAGCCTTACTGGCGAAATGGTCCGAGAGGGTCCTTTTCGGGACATCAGATTGCCTCTGCTTCTTTCTTTGAGAGTTAGACATTATAAAGAGGGACTGATGCACCAGCTCCACTAGTGTCTCAGTGGGAACAAGTTGTAAGCTCCCTATAGCGCAGAGCAGGTGGAGATGAGAAATTCGGCACTCCCCTAATTGGTGTGTTTAAGGCTCCATTAAGTAGGGAGTGAGAGCTTCTATGAAAAAAAGAGTTATTGTATTCAGAAATAAAATTAGTAGTAAATGCTGAGTGCTCACATGAAAAGTTAAGACACTATCTCTCCCCAGGGAAATTGCTCAATTCTGGGTGGCTTAGGAAAAAGGAACCAGGGATATGACCCATAGGCAAAAAGGGCCGACGGGAAAGAGGGGGGAGAGAAAGTAGTAAGAGATCTCTCAGAATCGTTCAGTTTTGGCTGTTTTCTTGTTACTCATTCCACGCAGCGCACTCTTTCCACTGTGCTCTATGTATCACACAAAATAATATGAAACTGCGTAGAATCAGTGGGGTTCACTGAGCTCCTTGTTTTCATCTGATTGTGTTAAACAGGGTGTTCCTGAATTCTGTTGTATTTCCTAAGAGGATAGTATCAGCTTGTGCGAGATATGTGTGAGCACAAAGTTATGGTAGCCCCTGTGTTGTTTAGGAGTGGTAAAGAGGGTTATAATAAGGGCTATGTAACTAGTAAACTGCAAATCCTTGTTTACAATAGGACTGAAGAGTAATTAAAGTCCCGGAATTTCTCCCTGATTAATGATATGTACAGTCTCAGCTCTGCTTTCTATGAGTGGTGAATGAGATGCCCTGGAGTAGGTAAGGCCGAGTGTGTTTAAAAGGGATGACCTCCTACCTTATGTTAGATGCAGTCACTGCCGCTATTGTCCTGCACAGCTGATGTGCTGCTTGCCTCCGTCGGCTGTCCGGTAGTTATTTGCGCTGTTGAAGAGGAATTCCAGGGAACTACCCCAGCAGTGTACAGCAGTCTCCTACAGGGTATGCACGGTGGATCGGCAATCGTGCCGAGTATCGGGTGATGGACTGGCAATTTGGTAGAGCTCCGTCTGAGCGATCACTGCTCTCTATGTGAGCGCTGTCCTCAGGTCCGTCTATGCTTTCTGCCTCTGGATCAGTGTGGGGTAAGGTAGCCATCTAAGTTACTAGGGAAATATGTACTGAGGCCGGTCGGACATCTGGTTTGGTGCCAGTCAGGATCCGATAAGGAGCCGGAAGTCAGTTCCCGCCACAGTGTATTACTCCCGGTATAGTGGAGGGCTGTTTGTTTTCTTATTTTCAGCTCATAAAGTCCGACCAACAGCTGTCTTTTAGGTTAGGCAGGGGTGGAGGATATAGGGAAGAAAGAATAAAGGGTATAAAGATCAAAATAAAAAAAAATATACATATATATTCACGCTTGGTTTACAGAGCTCTTCTGGAGTGCTGCCTCCCTGTATCGTGGCTAGCTCCGCCCCCCCCCACCAAGAATTTTAACATTCCATTCCCATTAACACAAGTCATACAAAGACCAAAGTTCATGCAAAAATTCAGTACATGATGCTTAAAGGGATATGAAAAACAAACATTTTTGTGATTCAGACAGCGCATACCATTTTAAAAAAGTTTCAAATTGATTACTTCCAATATCTCCCAACCATAGCAAGTGCAGTCCTGCCAACTTTGACTTTCATCATTTGCAGTAATTTTACATATTCAGTGACATCACCGTAAGACTTCATAGGAAGAGATGTCACATGAAGTAAAGGAATATGCAAAAACAGACTTTTAAAAATGTTGAAGAATAAAACAAATTCCTTTACTTTAAAAGTTGTACCAGCAAACAGAAAACAGTCTGCATCACTAATCAACATTTATTAAAGTGTCTTATTTAAACAAATAATAATAATGCATGTGCACATATATTTACAAACTATTTACTATTAACAATTGGCCCAAAATGTGTGACAACACGGATATAAACATGAATATAAACTTCTGAATATTCTACAAACATGATGGTTTAGGAAGTGAAAATATTAATATTGATTATGTTCACAGTCATAACGAAAAAGTAAGCTTTATGAAATAATGAGTATGGTTCAACATTTTCACTGAAATATTTTAAACTGGTTGTGAGGTATATTATGTAATTCTAATGACCTCTACTTGCCATTCACTGTTGATAGTCACATATCTCCCAGTAACAGCTGGGCAGTTTGTGTAATATGTATTAAGCATCTCAAAGCTAAAGGTAGTAAAAAAATGTTGTAAAGCACATCTGATGTGATTAAAAATAAGTAATGTTTACATATTCTCATACTAACTATAATGCTATTTTTTGTGCCAAGTACAGCAGTTTGTTTGTTTGTTCAAACATATATTCAAGATCAGAACAGACAGGGATTTCAAGTATATGAAAAGGAATTAACACAGACTGTAAGTAATTAGTCATCAAAATGGCAGCTGGAAAATGTGAGAAAGGCGCCTAAGATGTTCTCTGCTAATAATTACTGTAAGACATTAGTGCTAAATTACCGTAGAGTTTTGAAATCAACACCCAGTTCAAATAGCTACCACTAGCAGTCCATTCCTCGTTCCCACATAGCAAACTACTTAAAATATTACGCATTGCCAAATCTCTATGTGCTCTGTAGGGTTGAGTGGAAAAATGTTCAGCATTCTATACTTTCTTATCAACCTATAATCTAATGAATTACAATAAAAAGGTCTCTATCAAAAATTGTGACCTTACTGGAAGTTCTTTGTTTCGGTTTATTTATATATTTATTGTTATTGCTTCCTTGGTCAGATTAGAAATGGAAATAAAGGTGGCTGATATCAGCGTTTTTATCACTTTCAAATATATATATAAAAAATGTGTTTGCAGAAAATCTTTATTATGTTTGGAATTCAGTTTGACATGACCCAATTCTGATGTGATTACAATTGTTAACTAAGGATTATCAGGGAGGAGACATACATGTTATTATTGCTGTTAATGAGACATGTCTTATACATCAAGCCTTTTTAGTGACACCAAGTGGACTGAGATGTTAGTCTAAACTATTTTAAGGTAGGTGTGTAGAGTAAAAAATAAAGATATAGTCTAGCTTAATATTACAAACATAATTTAGTTTTAAATACATCAAAGTTATTCTATTAATATGTGTGCAGCCACCAAATCACCAGTTGGTTACCAGTAGTCCATTGCTGCTCCTGAGGCTAGTTAGATATGCTTTTCAACATAAGATACCAAGAGAATAAAGTCAATTAGATAAAAGAAGTAAATTGGAAAGTTATTTAAAATTGCAATATGAATAATTAAAGTTTAATTTTAGCGATGATAGCGTGGCTGCACTAAGTTCCTTTGTCCATAGAATTCTATGAGGCGCACTACAGAAGCCTGTTCTGGCTTTTGCTAACAAGCTTACCCGAAGGTGGGTTAAGCCAAGTGCACTAAAGTCAAAGGTGCATTAAGAAATACTTGAAATACTATTGTTCTTCACTCTGAAGAAAATATAAATCTTCTATATATATATATATATATATATATATATATATATATATATATATATATATATATATATAACACATTGAGATACACACACACATGTATATATATATATATATATATATATATATTGTGTGTGTATGTATGTATGTGTGCATATACATATGTACACATACATAGACATATATACATACACATACAAATATATACACATATATTTGTATATTTAATTCAGAATATTTAAGACAAGAGTATGACACAGTAGAGCTAAATGAGATACTGTGAAAGTGGGGGATTACAGCACTCTTTAAAGAAATTCCATACAAATCTAAGATGTAGATATAAGGCTGGAGGATTTTGTCAAACCAAAAAACATGTGCACAAGGGATCAGGTAAGCACAAATGGGTTTATTACAAATATAAAGCAGCAAGGACTAAAGGCATCCAATAATATGTCAAAACCAGTAGATATAATGTTAAACCACTGCAGTGGGTGACAGCTACAAGTACTAGGCATATATGCTTACTTACATATAGACAATGCAAAGGTAGCAATAGCAGTAGAAAGATTCCCAAGTTATCATGGTAGTAGCAAGGTGTGTGGCATATTTCAAGACACACTGTAACAAAGCTCAATTACATTTAATATACAACCTTAACATCAATGTTGCAACTGTCCTCCATGAAAGGTAATTTGATGATAGTAGCCATTAGAAGCTCATTGTCCTGATCGAATTGAAACTGAAGCATGAGGTGAAAGACGTCCTCCAATACTTGCAGGCTTGAAAACAGCAAAGGCAGTGAGCTCAAACAAACTTCCAGCAGGTGTATTTATCAGATGTATATAGCCAGTAAACCGAGGTAAGAATGTCCTCTAAAACCAGCCTAGTAACAGCTATATGATGTAGGATAGCAGTAGCAGCCAATTAAACAAGATAGGTAGTTGCAACCCAAATGACATATACAGCCTTAACAGTTATCAGCGGTTATCAGCAACCTCCGACATCCAGTACTCTTATTTACTCCTCCACATAAGTCGTGTTTCCTTGTTGAGCGACTGAGATAAATCGAGTATATTTGCCTCTGTACTCCAGACTTCCAACTCCGCTTTACTGCTTTAGAAAAAGTGTCAGTCGACGTGCGTTTCGCCACACAATGCTGAGCGAAAGCAGGGGCGTTGTGAGGACTGTCAATCTTCTGTATCTCCAGCCTTTTGTTGGTTTTAGTTCTTGTAGGTGTAGTTTAATTTCAGCTGCCACTTTATTTCATTGGTTATCAAAGCCAGGCATTGTTCGGTAACAATGCAAATAAGCTATATAGAAGCTTCTAAGGCTAAAAAGAAATTGTTCCTCAAGAACCAAGCTTGAACACCATGCAGAAACTATGTGTAAACGATTCATTGAGAGAGGATATTCTCATAATTTGGTCAAACACACTTTGAATAAAGTAAGAAAATTAAACAGGGATGACCTCCTTTACTCAAAATCTGATAAAAAAAAGTGAAAATAAAATAAGATTCATCATAACATATAATTGTCACTGGAAAAACATTAGAGAAATACTGGCCCAGAATTGTCATATTCTAACTCTAGATGAAATAATTGCAGAAAAAGTAGGAAACAATCATCTTATGACCGCCAAAAAATCTCCTAACCTAAAAGATAAGTTAGTAAAACGTAGATTTGTAAGGTCTGAACCTGAAAGTAATTGGTTAAAAAAATACCAACAGGACAAAGGAAATTTCCCATGTGGACACTGCGTTTATTGTCCATATATGCTTAAATGCAAAACCTTTTCAGTAAATACCGGGAAACAGTTTGATATTAGATGTTTTTCTAATTGCAATTCAGTATCAGTTGTCTATCTTTTACATTGCTCCTGTCCTCTGTTGGAAAAACAAAACGGATGTTCAAGGACAGAGTACAGGAGCATAGAGATGACATCCTCTATGAAAGAGATACTAGTGTAACTTGTCATTTTAGAGAGGTACATAATAGCAGTACTGTCTCTTTTAAATTTGTAGGAATTGACAGAGGAATAACTAATGGAAGAGGAGGCAATGAAAATAAATGCCTTCTAGACAAGGAAGCAAGATGGACTTATACGTTAAAAACAGTTTCCCCATATGGTTTGAATGAAAGAATAGAATATGCATCTTTTCTTGGCTAACAGCACACAATCTAATAAATTTGTAATGACTCTTTTTTCATCAATTTTAGTAATAATTTAAAGGAAAATTCCCCTGATTTGGTATATCTTATTTCTTTTAAATTGCAGGTCAAAAATATTCTATCTTATTTGTACTGCTACAGAACAATGCCTCTTCTAAACGTTATCCTATTTACTAGCATTTAATGTAAACATAGGATTCCTTCCTTAACTATAAACTCTCCACCCCACCTTATATATAGCTATTAGTTATGTTTGTATAACGGTACACATGGGTCTTGGTGACTAAGATGGGTTTTATACAAAATGTATCACCTTTTTATACATTGTATCTAAATGTTGGTAGCAATAGGAGGTCTGGCTTTGATAGCCAATGAAATAAAGCAGCAGCTGAAATGAAACCATACCTACAAGAGCTAAAACCAACAAAAGGCTGGAGATACAGGTGATTGACAGTCCTGACGAGGCCCCTGCTTTTGATCAGCATTGAGGGGTAAAACGCGCGTCGACTGACACTTTTTCTAAAGCAGTAAAGCAGAGTTGGAAGTCTGGAGTACAGAGGCGAATATACTTGATTTATCTCAGTCAGTCTCTTTATGAGCAAGGAGACGTGACTTATGTGGAGGAGTAAATAAGAGTACTGAATGTCGGTGGTTGCCATGTCGAAAGTTTGTTTGAGCTCACTGCCTTTGCTGTTTTCAAGACTGCAAGTATTGGAGGACGTCTTTCACCTCATGCTTCAGTTTCAATTCAATCAGGACAATGAGCTTCTAATGGCTACTATCGCCAAATTACCTTCCATGGAGGACAGTTTCAACATTGATGTTCAGGTTGTATATTAAATGTAACATGTCAATTTAGCTTTGTTACAGTGTGTCTTGAAATATGTCACACAACTTGCTACTACCATGATAACTTGGGAATCTTTCTACTGCTATTGCTACCTTTGCATTGTCTATATGTAAGTAAGCATATATGCCTAGTACTTGTAGCTGTCACCCACTGCAGTGGTTTAACATTATATCTACTGGTTTTGACATATTATTGGATGCCTTTAGTGCTTGCTGCTTTATATTTGTAATAAACCCATTTGTGCTTACCTGATCCCTTGTGCACATGTTTTTTGGTTTGACAAAATCCTCCAGCCTTATATCTACATCTTAGATTTGTATGGAATTTCTTTAAAGAGTGCTGTAATCCTCCACTTTTCACAGTATCTCATTTAGCTCTACTGTGTCATACTCTTGTCTTAAATATTCTGAATTAATTATCAATTTATGGGGGCCTGCACCTTGGTCTAATATGGTTAAATTCCGTTTAGATTTAGTTTAGTAATCCAGGTAATTATTTCCCATCCTTTAATTAAGGAGGGTCCTGGCAATCCTCTCCCAGTTGCTTTTGTATTTTATATATTTGTATACACAGGTAAATATATTCCAATAATAAACATGTATTTTACATTTACTATGTATATTTCAGGGTAATCCTTTATTTTCTTATGTTTTCCATGTGTTTTGTTATACTTTTATTGTAGCCCAACCCAGTGGCTCAGGTATAGTAACACAAAAAACTGTACATTTGATACAAAACACAAAATAAATAATACATAAAGGGTATTTTTCTTTATGGTATTCCAGATTCCTTACTGCTTCTGTGCATTGGTAGCATCTCCTTGATAATCATGCAGTACTCAAGCAAGGTAGCCTACAGCTATAGGAATCTATTGCTTCAGGGGCGTATAGGCAGAAAAAAAAAAGGGCTGCTTAGCAAAGTGTATTATATATATATATATACAGTATATATATACAGTATATATATATTTACACACTAAAGCAAAAAGCTGATTGTGCACACTATAAATATCCTCTAATGCCCATGCATGTGTTTAATATTCCTTTAAGGGCAAAAAAGAATAAACGTTATTTATCTGAAATTCTTTTGAGCCTGGAAGTGCTATTTACACTCACTGAATGACAAATTGTTACATAAAAAGGGGAGTGTGACATTAATAGGGAGTTAATTCTCAGGCATACTAACCTTTGCATTGAAGATGGCAGCCGGCTGAGTGACAGGAGTGTTTGAAAATATATAAGCCTATTAAGACTGATTAGTGTTTTAAAGATAAGAAGATCTAAAAAATAAGGTTTAAATTCCACATTACACATAAAAGCACGTTTCTATGACTAAAACATGTTGAGTTGAAAGAGCATTAATGATCGTTTATTTTTTATTTATTACGTGGTCATTCGACTGTAAATCTTTCTCCACTTTAATGTGATCCCAATCATTAATCATAATCAACCTACCAGTGGGCAGTGGGAGAGATATGTACACATTTTTTTATTGCTATCTTTACGTATTGGCCTTTGTGTATAAAATGTAAAAAAATTATATGTAGAGAAATAAGATAAGGAATTATGCTCTCCCTGCAAACTCAGTCCATTTGAATGGACATTTTCTCGCAAATAAATGGGTTGTGGTTTAAGTCAGAAAATCTAAATATTTCAAATACAAAAATAAGTCTAAAAGATCAATTTCCCATACATTTCATATTCTGCATCTGTCCATTGAAAACACATTAAGAGGACAACAATTTTACAGTACACTTTACTTTTAAAGGGACATTAAATACTAAGGACTAGATTATGAGTGGAGTGGTAATTAATGATCCCGCTCGCATGCTATAACTGCTCAACTTCTCCTCTTTGTGATAGATGGGTATCGCTTGTATTACAAGTTTAAGTAAATGGTTATCGCTTGAGCGCTAACCCAAATCGCTCAAAGAGAAGAACTTACAATATCGCAATCGTGTTAACGTACTTTCCCATTGACTTCAAAGGAGAGAGAAAATTTAAAAGAAAAACACCCATACAAACCCGAATTGCCATAAGATCCCAATTCTATTAACCCCTAAACCACCACATAGCCCCTTGCAAAATCCCCACTACACTATTAACTCCTAAACCGCCACCCCCCACGCAAAGTAACCCACTAAATTATAAAGCCCCTAACCTAACAACCCCTAAGTTACCACAAAATAGAATAACCTTACTTATAAAGAAAAACCTAACTACCTTAAAAAAAAACAAAAAAAAAACACCTGCAAAATTAAAAAAAAAATAACTTTAACTTAAAACCTCCCCAAAAAACATACCATTACTTTAAAATAAAACAAAACTAACATTACAAAAAAAATGAAACAAAAAATAAACCAATTACCAAAAATAAAAAAAAGTTTTGCCTGTTCTAAAACCCCAATAAAAAACCCATTGCAAAATAAAACACTAACACTAAACTACTATATATCCCTTAAAAGGGCTTTTCTAGGGCAATGCCCTAAAATGAATTAGCTCTTTTTGTGACAAAAAATACAAGTTTTTAACATTAACCTCCCCACCCCACCCCAGCCCCCCCAAAAAAATGAATCCATCTTCAGATCTTCAACACAAAGGTCCTCTTCATGCGGTCACCAGCCACACACTGAATTTTGAATGCGAGATACTCCTTTTAAATAGGGGTACCCTTGCCTTTCTATTGGCTGACTGTCATGTTCAAATTAAAATTAGCCAAAAGAATGAAAGTTTTTTTCTATTGGCTGATTTGAATTTGAGTTTGAGCAGTAATTGTGATTGCGTTTGCACAATAGCATTTACTTTCAACTTGTAATACGAGTGCACATTATCCCACCTCTCTCTTGCCATGGGTGCCATCATACGATTGTTGGCTATAAATTAAGTCCTGTATTTATTGTGATGTTATTTTCAATTTCTTATTTCTAATATCTTTTCAATTGCCATGTGATGTTCAATCCTTGTCAATACTTGCTATTATTCTTAAATTTATAGATAACTAATGGCATAACTTCTTCCTCCTCTAAAATTCTATTGCCTTTTTGTTTAACTTATCTCACCCTGGTCTGGCCAGCATCAAACCTTTCAATTGGCCTTTTTTTACTGTTTTTGATCCTGTAATTAGCTAATTTAGTGGACTTGGCTGACTGCCCTGACTATAAATTTAACACTAGCTTGGTGAGTGCATAGCATGGGGGGTATGCATTGCATAGGCAGTGTGCAATTAAATAATAACATATGTTCACATTTTCCACTATAAAGAATGATATGCGCAGATGCGATGCTGATATAAAAATCCAGTATAAAACCTTTTAAAAACGTACTTAGAAGCTCCCACTTTATCACTGTTTATGAGGTTAGGCTGGGACACCCACTGAAATGGGCTGAGAAAGCAGTAAGAGCAGACCCTCCCCTGCAAATGAAAAGACCCATTACACAAAGAGGAGCAAGCAGGAATCTGTAGACATCAGTATACATCTAAAACTTTGAGTTAGGAGTCTGAAAATCAGCACAATGTTATTTAAAAAAATAAGCAAAACTATGATTTTTTACCAAAACACCGCCAAATGGGTTATATAAATGGATCATCTACAAAACATTTATGCAAAGGAACATCTAGTTTACAATGTCCCTTTAAGCAAAGCATTATACAGGGATTGAACAAAGGACAAGACACAAGGCAAGTGCTACTGTGTTATATGTGTTTCTCTGTTTCTGTTTTTTTTTACAATACTTCATATCTTTATGTTCACCACCTGCATTATTTATTGAACCATGTCTTTTACCCTCACCTCCCTTTTGATCTCATGAATTTCACACATTCAACTCTCTCTTCTCCCTGCACCTCATCCCAAAAAACACTCTCAATACTGCAAATCTGTATCTCATCTTATGTCACTCTCCATCTTGCTCATAGTAACTGCTGGTTATATATCCCCAAATCCTGGTCCTCCACAAGTTCCTAAACTCGCCCATCCATGTATACCTTGCCATAAACCTAGAAACCAAAACTTTGGAAAAAGTTTTCAAGTTTCTTTTCTATCTAAAACCAACACCTCCTTCACTTGTGCACCCTGGAACTCTTGTTTTGTGTGCAACAACCTCACTTCTATCCACAACCTCTTAATCACCCGCTCTCTCAACCTTACGTCTCTCACAGAATCCTTCCTCTCCTCTCCTTCAGATACAGCCTCCCCTTCTGCACTGTCACATGGGGGTCTCTACTTCAGCCACACCCAGAGACCTGGAAACAGGAAAGGAGTTGGTGTAGGTATTATACATTCCTCTCATTGCACCTTTCAAAAAAATACAACCCATCTCTTCCTTCACATTTTATTCCTTTCAAATCCACATGATGATTCTCTCCTCTCTCTCTCTACGTGGTGTGGTTATATATCACCCCCTGGCTCCTCAACTCAAATTCTTGATCATTTTGTGGCCTGGCTACCTTATTTCCTCTCATCAGACATCCCTGCCATCATTCTTGGGGATTTCAACCTGTCTTTTGACAATCCCACTGTCCCTATTACAAAAAAACTTCTCCCGCTCATCTCCTCTCTTAAGGTCTGTCACAATAGTCTAACGCTCCCACTTTCAAAGATAGACGCTCCCTTGCTCTGATTTTCAGCTATTGATCCACTCCTTAAAACTTCACAAATTCCCCTTTCCCTCTTTCTGACCATTATCTCCTCACTTGAAACATCACAGCCCTTCCTGCTGCTCTCCCTTCTAACCCTCACACCAAACTGTGTCTAGAAGCATCAAGTCACTAGATTGGCAACATATTTAAACTCTCTCAAACCTCTGCTCTCTTCTATCTTCTCCTTTTTCTGTCATGACCAATCTGTCACTATAATTCCACTCTTACTTTAGTCCTTGACAATTTGGCAATTACACAGATGTTCATGCACTGCTCAGCGACATTGGAGAAAATCCTGACATTCAGCTTACTTTCTTCTTTACAATTTTATCTTTAACTCCTACTATTCTGCTCTTAACTTCTGTAAGCAGGATTACTTCTCTACTCTTATCTCTACTCTTTATTCAAACCCAAAATGTCTGTTCTCCACTTTTAATACCCTCCTCCACCCACCCCACCTCCTATTTCCACTTCTCTCTCAGCTCAAGATTTTGCCAACCACTTCACCAACAAAATTGTTTCATCAGAAATTAAATTATCTCTTAACTTACTATTAGTCTCCAACCCCCTCAACCATTGGCTGATGTCCAAGACCACAAAGCCATCAATATATCCCTTTTTGGTATAGTTTATTGACTCAAAAGGAAGTTGAGAAAAATAATTTAGTGATTTCGCAAAAGTGGGAAAGTGATTGCAATATGATAGAAGGTAAAAGAATCAAAACTTAAAGTGATGGTAAAAAATATGGTTTTAACTTCAAGTATACTGTATTGTTTAACAATGTGATTCCAAATGAAAACACATTATCAAATTGTTCAAAATATTTTGAGTCTTCAAACTATAGCAAAAATTATAATCTGTCATTATAGTCTGTCATTACCATCTCTTCGCCCTCTTAATTTTCCTGCCTTCACTTATGTGCCGTGTAGAGCAGACGGGACCGCTCTACATGTCACAGAGTTGCAGTTGAAAAAAAATGTTGATGTAGAGAATTTAGCTGATCGACATCAGCAACATGGGTGCTCCTCAGTCATTGACCAACCACACATACTCTAAATCTCTGGCTACATCATCCAAGTAAACAGTGAATCGAGACTTACTGTTTACTTGGATGAAGTGTATGAAGATAAAGATGGAGCGAGCAGTTATTCTGCTAAAATAAAACAAGCATTCCTTTAGAAATGTATATTACAGTTGCACCATCAAAATATATACTAAAATCATATGTATTAAAAAACTATTTTTACCTCCTTTTACTGAACAAAAGTATTAAAAATTAAACAATCTTCCAAGTGGCTATGTCCTTAGCTCGATTCCCTGTAAACAATGAATCAGTTCATAACAGCCGATTCATTGTTTACCACATCGTCACATGGGCCTCTAGTTATCAATGTCTGTTGGACCTGATCCGACAGTGTGGATCAGGTCCAACAGACATCGCTGAATATGGGGAGCAATATGCTCGCCGTATTCAGCATTGCACCAGCAGCTCACAAGAGACTCTCTCTGCATTGGCCAGTGATAGTGCCGATCGTTGGTGACATGGGAGGGATAGCAGGTGGGCGGCCCATCGCTGGAGGAAATTCCGGTTAGGCCGTATGATGGGGCCGGGACCACGCCTCAGGGGGTGGGACCGGGTGGGACTGGGACCGCTACACTATGGCAAAGTGTAATGGATGGAGGGAGAGGGATTGAATAAATGTTGGTAAAGGGATCTGGGAGGGGGGTAGGCTATTGAGGGAGGGCAGCTACTGGGCATAATACAAGTGTGGTGCGCAGCAGCATTTAGCAGCCTTCTAATTACCAAAAAGCAATGTCAAAGCCATATATGTCTGCTATTTCTGAACAAAGGGGATCCCAGAGAAGCATTTACAACCATTTGTGCCATAATTACACAAGCTGTTTGTAAATAATTTCAGTGAGAATCCTAAAGTTTGTGAAAAAAGTTAACAATTTTTTTATTTGATCGCATTTGACAGTGAAATGGTGGCATGAAATATACCAAATAAGCCTATATCAATACATTGGGTTGTCTACTAAAAAAATATATAATTTCCTTTTCTTCTGATGGAGAGTCCCCAGCTGCATTTATTACTTTTGGGAAATAAGAACCTGGCCACCAGGAGGAGGCAAAGAGACCCCAGCCAAAGGCTTAAATACTCTTCCCACTCCCCTCATCTCCCAGTCATTCTGCTGAGGAACAAGGAACAGTAGAAGAAATATCAGGGTGAAAGGTGCCAGAAGAATAATAAGGACGCACCACATAAAATTATGGGTGGGGAGCTGTGGACTCTTTCCATCAGAAGAAAAGGAAATTATCAGGTAAGCATAATTTATGTTTTTCTTTTTAAATGGAAAGAGTCCACAGCTGCATTCATTACTTTTAGGAAAACAATACCCAAGCTATAGAGGACACTGAATGCCAAGATGGGAGGGTACAATAGGCGGCCCATACTGAGGGCACCAAGCCTTAACCTCTACCCAATTAAAAAAAAGCTTCGTCCGAAGCTGAGAAAATTTTAAGAGAAAAAGCCCCTATGACCCTGGCTCGCAGTTAGTCCAGAAGCCAAACCAGAGACAGCAAACAGACTTGACTGAACCAACAGTCCTCCAGGAGACACTGTCGCCCAACAAACGGTCCTCCACCACTCATCTCCACAAATGAAGGAGACACCAGCCAAAACCCCCAAGGGAACAAGGCAAAGGAGCACCAAGGAAACCAAACTGTTCCATAAAAAAAAGAACACCAGCCCAGCTCACAGAGACCCAAAGGGGCCCAAACAGGGAAAGGAGGCCAGGTCCATACCAAGCGAAACCCAGGATAAGACCAGGCACAGAGACACAACAGATGTCTCTCCAACATCCTTCAAGCATGGATTGCAACTGAAGAGGCAAAGTCCTCCCAGTGTCAAGAATACCTAAGCATTCAGCCATGAAAAAGTTTGTAATACACCCAGGTGAGAAACCCCAAGTTTGAGAACACAGTGTCCATAACAGGACGACATTGAGGATACTTGTGAGGAAGAAGAAGAAGTCAAGAAAGAAACAGACTGAAAAAGCAACCCCCAGACAGAGGGCATGCTCCAGGCAACCTAAGTCGCCAGACCTACACATGGGTCCAAGACCTACACATGGGTCCCTAAAAGGGGGAACACAAAACCTCAATTGGGGATCCCCAAGAAGGAGGAGAGTATACACTCAGAACCCGAAGGAAGAGTAAATCTTCTTCTGAAATCAATGGAGCAAGTTGAAAGGAAATTCTATACCCTAGCAGACTAAGCTAACAGGATAGACTCAACAAAGCTCACACATCCAGAGGAGACTGTGACCCGAAGGCAGCCCCATAGACCACTCGTCCATCGTGACCTGCAGACCCTCAGCCAGCTGAACCAATCCAGCCTTAGGGATCCAAAACAGGGGAACAAAAGAATTCAGAGACAGGTACAGGAAAAAGCGTAAGGATAGCACAGACATCCCCACAGAGTTCAAGTACAACCCGACTCTGAAAACAGACAACAAGGCCATAGACCTAAGGATCTATGAAAATAAAGGCCCAACAAGTCTGCTCAGAGCCAGCAAGACCCCAGGGGGAAGCAATCCCACCTTTCTGCCTCCCATCCAGGGAAAGCCCCATGCAAGGATATCCCCTAAAGAAAAGGGATGATGCCGGAATGGTAACAACTGTCCTCAAGGCCCGAAGTCACCGGCTAATGGGAAGAGAAATTCCCAACACAGATGTCCTAGAAAAGGACCCCCCACAAGTAGCTTGCCAAGCAGAGGCACAGCCAACCCATTTGCCTGCAGAGCAGGGAATCCACCGGAACACTGGCAAGCTGACCAGAGGAATGCAACCCTAAGACACACCAGAAATTGGGCATCCAGTGCCAGCAGCTGGGTATAAACCAACCACCCTTGAGGCTCAAGACCCACGGCTAACCACCAGATGACATGGGCCACTCTGTGGCAAAGAGTAAAAAAATTCTACGAAAACCTGGTCAACCATGACCAGACAAGGTAAATGGAGCAAGTACATAGCCCAAGTTCCCACTACCGTGGAACTCCCCGACCAGCCCTGAGATCCAAGATTCCGAAACCACCCAAGACAGGGTCAGGAAAAAGGCCAAGCGAAGCTTCAGCAACCAGAAGTCTCAGGGAGAAAAACAGATCTGGGCACCTAATAGTTCAGGCAAAGCTTACCCTAGAACTAAACACCCCAACTTGCCAAAAAGCCAGACACAAGGGTATGGATGCATATCCCGAGAATCCGGATAGCGAGAAGAACGCAAAAGCCCAGACCAAAGGGAGGAACCACCCCCAGCTAAGTCCAATGCTCCAAGGAGCAAGGCTAGAAGTCATATGAAGATACCTCTCAGAGCCTCAGGACAATCAAGGGATACCTCGAGGTAAAAAAAATCCTACTATCAGGACTAGTCTCCCATCACCTCCGCACAAGCAGAGGGCACAAGGAAGAGAAAGGCACTAAGCCTACCAATCTCCGGAAAACCCTGAGCTACATAAAGTCCCCGCAGGGAACACCATCACCCGGAAACACAGATCCCTGAATGGAGATCCAATTCACCCGGAGACAATGGAAGAAAACCCAAAGGTCTCTTATAACTCAGACAGACAGTACACGTCAAAGAGTAAGAGCTGCATCTAGATACACTACAAACAACTTATGCGTACACCCGCAAGGTGTCAAGAGCTGCAACTGGTTTCAAACTGCAAACCTTCCACATGCTAGACAGCTATCCTGTACAAGCTGTTGGATCAAGCCCAAAAAGCACAAATCCAGAGGCCTAAAAATGAAGGTCAAACCACTCAACTGCGGTAAGGGACGTTAAGGCCTCCAACCCTCCACCGCATGGGGGAGGAAAACTCTAAGGTCTGATGAAATCAGATGTCAGAGAGTGTGATGCAGTGGAAAACACCCCTGCCCAGTCATCTATGACTGAAGGCTATAAGGACTGAAACAATCCCTCCTCACGAACCCACATGTCCTCTTGAATGCTTAGTTGAACATGAAAAACAATGATAACCTGAGCACTCTGCGCTTCTACCAAACCAGCCGAGCATGAACAGTGTCTTGTGTCTGAACAGCCACAAAACCGAATGAACCCGACAGGACCAGCCTGCACCTAGGCTCCTAACCGGCATAAATTCTCCCACATAGGGTAAAAAACAGAAAACAGTCATTCTTAACATAGGACTAACATGTTAAATTCCGAAGAAGTAATAAAGCGTATCAATCCCAGAAGGTTCCCGAAGGAAACAGAATCAAATAAAAGACATCCCATCGGATATAAATAAAATATAAGGCAACCCTGAGGTTAATGCCCAAAAAGACACAGGCCTACCTGCAGGACCAGCCAAACGGAGCCCTATCTTTCGAAAACTGGGAAACAAATAACAATCAGGAGATTACTTCAACCCCCATGTCTAATGAGGTTCACCATTCGAATTAGCAGACTGAAAATCCCTCTATCTAGTAACGATAGGGTCATTCAATAACTGAAAAACATGTCTGAGCAATACGCAAAGGCGCACAATCCTGTAACTAAAGGCACAACACTCAGGGACAGTTACATCCGCGGGGAACTGTAGAGGCCCTCCCCAAGGCGAAAGGCCCGGGACAATAGGGCACAAGCACATTCTCAAAGAAACATCTGGACTCTGAAGATAAACAATCGCCAACATTTTGTGGAAGCGAAAACATACTGCAACCTCCGGGGGGAACACGCCACCCTGCATGGAGGAATCAGAAACTGGGTTATTCGCATGTGTAGAAGTATGAATTGGTAGGGAACTCACCTCTTGGAAGACAGGACCCCCAGAGGCAGATGGCTCAGCAGTCCGTTGATTTCCAGAGCCCGAGGAACCAGGCGCTTAGAAATGGCATACAAAACAAAACTGGTTGACATGTCTCAACGAGGCCAATCCAGATTCGTCACTGGACACAGAAGCGGAATCTGAAATCACTATAGTCTCAGTATCAGAATCCTCCATAACTGAATCTGAAATCAGCACAGTCTCAGCATCAGAATCCTCCATAACTGGATAGAGGACATATAAAAAAGGACTAAAGTAGTAAAAACAAAAATGGCACCTGACACCCCCAATGGCTGGGGCACTCACCACCTCCTATGACCAGACCCCTGCGGACTAGAAAATTTCCTTCGCCACATGGTCGGGAATGCGGAAATAGGGAACGGAGCGTAACCACGCCGGAACACAAGGTGAACCCTATAGTCCAAAAAAGCGCGCCCAACCAAAAGACTGTGTCATTTCTAAAGGCTTAAATGTTCCAAACCACGCAGGTTGAATCATGATTATAAACTCCCCTGTTCAATAACCCCCCTCAGGAGATATTAATCCTCGATTCCAAGATACTACAAAAGACTCACTGAGACCCTTATGATAAGTTAGACCCGCAAGGTGGTAGCCTCTCGGGAAAACATCACATTACAGTACATTGATGAATAAAGTAAAATGAAACGATCTTACCAGAATCTACACCGTGGAACAGGAATACGGCCCTTCAAGTGTGACGGATAGTAGCATTGCCTTCGCCATGGACTTGAGAGAAGAAAGCAGACAGTGGAGCAAAGTTCGACAACGCTGAGTGCTTGAGGAGCTGTTAATCTGAGTCGGGGTGGCTTCTCAGAAAGACTCTCCCTGCATCTCCGGACTCTAACTTTCATCCAAGCCCTCACTGAGAGACTGACAGGACTACTTAAAACTTAAAAATCTGACACTCTGGCCAACCTCCTGGGACGAAAAGCAAAGAATGACTGGGGGATGAGGGGAGTGGGAGGAGTATTTAAGCCTTTGGCTGGGGTGTCTTTGCCTCCTCCAGGTGGCCAGGTTTTTATTTCCCAAAAGTAAGGAATGCAGCTGTGGACTCTTTCCATTTAAGAAGAAAATATATATACATGTGAAGGGTTATTCAGGGATTCCTGACAGATAACAGTGTTACAATGTAACTATGACTCATTTTGAAATAAATTATTGCATTTGGCAGTGAAATGGTGGCATGAAATATACCAAATAAGCCTATATTCCATTTTCTTCTGATGGAAAGAGTCCACAGCTGCACTCATTACTTTTGGGAAATAAGAACCTGGCCACAAGGAGCAGGCAAAGACACCCCAGCCAAAGGCTTAAATATTCCTCCCACTCCCCTCATCCCCCAGTCATTCTGCAGAGGAACAAGGAACAGTAGAAGAAATATCAGGTGAAAGGTGCCAGAAGAATAATAAGGACGCCTCACATAAAATTACGGGTGGGGAGCTGTGGACTCTTTCCATCAGAAGAAAATGAAATTATCAGGTTAGCATAATTTATGTTTTTTTTTTTCTTAAATGGAAAGAGTCCTCAGCTGCATTCAATACTTTTGGGAAAACAAACAATACCCAAGCTATAGAGGACACTGAATGCCAAGACGGGAGAGTACAATAGGCGGCCCATACTGAGGGAACCAAGCCTAAACCTCTACCCGATAAAAAAACCTGCTTCATCCGAAGCAGAGAAAATTTTAAGAGGAAAAGCCCCAATGACCCTGACTTGCAGTTAGTACAGAAGCCAAACCAGAGACCGCAAACGGACTTGACTGAGCCAACAGTCCTACAAGAGACAACGTTGCCCAACAAACGGTCCTCCACCACTCATCTCCACAAATGAAGGAGACACCAGTCGAAAGCCCTAAGGGAACAAGGTAAAGGAGAACCAAGGAGACCAAAAGGTCCCATAATACAAAAAAGAACACCAGCCCAGCTCACAGAGACCCAAAGGTGTCCAAACAGGGAAAGGAGGCCCTGCCCATACCAAGTGAAACCCGGGATAAGACCAGGCACAAAGACACAACAGAATTCTCTCCAACATCCTGCAAGCAGGGATTGCAGCTGAAGAGACAAAGTCCTCCCAGTGTCAAGAATACCAAAGCATTCGACAATGAAAAAGTGTGTAATACACCCAGGTGAGAAACCCCAAGTTTGAGAACACAGAGTCCATAACAGGATGACACAGGGGATACTTGCGAGGAAGAAGCAGTCAAGCAAGAAACAGACCGCAAAAGCAACCCCCAGACAGAGGGCATGCTCCAGGCAACCTAAGTCGCCGGACCTTCACACAGGTCCCTAAAAGGGGGAACACAAAACCTCAATTGAGGCTCCCCGAGAAGGAGAGTATACCCTCAGAACCAGAAGGAAGAGTAAACCTTCTTCTGAAATCAATGGAGCAAGTTGAAAGGAAAATCTATACCCTAGCAAACTAAGCTAACAGGATAGACTCATCAAAGCTCACACATCCAGAGGAGACTGTGACCTGAACGCATCTCCATAGACCGCTCGTCCATCGTGACCTGCAGACCCTCAGCCAGCTGAACCAATCCAGCCTTAGGGATCCAAAACAGGGGAACAAAAGAATCCCGAGGCAGGTACAGGAAAAAGCGTAAGGATAGCACAGCCATCCCCACAGAGTACAAGTACAACCCGACTCTGAAAACAGACAACAAGGCCATAGACCTAAGGATCTATCAAAATAAAGGCCCAACAAGTCTGTTCGGAGCCAGCAAGACCCCAGGGGCGAAGCAATCCCACCTTTCTGCTTCCCATCCAGGAGAAGCCCCAAGCAAGGACTCTATACCCATAGGGAGGAGAATATCCCCTAAAGAAAAGGGATGATGCCGGAAGGGCAACAACTGTCCTCAAGGCCCGAAGTCACCAGCTAATGGGAAGAGAAATTCTCAACACAGATGTCCTAGAAAAGGACCCCCCCACAAGTAGCTTGCCATGCAGAGGCACAGCCAAACCATTCGCCTGCAGAGCAGGGAATGCACGGGAACACTTGCAAGCTGACCAGGGGAATGCAACCCTAAGGTGCACCAGAAATTGGGCATCCAACGCCAGCAGCTGGGTATGAACCAACCACCCTTGAGGCTAACCACCAGATGACATGGGCCCCTCTGTGGCAAAGAGTAAAAAAAATACTCAGAAAACCTGGTCAATCATGATGGAGCAAGGACACAGCCCAAGTTCCCACTACCGTGGAACACCCCGACCAGCCCTGAGATCCAAGATTCCAAAACCACCCAAGACAGGGTCAGGAAAAAGGCCAAGTGAAGCTTCAGCAACCAGAAGTCTCAGGGAGAAAAACAGATCCAGGCACCTAATAGTTCAGGTAAAGCTTACCCTAGAACTAAACACCCCAAATGGCCAAAAAGCCAGACACAAGGGTATGGATGCAGATAGCTAGAAAAACTTGAAAGCCCCAACCAAAGGGAGGAACCACCCCCAGCTAAGTCCAACGCTCCAGGGAGCAAGGCTAGACATTGTATGAAGATACCTCTCATAGCTTCAGGACAATCAAGGGATACCTCAAGGTAAAAAAAATCCTACTAGCAGGACTAGTCTCCCATCACCTCAGCACAAGCAGAGGACAGAAGAAAGAGGAAGGCACTAAGCCTACCCATCTCCGGAAAACCCTGAGCTACATAAAGTCCCCGCAGGGAATACCATCACCCGGAAACACAGATCCCTGAATGGAGATCCAATTCACACAGAGACAATGGAAGAAAACCCAAAGGTCTCTTATAACTCAGACAGACAGTACACGTCAAAGAGTAAGAGCTGCATCTAGATACACTACAAACAGCTTACGCGTACACCTGCAAGATGTCAAGAGCTGCAATTGGTTTCAAACTGCAAACCTTCCACATGCTAGACAGCTATCCTGTACAAGCTGTTGGATCAAGCCCAAAAGGACAAATTCAGAGGCCTAGAAATTAAGGTCAAACCACTCAACTGCAGTAAGGGACGTTAAGCCCTTCAACCCTCCACAGCATGGGGGAGAAAAACTCTATGGTCTAATGAAATCAGATGTCAGAGAGTGTGACGCAGCGGAAAACACCCCTGCCAGGTCATCTATGACTGAAGGCTATAAGGACTGAAACAATCCTTCCCACCTCACGGACCCACAGGTCCTCTCGAATGCTTAGTTGCAATGTGAAAGAATTCTCCAGCTAGTAGTGCAAATAGACCTTTATTTGTGCATACAGAGTACCAACAGTAACAGCCTTGCTTAGTTGAACATGAAAAACAATGATAACCTGAGCACTCAGCGCTTCTACCGAACTGGTCATCTATGACTGAAGGCTATAAAGACTGAGACAATCCTTCCCACCTCACGGACCCACAGGTCCTCTCGAATGCTTAGTTGAACATGAAAAACAATGATAACCTGAGCACTCAGCGCTTTTACCGAACCAGCCAAGCAGAACAGCGCCACGTCTCTGAACAGCCACAAAACCAAATAAACCCGACAGGACCAGCCTGCACCTAGGGTCCTAACCGTCAAGCTGCATAAATTCTCCCACATAGGGTAAAAAACAGAAAACAGACATTCTTAACATAGGACTTATATGTCCAAAACAAATTTCGAAGAAGAAATAAAGAGTATCAATCCCAGAAGGTTTCCGAAGGAAACAAAAACAAATAAAAGACATCCCATCGTATATAAATAAAATATAAGGCAACCCGGAGGTTAACGCCCAAAAAGACACAGGCCTACCCGCAGGACCAGCCAAATGGAGCCCTATCTTTCGAAAACTGGGAAAGTTCTGAAACAAATGACAATCAGGAGATTACTTCATCCCCCCATGTCTAATGAGGTGCACCATTCGAATTAGCAGACTGAAAATCCCTCTATCTAGTAACGATAGGGTCATTCAATAACTGAAAAACATGTCTGAGCAATACGCAAAGGCGCACAATCCTGTAACTGAAGGCACAACACTCAGGGACAGTTACATCCGCGGGGAACTGTAGAGGCCCTCCCCAAGGCGAAAGGCCCGGGACAATAGGGCACAAGCACATTCTCAAAGAAACATCTGGACTCTGAAGATAAACAATCGCGAAAACATACTGCAACCTCCAGGGGGAACACGCCACCCTGCATGGAGGAATCAGAAACTGGGTTACCCGCATGTGTAGAAGTATGAATTGGTAGGGAATTCGCCTCTCGGAAGACAGGACCTCAGAGGCGGATGGCTCAGCAGTCCCTTGATTCCCAGAGCCCAAGGAACCAGGCGCTCTGAAATGTCATACGGAACAAAACTGGTTGACATGTGTCAACAAGGCCAATCCAGATTTGCTACCAGACACAAAAGCTGAATCTGAAATCACAATAGTCTCAGTATCAGAATCCTCCGTAACTGAATCTGAAATCAGCACAGTCTCATCATCAGAATCCTCCATAACTGGATAGAGGATATATAAAAATGGACTAAAGTAGTAAAACCAAAAATGGCACCTGACACCCCAAATGGCTGGGGCACTCACCACCTCTTATGACCAGACCCCTGTGGACTAGAAAATTTCCTTAGCCACGCGGTCGGGAATGCGTAAATGGGGAATGGAGCGTAACCATGCCGGAACACAAGGTGAACCGTATAGTCCAAAAAAGTGCACCCAACCAAAAGGCCGCTTCACTTCCAAAGGCCTCAATGTTCCAAACCACAAGCCCATAAACATCACACATAAGCAGGTTGAATGACCTAACAAACATGATTATAAACCCCCCTGTTCAATAACTCCCTTTAGGAGATAATAACCCTTGATTCCAAGATACTACAAGAGACTCATTGAGACCCTTATGATAAGTTAGACCCACAAGGTGGAAGCCTCTCGGGAAAACATCACATTACAGTACATTGATGAATAAAGTAAAATGAAACAATCTTACTGCAATCTACACCATGGAACAGGAACACAGCCCTTCAAGTGTGATGGATAGTAGCATTGCCTCCACCATGGACTTGAGAGAAGAAAGCAGGCAGCGGAGCAAAGTTTGACAACTCTGATTGCTTGAGGAGCTGTTAATCTGAGTCAGGGTGGTTTCGCAGAAAGACTCTCCCTGCATCTCCGGACTCTAACTTTCATCCAAGCCCTCACTGAGAGGCTGACAGGGCTACTTAAAACTCCTGTCTCATGTCGAAGATTACTACCCTCCATAAGAGACAAAAACAAAAATTAAAAATTCTGACACTTCTCTGCCAACCTCCTGGGACGAAAGGCAAAAAATGACTAGGGGATGAGGGAAATGGGAGGAGTATTTAAGCCTTTGGCTGGGGTGTCTTTGCCTCCTCCTGGTGGCCAGGTTCTTATTTCCCAAAAGTAATGAATGCAGCTGTGGACTCTTTCCATTTAAGAATATATATACATGTGAAGGGTTATTCAGGGATTCCTGACAGATATCAGTGTTACAATGTAACTATCGCTCATTTTGAAAAGAAAATGGTTTGGAAATAGCAAAGTGCTACTTGTACTTATTGCCCTATAACTTGCAAAAAAGCAAAGAACATGTAAACATTGGGTATTTCTAAACTCAGGACAAAATTTAGAAACTATTTAGAATGGGTGTTTTTTGGTGGTTTTAGATGTGTAACAGATTTTGGGGGTCAAAGTTAGAAAAAGTGTGCTTGTTTCAATTTTGTTCATCATATTTTATATTTTTTTATAGTAAATTATAAGATATGATGAAAATAATGGTATCTTTAAAAAAAATCTATTTAAGGCAAGAAAAACGGTATATAATATGTGTGGGTACAGTAAATGAGTAAGAGGAAAATTGCAGCTAAACACAATCACCGCAAAAATTTTAAAATAGAAAATTGAAAAATGGTCTGTTCAGTAAGTGGTTAAAACATTTAAACATCCAAGAAAGGCTCTTTTTAATCTCACTTCTTTTGCTGTGGATAGTTAGAAAGTAGATATAAAGAAATACAAAGAAGTGTCAGATTTATAAAATGAATGGGACAGTGAAGTCAAAATTTAATTTTCATGATTCGGATGAAATTTTAAACAGCTTTCCAGTTTACTTCTATTATCGAGTTTCCTTTGTTCTCTTGTTAAAAAGTATAACTAGGTTGGCTCAGGAACAGCAAAGCACTGCTTGAAGCTAGCTGCTGATTGGTGGCTGTACATATAAGCCTCTTGACCTTGGATCTCCTGGTGTGCTTAGCTAGCTTCCAAGAGTGCAATGCTTACATGGAGGTCAATCGGGGACTTTGTTTTCACTATAAATATATGTACAGTATATATGCTTATATATTTGTGTTAATATCTTTATATACACATATAAACACATAAATATATATGTATATAAGCATATACATTTATATTTATTTATTGTTGCCCAACGCTGTGCGATTTACCCCTGTGCTGTGCTAGGTAGTTTTCTGTGTCTGTCGGCATGAAAACAAGGCTCCCTTTGGAACCTATAGAAGCGCACTCTTGTGAGCGCTTGTCTTCTGGACAATGTGAATTCAAGGTCATGTTCACATCGCCTCGCACTTGTAATATCAGCGCACTTGGTATTACTGAGTGGAGTACAAATATTGCGCTCCCATAATCGCGATATCGCCTTCCGCTTATAATCTAGCCCTAAATGTTTTATGGGAAAGGTATTTTTGAGTTTGCTGTCCCTTCAGATTAAAAGAATGTTTGGTTTAAGCACAATAACAATAACTATGTAAAATTACAGCATTACTGTGAAACCTAATTATTTTGATTGCTGCAACTAATGTCCAAGTTATTTTATTAAAACAAAAATTATGACTTAGCATCAATCAATCTCCAAACAACCTTTTTTCTTTTTTCAGATATTTGTTTTTCAATTCATTTAATTATTTTTAAATGTTTGGATCTTTTCTCTAGAGAATATGATGATGTCAATGCAAATATTCATTATGTTGCAACATTCTCAAAGGACTTACTCTTTCTCTAACTATTTATAAAGGAGGGGAATAAAAATCTTTAGTACTCCTAATCCCTGTGTATATCACTTTGCTATTTAGAACATAGTTGGACTAAAATAGAAAGTTTCATTCTCCCTTGATGTCATATGCTCAGTCATTAGTAATGAATTCTCATAAAAACTTCACTCCTCCTACCTCATTTATCTTTCGTGTATTTCTACACAGGTGTTGTGTCTAGATGAATGCATGGAATAACTTAGCTAAATTTCATGAAGTGCTATCCCCACCTTCAATACACTTGTCTCAACGAGCCTGATGTGTCTGTGAGAACTTTAATTAGTGTGATCTCCACCAACCTAGTCACAGTATCTGATAAGTAACGTATTGACTGAAAGGCCTGTAGAACCACACTTTGGTAAAATTGGCTACTCCTTCATATGACGTAAAGCTAAGCCCTTTTATAAACACTCGTGTCTAGATCTACGCACAAGTGTGTACAGTCAAGCGGCACCCGGTATTATAATAATATGCTAATGATGTCACCATTCTATGGATGGCGTTCTAAATGGGCAGAGTAAGGTGGAGAAGCTTTGCAAACAAAACAGGACCAAATGATTGAAAGGAGGGGATTACCTAAATGTTTTATATAATTTTTTATAATGCCAACTGCAGTCTAAAATAGATATGTTACATTGTATGAGGTAAACATTACATTTCTCCCGCTCACTAAAATATAAAAGTGCCTGTAATAAATGATTTCACAAATATTCCCAAGTGGATGAACTGCAAAACCAAATGTTCGAAATTTCCATAATCAAACTAAAAAAATACCAGATCATTTAATTAAAACACATGCAAATATTTTTCGCTACTTAAAATAATAACATAATAGTCTGGCATTGTCATTAAAGGCATTTTAAAATGTATTTCTTGTATTTTATTTAAACTAATTTTCATGTTCTGCATAAATTAAAGCTTCCTTGTTATACTTTATAAAGCATATCCCTCGCCATATGTAACCTAAAATCAGTTGTCATTACATTTAAACATCCATAACTTTACAAAAACACACACACGTGTATATATATATATATATATATATATATATATATATATATATATATATATATATATATATATATTTTTTACGACTCAGACAGTTTGGATTATGTTTATGTTTATAAATATTTTTGTGTAAACAAGTGTAATGTAATCATTGAATTGTATATATATATATTAATTGAGATGATACTGTAATATTGTTTAGTAGTAAAGTAGTATGGCAGTAGTATGAAATTCTCCATATTTCCTAAACAGATCATTGTTTGGTTGTGTAAAGACAATTGACATTGCTTATGTTGTGCAGTCTGAAATTCATAATACCCTGTATGTCGTCACAATTTCTAACTTGTGTAATTGGTTTCAGAACATGATATAGCACAGCACTGGCTCTCACCTTGGATAGATATACAATCTTTGTCTTCAATTTAATTTTTATAGTGATTTATATTTATACTGCAATTTTAGTGCTGTAGATACAAAATATATAATATTGTGTCTATTACATTCCTCTCTCCATTTGTGCTATCAATTCTCCCATATGTGTTAACTTTGTTCTTCTATACATCATCTGTTTTCCCTTGATATCATTAATAGTGTAGAGGGGTATTTTGCAATGGGGGTTGTGGTGGGTTAGGGGTTTATAGAGTAGATGGGTGTTTTGTGATGGGGTTGTGACATTTAAGTGGTTAATAGTAGAGTGAGGTATTGTAGAGGGGTAGTTTGTAATGTGGGGGTGTGGGGGTTTATGAGTTATTAGTGTAGTGGGATACCTTGCAGTGGGCTATGCTTCAGTTGAGGGGTTATTAGAGTAAGGGCTTATGGCAATTTCGTTTAGCGAGCAAGTATGGGTGTTTTCTCTCTCCTTTGAAATCTATGGTCTGCCCCCTTTGTGCCATGTTCTGTCCCCTGTATGCAGTGCTCTGCCCCTTTTGTGCCATGTTCTGTCCCCTGTATGCAGTGCTCTGCCCCCTTTGTGCCATGTTCTGTCCCCTGTATGCAGTGCTCTGCCCCTTTTGTGCCATGCTCTGTCCCCTGTATGCAGTGCTCTGCCCCCTTTGTGCCATGCTCTGTCCCCTGTATGCAGTGCTCTGCCCCCTTTGTGCCATGCTCTGTCCCCTGTATGCAGTGCTCTGCCCCCTTTGTGACATTTTCTGTCCACTGTATGCAGTGCTCTGCCCCATTTGTACCATGTTCTGTCCACGGTATGCAGTGCTCTGCCCCCTTTGTACCATGTTCTGTCCCCTGTATGCAGTGCTCTGCCCCCTTTGTGCCATGCTCTGTCCCCTGTATGCAGTGCTCTGCCCCCTTTGTGCCATGTTCTGTCCCCTGTATGCAGTGCTCTGCCCCTTTTGTGCCATGTTCTGTCCCCTGTATGCAGTGCTCTGCCCCTTTTGTGCCATTTTCTGTCCCCTGTATGCAGTGCTCTGCCCCCTTTGTGCCATGTTCTGTCCCCTGTATGCAGTGTTCTGCCACCTTTGTGCCATGTTCTGTCCCCTGTATGCAGTGCTCTGCCCCCTTTGTGCCATGTTTTGTTCCTTGTATGCAGTGCCCTGCCCCCTTTGTGCCATGTTATGTCCCCTGTATGCAGTGCCCTGCCCCTTTTGTGCCATGTTCTGTCCCCTGTATGCAGTGCTCAGTCTCCCATGTACCATGCTCTGTTACACATACAATATTTGTTTTTAACTTTGTATTGTACTCTAACCTTTGTGCTTTATCATCATTCCTATCTGTGCCATTCTCTCTCACAAGAGTACCAGAACTATTTTCACTGTGGCATTACTAATTCCCCCTGTACCATCATTATCTATGTACCATGATTGATTCCACCTGTATCATTCTTCAACTTCCTTAAGCCACAAATTATCCCTTTTATGTCATTTGTTCAGCTTTTTGACATCTATTTTTAGTAAGACAATCTTTAAGTCCTTTGATCTATGATCTGTTTAATTTATTGTCTTTCTAGGGCGAGATTACATATGCGGTGCAGGCTTTAGCGTAACTGCTGAAACCCAGGTTGCTCATAAAATCCCCTCGTAAATTCCCCTCGTACATCGGGGAATCACAAATACGGCGTCGGCAGTTCATAAAGTGCCGTAAGTCAGATAAACTAGCAATGTCCAGAAATGTGCCTAAATACAACTAAAAACCCTTATATCCGCCATCACCCCAATATCGGAACTAATAATAAAGATCTAGAATATGAGTTTTGCGTTATGACTCAAAAAGCATTTATATGGCCCATAATAATGCTTTTTCCCTAACGCCGCAATTACAAGTCTTGTCAGAATAGGTGTACTGCACACCTTTTTGGCCGTCATGCAACTTCAGTACCGCACTTTTAAAAAAAAACTTTTTCAATGGGCGCTGCTTTTACGAGTTTTGCAGTGAGGCCAAAAAGTGAGTGGTACAGCCTAAAATGACAAGATCCGTACCGCCATATAAAGTCAGTAGTTATGAGTTTTATGCTACAAAGCTGTAGCATGAAACTCATAACTAAACTGTCACAAAGTACACAAACACCCCTAAACTACCTATTAACCCCTAAACTGAGCCGTCCCGCATCGCCAACACTAAAATAAAATTATTAACTCCTAATCTGCCACTCCGGACATCACTGCCACTATTAAAATGTATTAACCCCTATTCCGCCACTCTCCGACATCGTCGCCACTATAAAAAAATTATTAACCCCTAAACCACCGCCCTCCTGCATCACAAACACTATTTAAATATTATTAACCCCTAATCTGCTGTCCGCCCACACTGCAGCTATAATAAACCTATTAACCACTAAACCGCAAGACCCCCACAATGAAATATACTAAATAAAACTATTAACCCCTAAACCTCTGGCCTCCCACATCCTACATAAATATATTAACCCCTAAACCTAACCCTAACGTAACCCTAACCCTAACACCCCCTAACATAATATAATTAAAATAAAACTAAATAAAACTTACAATTATTAACTAAATAATACCTATTTAAAACTAAATACAATCTTACCTGTGAAATAAAACCTAAGCTAGCTATAAAATAACTAGTAGTTACAGTGTAGCTATCTTAGGTTTTATTTTTATTTCACAGGTAAGTTTGTATTTATTTTAACTAGGTAGACTAGTTAGTAAATAGTTATTAACTATTTAGTAACTACCTAGTTAAAATAAGTACAAATTTACCTGTAAAATAAAACATTACATTACAATAAAATAAAATAAATTAAATTATTAAAATACAATTATCTAAATTACAAAAAAAAAATAAACACTAAATTACACAAAATAAAAAAACGAAATTATCAAAAATAAAAATGAATTAGTCCTAATCTAATAGCCCTAATAAAAACAAAAAAAAAAAAAAAACCTAGCCTACAAAACTGCCAATAACCCTTAAAAGGACTTTTTGCGGGGCAATGCCCCAAAGAAATCAGCTAACAGTAAAACCCACCACCCACACAACCAAAGCCCCCAAATAAACCTAAGCTAACCATTGCCTTGAAAAGGGCATTTGGATGGGCATTGCCCTTAAAAGGGCATTTAGCTCTTTTACATTGCCCAAACCCTAAACTTAAATTAAAACCCACCAATAAACCCTTAAAAAAACCTAACACTAACCCCCAACAATCCACTTACAGTTTTCAAAGACCGGACATCCATCCTCATCCAGGCAGCTGAAATCTTTATCCAAGTGGGCAGAAGTCCTCATCGAAGCCGGCAGAAGTCTTCATCCAAGCAGGCAGAAGTCTTCATCCAAGCAGGCAGAAGTCTTTATCCAAGCGGGCAGAAGTCTTCATCCAATCGTCGCTGGAAAATGAAGTTCCCTTTAAGTGACATCATCCAAGATGGTGTCCCTTACGTTCTGATTGGCTGATAGCATTCTATCAGCCAATAGGAAGAAAAGGGGAAAAAATCCTATTGGCTGATCCAATCAGCCAATAGGATTGAGCTTTAATCCTATTGGCTGATCCAATCAGCCAATAAGATTGAGCTTGCATTCTATTGGCTATTCCAATCAGCCAATAGAATGTGAGCTCAATCCTATTGGCTGATTGGATCAGCCTATAGGATTTTTCCCCTTTAATTCCTATTGGCTAATAGAATTCTATCAGCCATTCGGAATGTAAGGGACGCCATCTTGGATGACGTCACTTAAAGGGAACTTCCTTTCCAGCGACGACCAGAAGAAGAGGATGCTCCGCGCCGGATGTCTTGAAGATGGACCCGTTCCGCGCCGGATGGATGAAGATAGAAGATGCCGTCTGGATGAAGACTTCTGCCCGCTTGGATGAAGACTTCTGCCTGCTTGGATGAAGATTTCTGCCGACTTCATTGAGGACTTCTGCCCGCTTGGATGAAGACTTCTGCCTGCTTGGATGAAGATTTCTGCCGACTTCATTGAGGACTTCTGCCCGCTTGGATGAAGACTTCTGCTGCCTGGATGAGAATGGATGTCCGGTCTTTGAAAACTGTAAGTGGATCGTCAGGGGTTAGTGTTTTTTTTTTTTAAGGGTTTATTGGGTGGGTTTTAATTTTAGCTTAGGGTTTGGGCAAAGTAAAAGCTAAATGCCCTTTTAAGGGCAATGCCCACCCAAATGCCCTTTTCAGGCAAATGGTTAGCTTAGGTTTATTTAGATGTGTGGGTGTTGAGTTTTACTGTTGGGGGGTTGTTTGTATTTTTTCTTACAGGTAAAAGAGCTGATTTCTTTAGGGCATTGCCCCACAAAAGGCCCTTTTAAGGGCCATGGGCAGTTTAGTGTAGGCTAGGGTTTTTTTTATTTGGGGTGGAGCTTTTTTATTTTGATAGTGCTATTAGATTAGGAGTAATTTGTTTTTATTTTTGATAATTTCGTTTTTTATTTTGTGTAATTTAGTGTTTATTTTTTTTTGTAATTTAGATAATTGTATTTTAATAAAAAAATTTTATTGTAATGTTAGGTTTTATTGTAAGGCAGGTTAGGTTTTATTTTACTGGTAAATTTGTATTTATTTTAACTAGGTAGTTAATAAATAGTTAATAACTATTTACTAACTAGTCTACCTAGTTAAAATAAATACAAACTTACCTGTGAAATAAAAATAAAACCTAAGATAGATACAATGTAACTATTAGTTATTTTGTAGCTAGCTTAGGTTTTATTTCACAGGTAAGTTTGTATTTAGTTTTAAATAGGAATTATTTAGGTAATAATTGTAAGTTTTATTTAGATTTATTTTAATTATAATTAAGTTAGGAGGTGTTAGGGTTAGGGTTATGCTTAGGGTTACTTTAGGGTTAGGGTTATGCTTAGGGTTAGGGTTATGTTAGGGTTAGGGTTAGGTTTAGAGATTAATATATTTATTTAGTGTTAGTGATGTTGGAGGCCAGAGGTTTAGGGGTTAATAACTTTAGTATAGTGGCGGCGACATTGGGGACGGCAGATTAGGGGTTAATAACTGTAATGTAGATGGCGGCGATGTTAAGGACGGCAGATTAGGGGTTAATAAGCTTATTTAGGTGGCGGTGATGTTAGGGGCAGCAGATTAGGGGTTAATAACTGTATGTACTGTAGGTGGTGGAGATATCGGGAGCAGCAGATAAGGGGTAAATATTTTTATTTAGGTGGCGGAGATGTTAAGGGCGGCAGATTAGGGGTTAATAACATTATGTAGGTTGCGGCGATGTTGGGGGCGGCAGATTAGGGGTGTTTAGACGTGGTTTTTATGTTAGGGTGTTGGGTTTAAACGTAACTTTTTCTTTCCCCGTAGACATCAATGGGGCTGCATTACGGAGCTTTTGTTTCCATAATCGCAGGTTTTAGGCTTTTTTTTTGCCGGCTCTCCCCTTTGATGTCTATGGGGAAATCGTGCACGAGCACGTCAAAGCAGCATTTGTATTTGGGTGAGGTATGCAGCTCAACGCCACCATATCGCCCACTCAAGCCAGGTTTTTCAAAACCTGTAATAGTGGCGCTATTAAAGGTGAGCAATGAAAATAACGTACACAAAATTAGCGAGCAGCCATAATGCCATAACTTGTAATCTAGCCAAAAAGTATTAATTTGATTTAAACAGCCAATAGGATTTCAAAAGTTCTCATCCTATTGGCTGATTTGAATTTGAAGATTCCAATCAGCCAATAGGAATGCAAGTGACCATGTTTAAACGTGTAACTTGCCATGGGCAGTTTAGTGTAGGCTAGGGTTTTTTTTTATTTGGGGCGGAGCTTTTTTATTTTGATAGTGCTATTAGATTTGGAGTAATTTGTTTTTATTTTTGATAATTTCGTTTTTTATTTTGTGTAATTTAGTGTTTATTTTTTTTTGTCATTTAGATAATTGTATTTTAATAATTTTTTTTATTGTAATGTTAGGTTTTATTGTAAGGCAGGTTAGGTTTTATTTTACAGGTAAATTTGTATTTATTTTAACTAGGTAGTTAATAAATAGTTACTAACTATTTACTAACTAGTCTACCTAGTTAAAATAAATACAAACTTACCTGTGAAATAAAAATAAAACCTAAGATAGATACAATGTAACTATTAGTTATTTTGTAGCTAGCTTAGGTTTTATTTCACAGGTAAGTTTGTATTTAGTTTTAAATAGGAATTATTAAGGTAATAATTGTAAGTTTTATTTAGATTTATTTAATTATATTTAAGTTAGGAGGTGTTAGGTTTAGGGTTATGCTTAGGGTTACTTAAGGGTTAGGGTTATGCTTAGGGTTAGGGTTATGTTAGGGTTAGGGTTAGGTTTAGGGGTTAATATATTTATTTAGTGTTAGTGATGTTGGAGGCCAGAGGTTTAGGGGTTAATAACTTTAGTATAGTGGCGGCGACATTGGGGACGGCAGAGTAGGGGTTAATAACTGTAATGTAGATGGCGGCGATGTTAAGGGTGGCAGATTAGGGGTTAATAAGCTTATTTAGGTGGCGGCGATGTTAGGGGCAGCAGATTAGGGGTTAATAACTGTATGTACTGTAGGTGGTGGAGATATCGGGAGTGGCAGATAAGGGGTAAATATTTTATTTAGGTGGCGGTGATGTTAAGGGCGGCAGATTAGGGGTTAATAACATTATGTAGGTTGCGGCGATGTTGATGATATAGGGAAATCGTGCACGAGCACGTCAAAGCAGCATTTGTATTTGGATGAGGTATGGAGCTCAACGCCACCATATCGCCCGTGCAAGCCGGGTTTTTCAAAACCTGTAATAGTGGTGCTATTAAAGGTGAGCGATGAAAATAACGTGCACAAAATTAGTGAGCAGCCATAATGCCATAACTTGTAATCTAGCCAAAAAGTATTAATTTGATTTAAACAGCCAATAGGATTTCAAAAATTCTCATCCTATTGGCTGATTTGAATTTGAAGATTCCAATCAGCCAATAGGAATGCAAGTGACACCATGTTTAAACGTGTAACTTGCATTCACTGTTCAGTGTACGGCGGCGATCGAACAAAGAGGATCCTCCACGCTTCATGGTTCTGCTGTCGCCGGTATTCAGTTCTGTGGTCATCTCCGCTACACGCCGGCTTGGACCTGGATTAAAATTTTTAGATGTCGCCGGTTTTAAGAAGACTTCACTGCTGCCTGGAAGAGGACCTTCTCTGCCGGACTTCAGGAACGGTGAGGTGTAGTTTTCTTTTATTTTATGTTGTAGGGGTTTGGCAGTTTAGGGGTTAATAGATGAATTAAGATTATTGCATTGTGGGGTTTGGCGGTTTAGGGATTAATAGATTTATTAGGTTAATTGCAATGTGTGTTAATGGCGGATTAGGGGTTAAAGGATTACTTTCTGTTATAATTTTTAAAGTAAACAACTAACATATTAAAGTTAATAAACATTAATTAAAACCTACTGACCTATATTTTCTCCAAAACAAAGTTTCATAATGTTCTAAAAGTTATATCTTTTATTCGCCGATGATGTCACGTTATCCTGCCCACTATTTTCAGCACTGTATGTTCAAAATACTTAAACCAATAACTTTGTGTTTAAAGCGCCATTTTGAAACCTAGGTATTGTAAACGGATTGGTACAGAGCAAAGGATACCCACGGAGTGGGTTTGGGAAACAATTAAATTTGCAGACAAGATTTCTGATATACGGTAGAGCTATGTTAATGAAATGCTATTGATAAAAAGCGTATTTGGGGTAGTTAGTTAGTAACAGGCATAGAAAATATTTACTTACAGTGGCCCTTTTATGGTTTAATTAGAGTAATTGCAATGTGGGTGAATGGCAGATTATTATTATTATTTATTTATAAAGCGCCAACAGATTCCGCAGCGGTGTCCATGGGTAACAAGGATAAAAGGACAGTACAATATGAGACACCAGACAAACTTTAACAAACAAATACAGGGGGAATTGGGAGCCCTGTTCCCGTGGAGGTGGGGAATGCAAAGGTGGGAATAATATTAGCGTGGAGTTAGATGAGGGCAACTATTAGGCAAGTGGAATTAATTAGTTACTGATTTAGTGATAGGCTTCCCTGAACAAGAAAGTATTTAGGGAGCGTTTAAAAGAGGATAGGTTGGGGGAAAGTCTGACAGCTCAAGGAAGTGTGTTCCAGAGGGTTGGTTCTGCACGAGAAAAGTCCTGTAGTCTAGCATGGGAGGCGGGGATGGTAGAAGAGGCAAGGAGTAGATCGTTGTTGGATCTTAGGGGACGGGCTTGATTATATTTGTTAATGAGTGAGGACAGGTGGGGGGGGAGGCTGCATTGGTAAGGGCTTTGTAGGTCAGAGTGAGAATTTTGAATTTAATTCTTCTGTGAATGGGGAGTCAGTGAAGGGACTCACAGAGGGTGCAGTGGATACAGAGCATCGGGAGAGGTGGATTAGCCTAGCAAAGGCATTTAGAATGGATTGAAGGGGGGAGAGGCGGGAGAGAGGAAGGCCAGTTAGTAGGTTATTACAGTAGTCAAGCCAGGAAATTACTAGGAAATGGATTAGCTGTTTAGTAGTTTCAGCATTCACAAAAGGATGAATTTTGGAGATATTGCGTAGGTGGTAGTGACAGGATGAAGAGAGCGATTGGATGTGGGGTATGAAGGACAGATTGGAGTTAAGAAACTGGAGTAGAATTAGATGGGGGGATTAAAAGAAGCTCAGTCTTGGAGATGTTGATATTTAGGTGGTGAGAGGCCATCCAGGAAGAAATGCTAGATAAGCACTGATGAGTTTACCCAGTGAGGAAGTATAAATAGAGAAGAGTAGAGGGCCTAGAACAGAGCCATGAGGTACTCCAACAGACAGAGGCAATGGAGAGCCCAAGGGAGCTGAGAGTCTGTAGGAGGAGGGGATGGTCAACAGTGTCAAAGGCAGCAGACAGGTCAAGTAAGATAAGTATAGAATAGTGGCCATTGTTTTTAGCAGAAAGAAGATCGTTAGTAACCTTGGTGAGGGCAGTCTCTGTTAAGTGTTAGGGACGGAAGCCAGATTGCAGGGGGTCAAGCAATGAGTTGGAGGATAGGAAGTGGGTTAGGCAATTGAAAACTAGTTTTTCCAGGACTTTTGAAGCTAGCGGAAGCAGTCATATGGGGCGGTAGTTTGCAGGAGAACTGGGGTCATGGGAGGGTTTTTTGAGGATGGGGGTGACCTTTGCATGTTTGAAGGATGATGGAAATGAACCAGTAGTAAGGGATCGGTTGAATATGTGAGTAAGAGCAGGGGTAAGGGTAGAAGACAGAGAAGGTATTAGATGTGAAGGGATAGGGTCAAGTGGGCAGGTAGTGAGGTGTGAGGAAGATATTAGGGAACTCACTTCATTCTCAGTGATTGGGGGGAAGGTACTGAGAGTGGTGGAGGGGGTGACCGGGGACGGAGATGGAAGGTTGCAGTCTTGTGGTGGGATGTTACTTTGTATGGTACGTGTTTTGTTGAAAAAGTAGTCTGCCAAGTCTTGAGCACTAAAGGCGGATGAAGGGGCTGGTGCAGGTGGATAGAAGAGAGTGTTGAAAATGGAGAAGAGACGTTTAGGGTTTGAGGAGTGAGAAGATATGAGAGAAGATAAGTAGTTTTGCTTGGCTAAGTGAAGGGCAGAGGAGTAAGAATAAAGAATGAACTTAGAGTTTAGGAAATCGGGTTCAGAGGAGGATTCAGCAGCACAGGAGCATTTTTGTAGATAGCTTGTTTGCTGAGAGTGCCAGGGCTGGAGCTGACGACGTGGGGTTTTGCGTATTTGTGGAGGAGCAAGGGTGTCGAGTGCAGAGGAGAGAGTATTGGGGTTAATACTTTTATGAGGTAGATTGCGATGTGGGTGAATGGCGGATTAGGGGTTAATACTTTTATTAGGTAGATTGCGATGTGGGTGAATGGCGGATTAGAGGTTAATACTTTTATTAGGTAGATTGCGATGTGGGTGAATGGCGGATTAGGGGTTAATATATTTATTAGGTTTATTGCAATGTGGTTAATGGCGGATTAGGGGTTAATATACTTTATTAATTATTGCGGTGGGGGATTGCGGTTGACAGGTAGATAGATATTGCGCATGCGTTAGGTGTTAGTTAATATTTTCAGCCAGTTATGGGAGTTGTGGTGCTCACATTTTTAGCACAAGGCTTGCTGCACCTGCCTATGTTTGGCAAGGTGAAAATGGAGTAACATTTCTCCATTTTCGCCACGTAAGTCCTTGCGCTAAATATGTGATACGGATTGGCGATGCATCCTATATTAAGTTATGGGAGTACAAATTGTGGGCGACGGGTGAAATATACTAAAACCGCGTAAAAACTAGCGTCGCTGACTTTTGCTGGCGACGCGTATATATAATCTTGCCCCTAGTCTTTATACCATTATTTTATTTATTTAACACTCTAGCCCCTATGTGCATTACCTGATTTGTGCAAAGTTTAATCACTTTGTGTAATAGTCTCTTCATGTTGTGTAATTCTCTTTTCCCTCTGCACATCATATAAATCATTTTATTATCTCTTCTTTGTACAATTTCCTTTTTATTTTTGCCACTTTCTCATATCTTTGTCTTGATTTCTACCTCTTGAGCAGTAGATGAATTAACTGTTTTTATTACATAATTTTTTTAATAATAAACTGAAGATTATCAGTATTGTTTGTTACTAAACTAATTTTCTAATATACCCAATTTCTACAGAAATAATTTCTGAACATTTTTTTAAAACTAATAATGCTTTTCTTCCAACTGTTCTGTAAACTCTCAAGTTTGGGAATATCTGTTAGTTACACGATTATAGCTAATAGCTATGGAGCTGATGTAAGTGCTTCTCACAGCCTCAAATGGGTCAAAGTATCTTCTTCATTTTATAAAGTGTATCAAGTGTGAGCTGCTACTGCAAAATCTTTCTCCTCTGCAAGGACCCTCACAGGTTTAAGAAAAATAAATTTTACATTTAAAGATATGTAGCTCATCATTTCTTGCATTTTTTGTGTGCTGTTTAACATGAATCTTGCAGTGTCATGAGTGGGCTTGGTAAAGTGTTCTTTGGGCGTGTTTGAAGCAGGTCTGAGCATATGCAAAAAGCCCTTCACTTCTGGAGGGCTCACATATTTGTCTCACCATTGCTGCATACAAAGTTGTCTGAAAACAAAAAGCAAACTATCCAAAGTGTCAGGACAGAGATTGTATAGAAAACTAGCAGAAAGTACAAATAAATGCACACTTCAGTTTCGTTTCGCTTCAAATGGACAGGTTTAAGAAGTGCTGAGTACTCTCCACAAGAAGGTTTATTCCATAAAGTCTAAACTCCAAATGAATAATCCCAGGCACTAGCAACTATAAAGCAACTAATAGCCTTTCTCTAAAAATGAAAATTAAAAATGTCTATCCACAGCTATTGAATATTGAAGAAAGGTAAAGCTAGAAATGTGATTTAAAATAAAGCTATAGTGAAAGTAGGGAGATACTGCATTAAAAGTACAACTCAATATATATATATATATATATATATATATATATATATATATATATATATATATATATATATATATATATATATATAGATGCTCAAAAAACAAAGTATTGCAGTATGCAGTGATACCTTTTTTATTGGACTAACATAATATTTCAAAGACAAGCTTTCAAGAGTTTTCCTCTCTTCCTCAGGTCTAAAGCAATACTGATCAATCTGATATAGATACACATCACATATAACAAATGGAAGGGAGGGAGGGAGGGGGGTGAGAGGGGTGTCATAAAAAGCAGAGAATGTGTCTGAAGGAGAAAATAGCTGAGAATAGCCAGAAAGAGTAAATAAACAGAGGAGAGTAAATAGGCACGATGAGAGGAAAAACAAAAGGAAAAATAAACCAATATAGGACAATAAGATGAGAGATTATAGAAAGTTATGGTAGTGTGTGAGCAGGGCCGGTGCTAGACTATTTTGTGCCCTAGGCAAGACCAGTTACTTGCGCCCCCCCGACCCCACCCCACCCCACGCGGAAAAAAAAGAAACAATTAAAGCAACAAAACATGACACTTTTAAATTTCTTTTAATTTTCAGGAATTAGTGCCATGGCTATGGCTGGTGGTAGTTACAGGGGGGGCACATGGCTGGTGGTAGTTACAGGGGGGGCCGTGGCTGATGGTAGTTACAGGGGGTGCACCGTGACTGATGGTTGTTACAGGGGGGGCACCGTGGCTGATGGTAGTTATGGGGGGGCCTGGGGCGGATGGTAGTTACAGGGGGGCCCTGGGACTGATGGTAGTTACAGGGGGGCCCTGGGACTGATGGTAGTTACAGGGGGGCCCTGGGACTGATGGTAGTTACAGGGGGGACTAGGACTGATGGTAGTTACAGGGGGGCCCTGGGATTGATGGTAGTTACAGGGGAGGCTGATGGTAGTTACAGGGGGGGCTGATGGTAGTTACAGGGGGGGCTGTAAACCCCCATAAGCCCCAGGCCCCCTCTGTAACCACCATCAGCTCCAGGGCCCCCCTGTAACCACCATCAGCCCCAGGGCCCCCCCTGTAACCACCATCAGCCCCAGGGCCCCCCCCTGTAACCACCATCAGCCCCAGGGCCCCCCCTGTAACCACCATCAGCCCCAGGGCCCCCCTGTAACCACCATCAGCCCCAGGGCCCCCCCTGTAACCACCATAACCACCATCAGCCCCAGGGCCCCCCCTGTAACCACCATCAGCCCCAGGGCCCCCCTGTAACCATCAGTCCAGACCCCCCTGTAACCACCATCAGCCCAGGCCCCCAGCCCCAGGGGCCCCCTATAACCACCATCAGCCTCAGCACCCTCACATTGTAACCCCCAAAAGCCCAAGGGTCCACCTTGTAACACAATCAGCCTCAGCACCCACACCCTGTAACCCCCATTAGCCCCAGGGTCCCCTTTGTAACACCATCAGCCTCAGCAAGCCACCCTGGCTGCTGTTGTAACCCCCATTATTAGCACCAGGGTCTCCTGTAACCTCCATCTCAGCCACAGGGCCCCCTCCCATAACCCCAATACGTTTCAGTCTTGTGCTGCAGACACCGTCACCGGTCGGGTCTATGTCTTACTGAAACTGAGCCTACAGCCAGCCCATACCAGATACCAGGCAGTGGAGAAGATTGTGCACCGCCAGCAGTGCCGCTTCAGTTATGAGCTGAGTGAGTCTCACCTCTGTCTGCTGGTCCACTGTCCACACTGATTGGCTCTGTCTAGGCTCGCCTCTACTTCAAGTTCTGTGACACTCTGTCTTCCAGGCTGCTGCTTCCACGTGTGAAAAGGCTGGTGCACTGCTCCAGTGAGCGGCAAAGTGGGGTGGTCACATGACGTTGAGGGTGCTGACGTCGCTGCCTGACCGGCTGCGCAATATGAGATCATTGATAGACGCCAATTCAAGGAGGAGGAGACACACGATCGTGCTAAGAAAAGCTTCAATAAAAAAAAAATCTGCAAGACTGTACACAACACAGGGTCGGGGACAGGGTCGGCTGATCTCAAAGCAAAAAAAAAATTCTGTAACTGTAAGACTGTGTTGCACAGGGCCGGGGTCGGCTGCAGCTGCTGTGCCCTAGGTTGCAGTGCGCCCTAGGCAGCTGCATAGTTGCCTAGTGGGAGCGCCGGCCCTGTGTGTGAGAAAGCCAGAGTCTACATTAAGTCCTACATTTCTGGAATTGAAATGTGTGATCATTTTCATCTCAAACGTCTTTTGTTCATGAGAGTCTTTGAAATTCCCTTTAAGAATTTTTATCCTGAGGTTAAGGATGGAGTGACCAGTCTGGGTGAAGTGATGACCAACAGGGGTACAATATTCATTCTCCTTGTGGTTTTTGATCGAGTGTCTGTGTAGATTCATTCTGAGATGCAGCTTTAGGCCAGTTTCTCCAATGTAGCAACCTCTGTCACACGCTGTACACTGTATCATCTACACCACATTAGCAGATGAGCACGAATAGGATCCTTTAATATTATATGATGTGTTGTTGTGTCTGGCTGTGTTGTTGTCACATATATGTTGACACAAAGAAAAGGAAAATAAAACAAGAACCCCTCTAGTAGTCACTTATAACCCTACTCTGGAAGGAGTACGCAAAATTATTAAAGAGCTACAACCACTAATTTCAGAGGACCCCACACTCAAAAAAATATTTCCTGAACCCCCCATACTAGCATTCAAACAACCGCCTAACCTGAGACAGAGATTGGTCCGCAGCAAATTAACCACAGAACAGAAGCTTTCACAGAATGGCACTGCACGATGCAACAAATTACTCTGCAAACTGTGTCAACATATATGTGACAACAACACAGCCAGACACAACAACACATCATAATATTTAAGGATCCTATTCGTGCTCATCTGCTAATGTGGTGTACATAATACTGTGTGCAGCGTGTGACAGGGGTTGCTACATTGGAGAAACTGGCCTAAAGCTGCATCTCAGAATGAATCTACACAGACACTCGATCAAAAACCACAAGGAAAATGAATATTGTACCCCGGTTGGTCATCACTTCACTCAGACTGGTCACTCCATCCTTAACCTCAGGATTAAAATTCTTAAAGGGAATTTCAAAGACTCTCATGAGCGAAAGACGTTTGAGATGAAAATGATCACACATTTCAATACCAGAAATGAAGGACTTAATGTAGACTCTGGCTTTCTCACACACTACCATAACTTTCTATAATCTCTCATCTTATTGTCCTATATTGGTTTCTTTTTCCTTTTGTTTTTCCTCTCATCTGGCCTATTTACTCTCCTCTGTTTATTTACTCTTTCTGGCTATTCTCAGCTATTTTCTCCTTCAGACACATTCTCTGCTTTTTATGACACCCCTCTCACCCCCTCCCTCCCTCCCTCCCTTCCATTTGTTATATGTGATGTGTATCTATATCAGATTGATCAGTATTGCTTTAGACCTGAGGAAGAGTGGAAAACTCTCGAAAGCTTGTCTTTGAAATATTATGTTAGTCCAATAAAAAAGGTATCACTGCATACTGCAATACTTTGTTTTTTGAGCATCTTATCTACTGGACTAACACGGCTACTCCAATCTTCACTATATATATATATATATATATATATATATATATATATATATATATATATATATTTATATATATACAGGGAGTGCAGAATTATTAGGCAAATGAGTATTTTGACCACATCATCCTCTTTATGCATGTTGTCTTACTCCAAGCTGTATAGGCTCGAAAGCCTACTACCAATTAAGCATATTAGGTGATGTGCATCTCTGTAATGAGAAGGGGTGTGGTCTAATGACATCAACACCCTATATCAGGTGTGCATAATTATTAGGCAACTTCCTTTCCTTTGGCAAAATGGGTCAAAAGAAGGACTTGACAGGCTCAGAAAAGTCAAAAATAGTGAGATATCTTGCAGAGGGATGCAGCACTCTTAAAATTGCAAAGCTTCTGAAGCGTGATCATCGAACAATCAAGCGTTTCATTCAAAATAGTCAACAGGGTCGCAAGAAGCGTGTGGAAAAGCCAAGGCGCAAAATAACTGCCCATGAACTGAGAAAAGTCAAGCGTGCAGCTGCCAAGATGCCACTTGCCACCAGTTTGGCCATATTTCAGAGCTGCAACATCACTGGAGTGCCCAAAAGCACAAGGTGTGCAATACTCAGAGACATGGCCAAGGTAAAAAATGCTGAAAGACGACCACCACTGAACAAGACACACAAGCTGAAACGTCAAGACTGGGCCAAGAAATATCTCAAGACTGATTTTTCTAAGGTTTTATGGACTGATGAAATGAGAGTGATTCTTGATGGGCCAGATGGATGGGCCCGTGGCTGGATTGGTAAAGGGCAGAGAGCTCCAGTCCGACTCAGACGCCAGCAAGGTGGAGGTGGAGTACTGGTTTGGGCTGGTATCATCAAAGATGAGCTTGTGTGGCCTTTTCGGGTTGAGGATGGAGTCAAGCTCAACTCCCAGTCCTACTGCCAGTTTCTGGAAGACACCTTCTTCAAGCAGTGGTACAGGAAGAAGTCTGCATCCTTCAAGAAAAACATGATTTTCATGCAGGACAATGCTCCATCACACGCGTCCAAGTACTCCACAGCGTGGCTGGCAAGAAAGGGTATAAAAGAAGAAAATCTAATGACATGGCCTCCTTGTTCACCTGATCTGAACCCCATTGAGAACCTGTGGTCCATCATCAAATGTGAGATTTACAAGGAGGGAAAACAGTACACCTCTCTGAACAGTGTCTGGGAGGCTGTGGTTGCTGCTGCACACAATGTTGATGGTGAACAGATCAAAACACTGACAGAATCCATGGATGGCAGGCTTTTGAGTGTCCTTGCAAAGAAAGGTGGCTATATTGGTCACTGATTTGTTTTTGTTTTGTTTTTGAATGTCAGAAATGTATATTTGTGAATGTTGAGATGTTATATTGGTTTCACTGGTAAAAATAAATAATTGAAATGGGTATATATTTGTTTTTTGTTAAGTTGCCTAATAATAGCTATAACTAAAAACAAACTAAAAACCACTTCCAAAACTATTCAGCTTTGATATTAATGAGTTTTTTGGGTTCATTGAGAACATGGTTGTTGTTCAATAATAAAATGAATCCTCAAAAATACAACTTGCCTAATAATTCTGCACTCCCTGTATATATTGAATAGCATTTATTAAAAAACAAACATTTATATAAAATAATGTAAAATTAGGTACTAAAAAATAAACTTTAGAAATACATATGGTGTAGCGTGCAAGCTATAAAATGTTTATTAAAAAATAGAAAAAGGAACAAAAATGTTTAAAAGGGAAACAATCGGGGCGGAGTTTGCCACTACAGGGAAGAGACGTGTTTCTCTACAGCTCCTGCTCACAAATATAATATTTGCTGAAATTTGAAAAATCTAGCCGAGAATAAGCCTTTATTGTTCTTCTATGATCATATGCTTAGAGATTTGAGCTCTCAGGACTCTTTATTTGCAAGATATTAGCAGAGCAGGAGCTGCAACATCATACTCCTATATGAAGGGGCCCTGATCGCATGAGGTACCGGCTCTTTACCTATATCAACTTAGCGTGGCTTCCAGAACAAGGACTTTGAGTAATTAAGAACACAGTATAGCCACTCATTAGAGCGCTCCGGACCAGCTACTTTTTACTGATATATACCTAGATCAGGGCCACGGAACCCCCACCCACTACCCGGACACTCAGGAAGCTATCTGGACTATCCCTTTTTTTCCCCCGCTGCCAAACACTTAGAGAACAGCCTTTTGGGTCGTATGAAACTTGCTGCAACATGGGTTCGCTAACGGAAGAGGAATGTAGCACCCTAGTGTGTTTAGATAACTCATTTGCGGATCTCAAGCAGAGTTTGCTGGCTCTCTTAGAACTAGCGGAACAGCTGCCACAGAACTCATCTCCTCCCTATAACTGTGAGACGCAGCAAGAGCGGTCCCCTCCTATAACCCGGCAGACAAGACAGGGCTCGGATACAAAGGATTACCATGACCCCTTAGGGGGAGCTGAACTCAGACATGTAAGATATACAAATCCTAATGTCGGCATAATCTTCTCCGACCGTTGCGGAAACACTCTGTCAGAGGAACTTTTCCTTTTACTCTCACGAGAGCTCCAACATGGCCATGAGGTCCCTGCCATGCCTGCTCACTACAAACGACGAAAGATGGCGTTGACATGCTTCCTTACTAATGTTGAGGAGAAGCTTCACATGACCGCATACTCTCCTAGCACCTTAGCCCACCCCTCCACGATTATACTTGGTGGAAACTGGACAAATACAGGACTGCTGGAAATTACTCCCTCCAAAGCGCTACCTCCTTACAGGTTAGGTGTCGGCTAGATTTTGACTGTCACCATCGGACCCTCATTTATAGTATCTCTATACCAATGTTATGGTAGTTTACTACGCTGTTTATATATTTAGGTTGTATTCTCATTTTCTGTTTGGCCTGTTTGTACACTTTACTGAGCATTCGCAGGTATAGTAATTATATTTAGTCACAATTATACCTCTAGATTAGGGAGCCCGCAGTCCCTCCAGAACCAATAGCGATACCTAGAGTGTAAATATTAAGATTAGTTGCCTAATTGACTTGACTCCCTAATTAGACACATCTCTGTCTTATCCATCTATTATTTATCTATTTGTTTATGTTTTATGTACTTCTTTTTATTATTGATCTCACCAACCACCAAGCAATCTTTCATCACCAATTGAACCCCCTTTTTTCTTTCTTGTTGTTGTTGCGAATCAAACTCATCAAGGTCCCCCCCACCCCACATCCACCTTCCATGTCTTACAGCTCATGGGGTAGTCCCTGGTCATTTGTGGATAGCTTTATAGGGGCCATATTACCCTCGTGTGGAATTAGCTTTACAGGAAGTTTATTCAACATATAACCCATGACATTCCGCCTAATACCATCTATTACCATCCTACTTATAAGCCCTCTAACTATACCCTCAGATTCTTCTACACCCATCAAACCTTTTACCACAGATGAGTTTAGCTGGTATTACTGCCCTACGTACTTATTTAAGTGACCTCAATACTAAAGCTGCCGGCAGCCGAGGCAGCGTAGTAAATCTTAGGGGCAGTACTGGAAAGACCCACAGTTATGTATAGTGTTTAGATAGGAATCCTTTCTAGGGGTGAATAGATGGCAGCCAGGCACCATTGGCGTTTGAACTTTTTATTTTGCACCCTATAAAAGGTTTTCGTATATAGGATTTGTCTCTACATCCCCACACACATTCTTCTCTCCCCAACTGACAGCTGTATTACTAATTTGCTCAGAGCATTTATTTAACCCCACCTCAGGTTTAGCACACATGGCGACCCATAGAGCTACGTAAGATAATTGACTGCAACACTGGGGCAGAGTCTAAATACATATCAGTCCGAACATTAGTTCAAAATATTATTAGTAGTGTCCTTAAGATTAAGCAAACGCATTAGCTCACCTATCTCTCCCTTCCCCCTATGCTCCCAAATGTGAGCGGCTCTTGCCCGCTGATTCCCTCTCCCCCTCAACAAATAATATCAATTCATAATGACAGGTGTGAACTTTATTCATTTAACTCTCACCTCCTAGTCTTAATATACCGCTTTTTATTTAGTACACCTAAGGTTGCTCCTTTCCACACAGACGGTATACCTGTGCTTTTTCAATAATACACACCCTTCACATATCCCATCAATTAATCTAAAAAATGAGGTTTTAGCGTCATATATCCACTTTCTTATCTAGCTAACACTCCAGTTATGGTACTTAAGGTTTGTTTTTGGTCTTTGTTTCCTTGTATCGTTTTATTATACACATTACCTGCTGTATACTTTTCCTTTATACTTGTTCATACACTATCTCACAGTAGATATATTTCTTATCTCTTTCTCTTTGACAATAGTACCAAGTAAATGACTTGTAATATTGCAATTCAAAGATCTGAACTTTACTTTGTAATTTGCCTCAGGTTATCTGCGTATAACCTTCTTTTATGATCCCTTGTAACTGGATTAACACTGTTCTCGTTCTTTATGTATCAAGTTTATATTATACCTCAATAAAAAATTAAAACTTAAAAAAAAAAAAAAAAAAAAAAAAAAAGGGAAACAATCGCCTAGATTATGAGTTTTGAGCGCTATAGGGAAATTAACGAATGCAACAAAAGTGGTGTTATTTAATCCCCTATAGCGCAGCCATTGCAAGTTTTAAAAAACCTGGCTTGTGCGGGCAATATGGGGTTTTTAGGCTCCATACCGCACCAAAACCAAACGCTGTTTTGACGTGCTTGTGCACGCTTTCCCCATGGACATCAATGGGAAGAGAGGGTCAGGAAAAAGTCTAACACCTGCGATTGCAGAAAGATAAGCTCCGTAACACAGCCCCATTGATGTCTATGGGTAAAGTAAAAGTTACGTTTAAACCTAACACCCTAACAAAAACCCTGAGTCTAAACACCCCTAATCTGCTGCCCCTGACATCGATACCACCTACATAATGTTATTAACCCCTAATCTTTAGTTCCCAATATCGCCGCCACCTAAATAAAGGTATTGACCCCTAATCTGCCACTCCCAATATCGCCGACACTATACTAAAGTTATTAACCCCTATTCTGCCGCACCGCCAACATCATCGCCACTATATTAAAGTTATTAATCCCTATTCCGCCCCTCCCCGATATTGCCGCAATTAAATAAAGTATTAAATCCTAAACCTTTGGCCCCCCACATCACTACCACTAAATAAACCTATTAACCTCTAAACTGCCAGACCCCCACATCGCAACAACCTAAATTAAACTATTAACCCCTAAACCTACCCCTAAACCTAACCCTACCCCTAAACCTAATCCTAACATAACCCTAACCCTAAAACACCCCGAACTTTAACATCATTTAAAAAGATCTAAATTAAACTTACAATTATTAACTAAATAATACCTATTTAAAATGACTAGCTACAATATAACTAATAGTTATATTGTAGCTAGCTTAGGTTTTATTTCACAGGTTAAGTTTGTATTTAGGTTTTATTTTTATTTCACAGGTAAGTTTGTATTTATTTTAACTAGGTAGACTAGTTAGTAAATAGTTATTAACTATTTACTAACTACCTAGTTAAAATAAATACAAAATTACCTGTGAAATAAAACCTAAGCTACCTTACACTAAAACCTAAAATTGCAAAAAATAAAAACCTACCATTACAAAAAATAAAAAAACCTACCATTACAAAAAAAGCAAACGAAATTATCCAAAAAAATAAAATTATTCCTATTCTAAAACCCTTTAAAAAAAAACAAAACAAAAAAAACCCAAAATAAAAAAAGCCTAATCTAGAATAAAATACCAAGGGCCCTTAAAAGGGCCTTTTGGGGGCCCTTAAAAGGGCCTTTGTAGGGCATTGCCCTAAGTTAAACAGCTCTTTTGCTACAAAAAAACAAACACCCCCTAAAAAAATACATTACACAAAATAACAAACAAATTATCAAACATAATAAAAATTATTACTATTCTAATACCCATTAAAAAACACCCCAAAATAAAAAACCTAATCTAGAATAAACTACCAATAGCCCTTAAAAGGACCTTTTGTAGAGCATTGTTCTAAATAAATCAGCTCTGTTTATGACATTTTTTTTACAAACCCCCACCCCCCCGAAACCCACATAATAAAAAAAAAATCTAAATGGCAATGGATGGGCATTGCCCTTAAAAGGGCATTTAGCTCTTTTACATGCGCAAACCCTAAACTAAAAAAAAAAAAAACTAAAAAAACCCTTAAAAAAAACCTAACACTAACCCCCGACGATCCACTTACTGTTTTTTTCATCCCAGCGGACAAGTCCTTATCCAGGCGACGAGAAGTCTTCATTGGCTCTTCAAATCAGCCAATAGGATTTAAGCAGCTCTCATTCTATTGGCTGATTCATCATCCAATAGAATTAGAGCTGCTTAAATCCTATTGGCTGATTTGAACAGCCAATAGGATTTTAGCAGCTTTAATTCCTATTGGATGATTCAAATCTTTCAGCCAATAGGAATGCAAAGGACGCCATCTTGGATTGCGTACCTTGCATTGAAGATTCAGTGTACGGCTGGGATGAAGATTGAAGAGGCCGCCTGGATGAAGACTTCTCGCAGCCAGGATGAAGATTGTTCAAGCGGGACTTCAAAAACTGTAAGTGGATCTTCGGGGGTTAGTGATAGGTTTTTTTAAGGGTTTATTGGGTGGGTTTTTATTTTAGATTAGGGTTTGGGCATGTTAAAAGGACTAAATGCCCTTTTAAGGGCAATTCCCATCCAAATGCCCTTTTCAGGGCAATGGGTAGCTTAGGTTTTTTTTAGAGTTAGGTTTTTTATTTTGGTGGGTTGGTTGGGTGGTGGGTTTTACTGTTGGGGGCGTCTTTGTATTTTTTTTATAGGTACAAGAGCTGTTTAACTTAGGGCAATGCCCTTACGAAAGGCCCTTTTATGGGCCATTGGTAGTTTATTGTAGGCTAGGGCTTTTTTTATTTTGGGTGGGCTTTTTTATTTTGATAGGGCTATTAGATTAGGTGTAATTCTTTTTTATTTTTTGTATTTAGATCGTTTGTAATTTTTAGAGTAGTGTTATGATTTTTTTAATGTGTAGTTTAACTTAATTTAATTGGTAGTTAGTTTAATTTTTGTTTAATAATTATATTAGTTTAATTGTTAGTTTAAACTTAGTTTTTTTAATTTGACAGGTAAGTTTTAATTTAATTTCAGATAGGGAAATTGTAATTTTAATCTAAAGTTAGGCTTATGGTTAGGTTTAGGGGTTACTAGTTTAATTTAGTTTATTGCGATGTGGGAGGCTTTTGGTTTAGTGGTTAATAGTTTACTTTAGTATATTTTGTTGTGGGGGCTTGCAGTTTAGGGGTTAAAAGGTTTATTATAGTGGCGGCGGTGTAGGGCTTAAAAACTTTAGTATAGTGGGGGCGATGTGGGCGGATGGCAGATTAGGGGTTAATAATATTTAAATAGTGTTAGCGATGCGGGAGGGCGGCGGTTTAGGGTTTAATAAGTTTATTACAGTGGCGACGATGTCGTGGAGCGGCGGAATAAGGGTTAATAAAAAATGTTTTAGTGGCGGCGATGTCGGGAGCGGCAGATTAGGGGTTAATAAGTTTAATATAGTGCTTGCGATGCGGGAGGGCCTCGGTTTAGGGGTTAATAGGTTATTTATGGGTGTTTAGTATGCTTTGTAGCAGTATAGTTATGAGTTTTATGTTACAGATTTGTAGCGTAAAACTCATAACTACCGACTTTAGATGGTGTTACGGATCTTGTCGTTTTAGGCTGTAACGCCGTTTTTTTAGCCAGAATGCAAAACTTGCAATACCAGCGCTATGGGAATACCATTAAAAAATGTAATTGTAAGAGTGCAGTACTGACGTTGCGTTGCATTACAGGCTTAAAGGCTTGCAGTACAGCTGTACCGACAAGACTTGTAATGGCTGCTGTGCTGTTTTAACGCTGAAATTACCATATTTTCAGCATTAAAAGATTAATGCACAGACTTGTAATCTAGCTGAATGTTTGTAGTCAAATATGCTTGGTAAATTCTCCTTGATTGAAACTGTATGAAGGAAATCCAAAACGTACAAAAAAGTGCACAGTTCCAAGACCACTTGTTTCCAGAATATCCAATATAAATGTGAAAAAAGTTTTTGAACCTCATAGGAGGAGATAAAAAGCCCTTTAGGTTATAGGTATGAGAAATCTACCAGCAGGAGTATAAGCCACCGGATAAAGCAGGTTATCCCTTTAAGGTCCAAAGGTCTAATTCAGGGTCTGCTGTACGATAGATCTCATTAGTGGTCTCTTTTTACCATGACCGGATCCGTTAGGTTATCCTTCTGTGTTTCAACAGTTGGGGTTCTTGCTCCAAGTAAACCAGTATTTCTTTCACATGTCTCCTTCTGGGTTTGAGCCTATGTGTAGTATGGTACCCCCCCCCCCCCCCCAACACACCAGTGACGTTCCATAAAGTCCCTTTACTTACTAGGGTCTGTTATCGATTATACGTATGATTATATCCACCTAATACACTATAATGGCTTTAGTATATAGGCACATTAAGTATTATCAGCTAATTCTTACAAAGTTCACTTTATAATGTATACAGTAACACTGTATAATGTATTATATAGTTTTAATGGTGGATAGGCCCAATACCTGTGCGTTTGTGTGTGTGTGCACATGTATACATTTGTTTATTTGCATGTGTGTGTATGTGTGCATGTATATACATACACACATGTATGTGTATTAGTTAGTTTATTAATTTGCTTAGCGCAAATCTTTATTTGCAGATTATATGGTCCCTTTATATATTTGGTCATGTCTGACTATTTAGTTCACTACAATATTTAATATACACATATTTCATCTGTTCATAGATATTATAGTTATCTTGTAATACCCACCCCATTATAGGCACTTTTTACACATGTATTTTCGTTTATATATCGATAGCATATATCAACATTTTATAAGGCCAATATATAACACCCATCACTATACACAATCCATTATGTATTCACTTATAGTTTCACTCATTATTACACACACACAAATGCGATAGATTTATATTAAATATACACAGATAGACCATCACACATTTATAGTCACATTGTTTATATTAACTCATTATAGGCACTTCCTTATTAGTTTTTATTCACATTAGTACTTTTTGTCACAAAAATAGGCTGTTAATAAAACATCCTTATCATAATACCCTTATTATCACCAACCTATACTCAATCCCTCTTTAACACCTATTAAGATTATTATACATTTCTTATTATCAAACATTTATTGTATGTAATATTTGTGCACTCTGATATTTTAGTAATCTATCACCAATGGCTCACTACATTTACAGAGCTACTAGTATATTATTTGTGGGTCCCTCTTAGCCATAAACAAATTAATAGTGAGTATCCTCTATAACCAGCTACATAGACTCCCTATGGAAGGGGCGGATAGTTTGATGCTGACGAGTCTTTTCTGCCCGTGCTGTAATATGACGGGGCCAGCCTCAATTGGTCCTCCCACTGTTTGCGGTGACGTATACGGAACTACGGATCCGTTAGTTATAAGGAGTAAACTAGAACCGCCATGGTATCAAATATTCACTCAACTGGAAGGTACCCTAATTTACTATGTTTGAAATAAAACATCTTGCTTAAAGTATAGTTATGATCAAGCCTTAGCGATTTGATTGTTACACTCTGCCACTTATGAGCTTGCAACCAGCGGTAGTGCTTGTACACTGGTCTGTATAAATACACTGGATAACATAGAATACATACTATTTTATATATCTATATATTTGTTTTTTTTTTCCATTAGCATACTCATTTCATTTTCTTTTCCTCATTTAGCAAACGGTGCTATTTTAAGTAAAAATACAGGTAAAGGTATCCTGATTTGGGTGGAATAAACCTAATAGGACTCCTCAGAAATATATTTAAATATCACAACCTAGAAATAGATATACAAGTCATATTTAATATAAAACATAGTGTGCTGACATGATACTTCCAAATGGTAAATGTTTTAAAACTGTAATTGAATAAACCTATATGGGTTTTACCAATGGTATTGCATTAGAGTGCTACTCTAAGAGTTAAAATTGTGGAATAGGTTTGATACTCCCTCACCAGTTCTCTAATGGGACTAATTTAGTATTTTCAGACCAGATGGGGGTGTGTGCTAATAACACACATGGATTGGTTTTTTTGTTGCTTTATAAGCCAGAGCTCTCATTTCTTGAAGAGAAGCCTGATGAAACAGACAGTAGTCTGAGAAACGCGTTGTATTCTGTCCTTTTTAATATCAGAGTCATATGGTTGATATCTGACTTTAATTTGCCATTAAATTGTGGTCTATTTTAACATTATTCTGAGAGTCTGAGCTTGTTTATATCCACTGAGGACTTCACGGAAACCGGCACTGATGCTGAGACAGTGAGCTGGGTTACTGCAAATTCCCAGTGACTTAGCACATTTGGGTGCTGCTCCACTTGTGAGTATCCATTCAGCTTTTATTCACCTCTCCATTCATATCCACAGTATCACACTAGGAGGCGCCTTTGTTTTTTGTGATTGTATTCACAGAGAAAGTTTGTTCTATGGGAAACAGCTTGCAAGGTCTGGATCCCCTTTTGCTTATTACCTCTGAGATTAAAGAATTTTATTGCATCTAGGTAGCTAACCGCGTCATGAAATATAAATTAAACAAATGCATCAAACTTTATTCTATTATTTTACCATCAGTGCATAGACAGTATCTCAATATGTATTAGGTAACATTTAACTCAATATTTAGGCTCACATGTATTATAAGGCGAACGGACAAGCTTTTCAACATGTGAAGTTGTCCACTTGTCTTCACGCATATGGGCAGCGGATTTTGTTTGTTAGCTCAAGTGAGCGTGTATAGCCTGCTCCTTCTCTTGCACAACCAATTGTATGAGAGAGTGAGCAAGCTTGGGTTGATTTCCCTCTGCCACCTCAGAGGTGGCGAAGATTGTAAGACTCAGCAGTCTAATGACCGTTGCATCTTACACTGTGGGAAGCTTACGCTGCTTCATACATGGAGAGCTTAATTGCACATAAATCTATTAATTTAAAAAAAATAACACACAGTTGCAATATTCCGTAATATATTACAGTATTGTATATGCTTTTGCTGTAAAATACCTCTATAAATCGTGTTAGTTGTTTTTCTCCATCATGAATACATATGGTGAGATTTAGCTAACGCCACACTATTTAACACAGTGATTGCTTAGATTAGGGCAAACGTTAATTTACATCTGTTCCAGACTGGTCACTGCTAAGTAGACGATGCACATAATTTAAACCAGGTCTTTTGATATTGTATTCCTGAACTTCTCTTGATTGACAAACCCTTCTAAATTGCGCCAACAAAATGACAGTGTTAAAAATATTAAAACATGTATTTTGCAATGCAGTAGTTAAAGGGACATGAAAATCAAATTATTTATGATTTTTTTATTCAGACAGAGCATAACATTTTAATCAACTTTCTAATTTACTTCTATTATGAAACTGGCTTAATTCTCTTGGTATCCTTTGTTGAAGGAGCTTCAATGCACATTGGGTGAACAAAACACAAGAGACATTAATGTATAGCCATTAATCAGTAGCTACCTCCAGTAGTGTATTGCTACTTCTGACTCTACCAAGGTATGATTTTCAACAGAAGATACCAAGAGAACAAGGCAAATTAAATATTAGAAGTGAATTGGAAAGTTGTTTAAAATTGTATGCCTCAGCTAATTCATTAAAGTTTAATTTTGACTTTATGGTCTTTTTTATTACCAACATATACAATGGGTAAAATTACTTAAATGTCTGTTTAATGTATTTTGAAGTTAAATATCCTAAATATCCCGGGGAGAAACATTTTTAATTAGTTCAGAATATACTTCAGTCAATAAAGATTAATCCAATGAATGTACTTGATGAACTTTAAGATATGATGAACAAAGAAGTAATGAAGACAGATTGATTCAACAAGAAAAATACTTTTAAATTGAATGTGGCTCCTGACATATTTTATTGCTGATTCAGTAAAGGGTAATTATCTAAGTTTACTGACTTGCGCTCTCCGCAAAAACATAAAAAAATCCACTAGAGCAGCTACAACAAACTTGTTTTTTTATATATGGAAACATAGTATAGCATGAAGATTGTTCTTTAACTAAAAATGAATATTTGACTACAAAGATCTGAAAACCCATTGCGCTTTTGATTTATTTGTAAAATCAAATAGAATGTGTTACACTTTATGTGTACAAGATACATTTTTTCTCAGAATAAAGTCCTGTCATTAGAAAGAATCAACATCTGCGCTTGTTTTTAAATGTTTCATGCTGCTTAAACATCTGTCAACATTGAGTGAAATGTTTCACTGATTTGTAGACAGTTATGAGGTCTTCAAAATCTACAGTGCTGTCATGTAGGTCTGTTAAACTAACCTTGTTTAGGAGTATAGGATAATGTAAACTAAAATAGGTGCATTTTGCTTGTATTTTTATTTATATAAGAAGAAAATAAATAAGTTCAAAAAGGTTCAGATTTGAAATAGTGAAATCTAAGACTTAAACTTCTAATGTAAAATGTTTGGTTCTAAATGGTCTTCTGCAATTTAAAAACATCCAAAAAAGGTGTGGTCAATAACAATGTTTAATACCATACTCTGGGCTAGAAGTAAGCTTTTTGCACATGTTGGGTTGAATGAACTTGTATTATGAGTTGAAAGTGAACTGTTTTCACTTGCGCGTTAACCCTACGTGCGTAAAAACCTGAACTTAGAATATAGCACGCACAATAACCTATACCCCATAGTAGCCAATAGAGCAAAAACAGTGGAAAAACTAACACCCTACTCACGTGTAAACCCGATCGCATATTCTCAAGTGCACTAACCCAACATGAAAATATAAATATTTCACATTCTAATGTTCTTCACATAGAAGAATGTGTTTTATCTATCTATCTATCTATCTATCTATCTATCTATCTATCCATCTATATAAATATATATATATAATGTTTTTTGGTAAAGTATATTTTTATACCTATATATATACACACACACACATACTGTATATATATATATATATATATATATATATATCTTGAACAAGCGATAACCGCTTTGAAAGTTTAAAAAATTTCAATATCTTTATTCCATATTTCTTTAAAAAATTCAACACACATGTAGATATTAAAAAAAGTGCAGGTAAATCCGTCAGGCTGACGCGTTTCGGCTGTCTAGCCTTATTCATAGACTTAATTTGACTTGGCACCTGTAGAGCTTAAATATGCTCCCTCACATTCTTATCGGATGACCCATTCCCCACAGGTTCTGAAAGCTGGAGATTTAAAGTAACAACAGTCAAACACTAAGATCAGTGACCACCTATCACCTACCCAGAGGAAACTGTAAACTTCTACATATACAAATATAATTGCTTCATTTCTCAGGGAAATATATAAATATAAATATACACATACACTTCCATAATGAATCTATGTATATTACCATACCTTAGAGTCATATTCATTCAGATATTTGATAACTGTACCAATTATTTCACAGAATTCATATGTGTATACTCACAAGGAAAATACTTGTGCTTCATTCTGAAAAAATAAGAACGCAATACAAATGTATAATTATACTCATTCAGCTACGTACTTTTCCTCCTCATAATATGAAGTGTTAAATTAATAGAATAGAATGAGCTAATACAAATGCTAATTTTCTTGTATCTTCATAATGGATCTACACTGTTCAATATTTTTAACAATAATAATAGATCGCCTAAAGATAAATATGGGAAATAACAAATAAATAGATGTATAAATTACCATTGGGACCTAGTGATGTCTATCAAGTGTTACTAACTGTACCAACAATTGCTCCCTCTTTATTCCCAAAAATTTATAATATCCCCATCTATATTCAGGCCATTGGGTTTGCGTGTCCTTAGCGTAAAGATCCAATACGCCTCTTTCCTAAAAAGATCACGTACCCTATTGCCTATCTCATCACCAGATCAATAATCATCCAGCTAAATGTTCTTACATAGCCCTTATGTTCAAATATAAAATGTTTAGACACACCTGTTGTGGGCCTATTTTTGTCAATATCATAGAGGTGTTCCTTAATCCTGACTCTGGTCTCACGGGAGGTACACCCAATATATTGTTTCTCACAACCTGTGCATGTAACCATATATATTGCATACTCTGATCTGCAATTTGTGCAAAAACTGCAATTATATACCTTGTGAGTATTAGTGGATTGAAAGACCTTACCCATTTGAGTGTGATCACATGCTATGCAGCTGCGAGTGCCACATCTATAGTGTCCCTTACAAGTGAGCCAGCTACTACTCTTACTAAGTTTTCTCAGGACACTTGGGGACACCATATTCCCTATGGTTACATTTCTCTTAGATACAAATTTACAACTTCTCTCAATCACTTTTTTTAGGTGATTATCAGCTCTTAATATCAGAAGATTCTTCCTAATAATATTACAGATACTATTATATTGATTTGTATACTTAGTCACAAAGTGATGTCACTTTCTTGATTCTGGTATCTTGTATTTTTCTTCCTTCCCTTTCTGTTTGTATGTGGTAGCTTAGGCTTAAGGAGATCTTCCCTGGATAAGCTATTTACATCTATGTATGCTCTCATAATGCTCTCCTCAGGGTATCCCTGTGTTCTTAATTTATTAATTAGGGCTCTAATCTCCTTCTGAAAGGTATCTTCCTCTGAACAATTTGGTCTGACTCTAATCATTTGACCCTTTGCCACCCCATAGTGCATATGTTTGGGGTGGCAACTCTTTGCATGAACAAGAGAGTTAGCAGAAATTGGTTTAGTGTACAAAGACGTTGATATGTATCCAGTATTTGGATCTCCCTTAAGTGTTACATCCAGATAATCTATCTTACTTTGATCAAAACAAGAAGTAAATTCTAAGCAGACTCTATTGTTCAAATGGACAACAAACTGCTTGCTCTCTGACTTAGACCCAATCCACATGAACAGGAGATCATCAATGTAGCGTTTATAGCCCATCAATGATCCCCTGTGTGGATATCCCTCTGCATAGATGTGGGACAGCTCCCACCAACCCATAAATAGGTTTTGCGTAAGCTGGGGCAAATTTCGCCCCCATAGCTGTCCCACGTCTCTGCAGATAGAATTTACTTTCAAACTCAAAATAGTTATGAGTCAACAGAAAGGGAACAGTTCTTAGGATAAATTATTTCAAATTTGTGTCATAGTCACTAAGGAGATCCATCATATCATAGCCACTAAACCTTCCTCGTGAGGTATGGCAGAGTATAGGCCCACCACATCAATGCATCAATGGTGAGCCAACAATACTCTTCTCTCCAAGTGACCTTTTCCAATTGGTTCAACAAATCTTTAGTATCCCTCAACAACGAGGGCAATTGGCACACTAGAGGCTGGAGCAGAGACTCAATCCAATTGGACAGGTTCTCAAAAAGAGAACCTATCCCTGATATTATTGGTCTGCCCCTCACATTGCTAATGGACTTGTGGACCTTCGGCAAGTGATGGAATATAGGAACAACTGGTTCATACATATATTGATACTCAAAGGTCGACAAGTCCATCACCCCTACTTCCAGGCAATCATCCAAAAGGTCTTTTAATAATGCCTGGAAATGAACAGTGGGATTTGTATGCAAGACCTCATAGACATCGGTATCACTTAATTGTCTAAGTGCTTAATCTATATATGTACACTTATCCATCACTACAATCGTGCCCCCCTTGTCTGAGTTCTTGATGACTATATCCTCTCTCTCTCTCAGTTTCTTGAGACCTAGTTTCTCTTTGTTTGTAAGATTAGACCTATGGTGTTTGGTGTCATTCTGAAGTTTAATCAAATCCTCCTCCACCCTTCTGTGAAAAGATTCCAAAGCTGTACCTCTTGATTGAACAGGGTAGAAGCTAGATTTATGTTTAAACCCACTATGTGTGCCCTTGGCCATGGTAGGGGGGTGACTTTCTTTTTCTAGATGGTATAGGGAGAGAAAGTCTACGGTATCTTTGAACTGAAAATAGTCATGGGCTACAACAGTCCCCTCCGCAGTTTCCAAATGCCTTTCTGTCTCAATGGTTTCATCACCAGAAAAATGTTTCTTTAGTGTGTATATATATATATATATATATATATATATATATATATATTAATCTATAACCAGCTAGTGAGGATATGGCTAAGGACAGGACACCACTTGTATAATTAATTGTGGTGTGGTATATATATATATATATATATATATATATATATATATATATATATATACACTTGCCACTCCCTAGCCCAGACATATTAATAATACAAGAGATTGTTGTCACATGTACCACTCAGCCAGTACTTGCCAGATATTCCTGCAGCTCCGTTAATGTTTCTGTAGGCCTCTTGGCAGCCTCCCAAACCAGTTTTCTTCTCGCCTTTTCATCAATTTTAGAGGGACGTCCAGTTCTTGGTAATGTCACTGTTTCTCCATATTTTCTCCACTTGATGATGACTGTCTTCACTGTGTTCCATGGTATATCTAATGCCTTGGAAATTTGAACAATGAGATCCCTCTGATGCTTTGGAAGCTCTCTGCAAACCATGGCTTTTGCTGTAGGATGCGACTAAAAAAAAATTCAGGAAAGACCTACTAGAACAGCTGAACTTTATTTGGGGTTAATCAGAGGCACTTTAAATGATGACAGGTGTGTACTGACTCCTGTTTAACATGATTTTGAATGTGATTGCCCAATTCTAAACACAGCTACATCCCCAGTTATAATATATTATATATATATTATGCAATCACAAATTTATTTTTTGTTGTTGTTTACTTCCCTCCAACTAAAAGATTTCAGTTTGTTTTTCAATTGAGTTGTACAGTTTATAAGTTACATTAAAGGTAGAAAAAGTTCTGAAATGATTTATCTTTGTCTCATATATATACACACACACACATCATGTACATATCCATCTTTAGACATGTTTATGTATGTATCTCTATGTTAAATCCCTCATATCTTTGAGCCTTTATAACTTTTTTGTGCAAGGTACACAAATATGTTTATGTAAGAAGAAAATGAAGTACTTGTGGTCACCTAAGAGCAACAACATATCTAACTAATGTGTTCACGGAGAAGGGAGAAGAATCAACATTCTAATCATGAATGAAGTTTTTACTCTTACATTTTGCTATATAGCACAAAGAAGTGACCTCTATGTAAATACATAGGCCACTACTTTTAAAATGTCCCATAACTATAAACATAAAAATGTCTCATTATTCTAAATATAAATAAATAAATAAAGACACAGATGTATTATCATTTGGAACATGCATTTAAATATTTGTAGCACTGGCATATTTTAATTAATACACAAAAAAATAAGTTTACAGGAAAGTGTTCACTTAGGAGTCCAAAGGTAGTATTGTGAGTTCCACCACTACCAAAACCAAGGCAGTTCTGTAATATGCCATGCTTCCTTCTTTAGGCCTTACAGTTAACAACAACTAGGCCTCTGCTAGAATTATTGGATGTAAGAATATCTCAAGAAAGTCCCAATAATGCTAGTGTTCATGTTTTAATTAAAGGTACAGGACCCCCCCCCCCCACACACACACACAGTTTTTTAATGATTTGGATAGAACATGCCATTTTAAACAACTTTCAAATTTACTTCTATTTAAAATTTGCTTCATTACCTTGTTATCCTTTGCTGAAGGAACAGCATTGCACTACGGGCAGCTAGCTTAACACATCTAGTTAACCAATCACAAGAGACAGATGTGTGCAGGCTCAAACAGCAGCTAGCTCCCACTAGTGTAGGATATGTGCGATTTCTTTTACAACAAGGAATACCAAGAGAATGAAGCACATTTGAAAATAAAAGTGAATTTAAAAGTGTCACATACTCTATCTGAATCATTCATGTTTAATTTTGACTTTCCTATCCTTTAAGCATATTTTTCCCCCTGATTTTTGATGAGCTGGGTATTGGTTTTATAATCCATAAGCGACATTTGTATGGGGTCTTTTGCTGTCTTCACTAATAAAAGATAAGATCAGTCTTGTTTCATAGCAACCCAAATAGGTATGTTACATATATATAATGTGATACAATGCATTTGCCATTATAACTGCTAAAAACTTTTCAGTCAATCACATTTTTTAACAAAACACATGTCAACCATAATTCAATGCAAAGTTAATTTTCACCAAAAATACAATTATTATTGGTATTAACAGATAATGAGAATTTCTAACACATTTTACTAATTGCATGACAAAAATTTTTTTTTTCTTAAATCTAATTAGTCTTGAAAAGTATTGCCATGGTGGCATCACGCTTCCCCTGGAAAAAAATGAAGAACTTGTGGTCAAATTAGAGCCACAATATATCTACCTAATGGGATCACGTAGGAAGGAGAAGAACCCACATTAAAGGGATGTCATGTGTAGTGACATTGCAGATATTGTCAACTTGACTGTGCAGAATGAGATATCTGTTGGGCAATGTCAGAAAAAGGATTTCCGACATCAAAAGGATGGTTTTAAGGGAGAAAAAATATTTACGGAAATTTAAAAAACTTAAAGTTAAATACATAATCAGAAAAATTTGATGACCAAAATTTAAACAATATGTAAAAGATTTCCTGAACCTTTTGATGTTGGAAAACCTAATTTCTGACATTTTGCAAAAAATGAATATTTGGACCAATCCAATCCCTTTTATGTGGTTTCTGTGTCCCCCTCCCATCCCACAAATAATGAAAACAATGTACGTGGTGAAGATGAGCGTTCAACAGGTAAGAACCTTTTTTTAAAATGTCCATTGTCAAATTATATACAAATCGTTTGGCTGCAAAAAATGTTTAACTTACATTTCAGACAAAAACAATATGTGTCCCGGAGGTGAAAAGTAAAATCCTTTTATTTGAAATCAGACGTAAAAACAACTAGTAAAGCTGTGGGTTTGTCACATGATAAGCTGATGGGTTTTGGCTTGGTGCCATAGTTGTAGCTCAACCGTATGCCATCACACACCATTTATTTAAAACACTGACTTCAATCCTATTGGCTATAAACACAATTACAAAAAACCTACAGCAAATATTGTCAGAGAGTAAAATATCCAACATGAAACTCAGTGTGTGCTTGATCTAATTCATAGTTGTTGCTCTTAACACAACTGTACAAAATTCTGCAGAGTGTAGAGTTACAAAATCACCCTTATATCAACCCATATTGTCATAAATGGGCTATCAGAAAATGTATGTGTTTTATAGGTACGCCTGCTCATTCCCAAAATATATACAGTTAAATTAATTAAATTCTGTCTAGGGATACCTTTTATTTTGCATAGCCATAGCTGGAGACCTACATATATTTGTATTTAAATTATCAATGCTCTCCCACTTTATCATCTTAATACAATATACAATATTGTCCTTATCAATGTTTCACTTTCATGAAGTTAAAGTTAAATGTTATGCAAATATCACAATCCATCAATCCTAAAGAATAGCGTTTTTTGTGGCCCACTGAAAAGATAGGATGCATAATTTTTCAAAAGCTTGGAAGGCTTAGTTCACGATAATCAAACCGCCTATAAACTCATTATATGGGTGGGTGCCAAAACCACAACAGCAAACCTTGCACATTTGATAGCGCGCCACTTGTAATGTAGCCTATAGATGTCTAGTACTCGACTATTATCCTTAACATGTGGTGTTTTACAGAAAAAGTGTTAAACATATAGGTAAAGTCATGATCAAGAAATGCAAACATTCAGCTCCTGAGCACAGCATAGCCAATAAGCCAAACAAGAGCTGCCATCATAGGTACTCTTCAATTACCGACTATGTCCTGCACAGGGTGTTCATTGGTTGCAGCTCTAGTGCAGGAACAAATATATGTATTTAACCACTTATCTGTACACCCAGGGAGACATATTTAAAACCATAGTGGAGCAAAAGTCACATTTGTCTTTGATTTTGATCAGCGTAGTTTATCCTCTGGATAACTGAGAGCAGTGCATCCCAAAAAGGTTCTTGTCACAAATGCCCTATCTAATATAGATATGCTATATAGTTTTTTATTTTTTACAATAAATAAAGTTACAAAAATTGTATAATGAACAATTATACAGTATAATGCATGTAAATAACACATCATAAGCACATGTACTGTATACCCATAATGCCCTAGCTCAAATGTATGAATAATTAAGTTTTTCTATTCTTTTGGAAGTGAAAAGGTTAGTTTCAGACATGTAAATTGTTATTGTCATTTCACACTGTATAAAGGTATCAATGCAAACACCTGTAATATAAGGTATATTCCATCTGGCTGGCCATTGTATTAGTGATTTCCATTTGTTTAACATGAAACTGTAACTTCAAAATGGGAAACATGGTTTTCTTTGTACTCTGATAATATGTGCTCAAAGATACTTGTGCCCAAGTGAAAAAACTTTACTTTCAACTTGTAATATGAACACACAGATGCTTGCAGTATATTTGCGTTATGAATTTCACTTCAGCGCAATTTACGCTAGAAATGTTGCACAAAATAATATTTTCTAGAAGCCACATTACAATTTGCATTTACATGGTTAAGATACAAGTATATTGCCTGCAAGAAAACAACTCTCATAGTTTTAAACATGCTCTTTTGAAAGTATAAATGGAATTTATTGTCCCTTTAACTAAATTATATGGCATTCATTAAATGACCACACTAACACACTGTTTCCATGAGGAAAGCATAATTACCTTATGTTCCACAAGGGAGAAGAAAAATGAATTAAATGACAGGATGTAAATACTTAATATAATAAACATATTATATGTATTCAACAGAAACTTTATTTGGTCTCTTTATTATTTTCCTGTAGACTTCATTGTTGCTTCCTCTGTTGGTTTCCAGACTAATATATTCTGCCAGAATTCCAGTATCTCCTGCTTCTAGTAGCTGGAAAGAGTCCACTGCTTTAAACTACATAAAGATAACGATTGATGGCATACTTATTTTATATTGTTTGTGCATTTCCTTAAGTTTCAGAAAATTCCTTTTTAAACAATAACAAGGTACTGACCATCATATTCTATGGTTGATGGAAAATCACACTTAATCCTGAGAAACATAATAATGGTCTTGCCTTCATAAACTATATGCACTACAGATGTGCAAACATTTCCCTGTCAATTATTTCTAGATTTATAGGCATTTTACATTTTTTTTAGACAAACTAATCTGTGTAAAGAACCTTTTTTTTCCCTAAACATATCAAAAGATTATGAATAAAAGCTCTAACTGGGAATTGTAAAAAATGCATAAGTGTCAAACTTGAATTGTTTAGTTAAAAAGTATGTGCTGGGTAAATATTGGCACTGTGTATGGAACTTTTAGAATTATTCTGGACCAATGGCACCATTTTATAAGATGATGGATTATCCTAGCACAGGTACAGCAAAAGTACACTCATGAAGACATTGAATTCAAACTTTCTTGTGGACTCATACACACCACATGTTTCTGAACTTACTCTATGGAAGTGTCAGTTTCATTTTAACTGCTAAAATATTCTGTCATTGAATTGAAATGCTGCAGCATGTATGGTTTATTTAAGAGGTAAAAAAAAGACCATATTGTTAGGTTTTAGTAGATGTGTTTTTTTATAAAACATGCAGCTGAGTTTAATGGGGCTGTACATTTGAAGAGGTTGCCAGTTACAGTGAAGTTGCTGACAAGGAATGTGTTATTTCATATGTCTGCTTATCACTTATTGGTCCAACCCTGAGGAGGTGAGAAGTTAAGTTATGTTCATGTAAGTAAAGCTAGAAACATAGAAGTGGAAGCCAAAATACGTATTTTATGATACAGACAGACCATACAGTACTATTTGTTGTTTAAAAACTGTCTTATTTTAACATGATGCTGAGACTGTGAAAACAGCATAATAAAGATAATACTAATTACATTGTGAAAAACGTATATTATAGTTGTGCCTTCTGTGCCGCTTACTGAACATCAAACAGAATCGTAGCTCAGTGGACTAGGCTTTAAACGTGTTAGAGTTGCCAATCATAGACTGTATTTGTATGAATGTACAGAGCAATTCATATAACTTAGTATTCCCTTTTAAAATGGCAACATTCACAGTAAGAGAGCTAATTGTATATCTGAGATTTGATGGAGCCAAAACTACCTCTTATATTGTAAGTGCATACAAGCTACAGGCATCGATGATACACCTGTTAGGTATTTGGCCGGCAAACTTAGTAACAGTTAATCATGCAGGACAGTATCTAATCCAAGTGGATAGTACAATATTATCTTACAAGTAGCCAAATTCGAACACCGCTGTATAGCTTCCTACAGAAGACGCCGGGCTGACAGGATGCGCCACTCCCAATGCTCGTTATTGAAGTGCAAAGTCCGGGTAAACAACAAGTTACCTGTTCAGCAAAGGCAAAGACCGCAAAGCTGTAAGTGGGTAAAAAGTCAACTTTATTCATGCATCCGTTAAAAAGACAGGGTACAGTTGGGTTCAAGAGGAACCCGTAACAAACAGACCGTCCAAAGATACTTTGTAGACTAAGGGGCCTAGTTATCAAGCCGTCAACCTCAAATACGCTGCGTATTCCGCAGCGTATTTGTGGCGAGGCTGATTCGCCTTAGTTATCAAAGGCTCGAGACCGGCAAAAGTAGAATTTTGTGACGTAAACTTCGATCCGCCGGACTCAGTCCGACACAGATCGATTCTTACGTCACTCCAGATGTTCCGCACACAAGTGCGGCACAATCTCACTACTTTTGCTAGTTATCAAAAAACTAGCAGGTACGCTCGGCACTTTTACGGCCCAGCGTACCTGGTTTTCAAAGCGCCAGCCTGGAGGCGGCGGATCCCATAGGAATCAATGGGAGTCTGACCATAGCGAAAGTACAAGTTCGCTGCTGCCAGACATCCCATTCATTCCTATGGGAGCTGTCTACACCTAACACCCTAACATGTACCCCGAGTCTAAACACCGCTAATCTGACCCCCCCCTACACCGCCGCAACTACATAAAGTTATTACCCCCTAAACCGCCGCTCCCGGAGCCCACCGCAACTATAATAAATGTATTAACCCCTAAACCGCCGCTCCCTGAACCCGCCGCAACCTATATTAAATGTATTAACCCCTATCCTGCCCCCCTACACCGTCGCCACCTATAATAAATTTATTAACCCCTATCCTGCCCCCCACTACGCCGCCGCCACTGTAATAAAATGATTAACCCCTAAACCTAAGTCTAACACTAACCCTAACGCCCCCCTAACTTAAATATTAATTAAATAAATCTAAATAAATTAACTCTTATTAACTAAATGAATCCTATTTAAAACTAAATACTTACCTTTAAAATAAACCCTAATATAGCTACAATATAAATAATAATTATATTGTAGCTATCTTAGGATTTCTTTTTATTTTACAGGTAACTTTGTATTTATTTTAGCTAGTTAGAATAGTTATTAAATAGTTATTAACTATTTAATAACTACCTAGCTAAAATAATTACAAAATTACCTGTAAAATAAATCCTAACCTAAGTTACAATTAAACCTAATACTACACTATCATTAAATTAACTAAATAAACTACCTACAAATAACTACAATTAAATACAATTACATAAACTAACTAAAGTACAAAAAATTAAAAAAGCTAAGTTACAAAAAATAAAAAATTAAGTTACAAACATGTTAAAAATATTACAACAATTTTAAGCTACTTACACCTAATCTAAGCCCCCTAATAAAATAACAAACCCCCCCAAAATAAAAAAAATCCCTACCCTATTCTAAATTAAATAAATTTCAAAGCTCTTTTACCTTACCAGCCCTTAAAAGGGCCATTTGTGGGGGCATGCCCCAAAAAGTTCAGCTCTTTTGCCTGTAAAAGAAAAATACAACCCCCCCCAACAATAAAACCCACCACCCACATACCCCTAATCTAACCCAAACCCCCCTTACAAAAACCTAACACTAATCCCCTGAAGATCATCCTACCTTGAGTCGTCTTCACTCAGCCGAGCCACCGATGGAACTGAAGAGGACATCCGGAGCGGAAGAAGTTAATCCTCCAAGCGGCGCTGAAGAAATCTTCCATCCGATGAAGTCATCATCCATGCGGCGCTGAAGAAGTCTTCGATCCGGCCGATGTCATCTTCAAAGTGGCGCTGAAGAGGTCTTCTATCCGGGCGAAGTCATCTTCCAAGCCGGGTCTTGAATCTTCCTTCCGCCGACGCGGAACCACCTTCTTCACCGACGGACTACGACGAATGACGGCTCCTTTAAGGGACGTCATCCAAGATGGCGTCCCCTCAATTCCGATTGGCTGATAGGATTCTATCAGCCAATCGGAATTAAGGTAGGAAAAATCTGATTGGCTGATGGAATCAGCCAATCAGATTGAGCTCGCATTCTATTGGCTGTTCCGATCAGCCAATAGAATGCGAGCTCAATCTGATTGGCTGATTGGATCAGCCAATCGGATTGAACTTAAATCTGATTGGCTGATTCCATCAGCCAATCAGATTTTCCTACCTTAATTCCGATTGGCTGATAGAATCCTATCAGCCAATCGGAATTGAGGGGACGCCATCTTGGATGACGTCCCTTAAAGGAGCCGTCATTCATCGTAGTCCGTCGGTGAAGAAGGTGGTTCCGCGTCGGCGGAAGGAAGATTCAAGACCCGGCTTGGAAGATGACTTCGCCCGGATAGAAGACCTCTTCAGCGCCTCTTTGAAGATGACATCGGCCGGATCGAAGACTTCTTCAGCGCCGCATGGATGATGACTTCATTGGATGGAAGATTTCTTCAGCGCCGCTTGGAGGATTAACTTCTTCCGCTCCGGATGTCCTCTTCAGTTCCATCGGTGGCTCGGCTGAGTGAAGACGACTCAAGGTAGGATGATCTTCAGGGGATTAGTGTTAGGTTTTTGTAAGGGGGGTTTGGGTTAGATTAGGGGTATGTGGGTGGTGGGTTTTAATGTTGGGGGGGGGGTTGTATTTTTCTTTTACAGGCAAAAGAGCTGAAGTTTTTGGGGCATGCCCCCACAAATGGCCCTTTTAAGGGCTGGTAAGGTAAAAGAGCTTTGAAATTTATTTAATTTAGAATAGGGTAGGGATTTTTTTTATTTTGGGGGGGTTGTTATTTTATTAGGGGGCTTAGATTAGGTGTAAGTAGCTTAAAATTGTTGTAATATTTTTAACATGTTTGTAACTTAATTTTTTATTTTTTGTAACTTAGCTTTTTTTATTTTTTGTACTTTAGTTAGTTTATGTAATTGTATTTAATTGTAGTTATTTGTAGGTAGTTTATTTAATTAATTTAATGATAGTGTAGTATTAGGTTTAATTGTAACTTAGGTTAGGATTTATTTTACAGGTAATTTTGTATTTCTTTTAGCTAGGTAGTTATTAAATAGTTAATAACTATTTAATAACTATTCTAACTAGCTAAAATAAATACAAAGATACCTGTAAAATAAATATAAATCCTAAGATAGCTATAATATAATTATTAATTACATTGTAGCTATCTTAGGGTTTATTTTACAGGTAAGTATTTATTTTTAAATAGGAATAATTTATTAAAGTATAGTGTAGTGTTAGGTGTAATTGTAACTTAGGTTAGGATTTATTTCACAGGTACATTTCTCTTTATTTTAGCTAGGTAAGCTATTAAATAGTTAATAACTATTTAATAGCTATTGTACCTGGTTAAAATAAATTGAAAGTTACCTGTAAAATAAATATAAATCCTAAGATAGCTACAATATAATTATTATTTATATTGTAGCTATATTAGGGTTTATTTTAAAGGTAAGTTTTTAGTTTTAAATAGGATTCATTTAGTTAATAAGAGTTAATTTATTTAGATTTATTTAATTAATATTTAAGTTAGGGGGGCCTTAGGGTTAGGGTTAGACTTAGGTTTAGGGGTTAATCATTTTATTACAGTGGCGGCGGCGTAGTGGGGGGCAGGATAGGGGTTAATAAATTTATTATAGGTGGCGACGGTGTAGGGGGGGCAGATTAGGGGTTACTAGGTATAATGTAGGTGGCAGCGGTGTCCGGGAGCGGCGGTTTAGGGGTTAATACATTTATAAGAGTTGCAGCGGGGTCTAGGAGCGGCGGTTTAGGGGTTAATACATTTATAAGAGTTGCGGCAGGGTCTAGGAGCGGCGGTTTAGGGGTTAATACATTTATAAGAGTTGCGGGAGGGTCTAGGAGCGGCGGTTTAGGGGTTAATACATTTATAAGAGTTGCGGCAGGGTCTAGGAGCGGCGGTTTAGGGGTTAATACATTTATAAGAGTTGCGGCAGGGTCTAGGAGCGGCGGTTTAGGGGTTAGTAACTTTATTTAGTTGCGGGGGGCTCCGGGGGCGCCGGTATAGGGATAGAACAGTGTAGTTTAGTGTGAGTGCTTAGTGACAGGCTAGCAATAAAGCTGGGAAAAAGCCGAAGGGCAGCGAGATCGGATGAGTGATAACTCTCACAGTCCGCTGCTCATCGCCCTGCGGCTTTTTGACAGCTTTATTTGATAACTTAGGCGTATTTTTTTCAGGTCCGCGGCGGCGAAGGTAGGCGAGCTTAGGCGGACGTATTGGGCCGGCGAAGCCAGAAAAGTAGACGGCTTGATAACTAGCCCCCTAAATCACATCATACAGTCAGAGCCTTTCTTCTTCCAATCTAAATTTTCTACATTTTCTCTTTTTGCAATACATATTGGAGACATAAAACTATAATAAAAAGTATAATTATATTTATATCTATATCTATATAATAAGCACTTTTCTTCACATTAGACACGGACATATAAGGAATGTACACAATCAATAATATTTAGCACTTGGTCACTTTTAGACTTTTTTCTCAGATTTTTTATAGGAGTTTTTCATTATTTTTACAATATTTACAATGTATTTAATGATAGCAATAAAAGATTTTGAAGTCACTGATAAATATTTTTTTGCTTCATCCCTTTATTATCATACCCACATCTATCTGTAATACACAAATTAGTAATACATTGCAACTTACTAAGTATAACATGCGTAATGTGTAACTCTTACATATGTATTCTTAATACTCTGCACTACTTATGATATGTACATGTGCATGCTTTTTTATTAGGATCCTCCGTTTTGTAGTAATATGAAATTCTAATACCTGAAATGTTATTACAATTTTTTAAGAATAGCGTAAGTATTTAACTAATGTATATTCTGATGTTAATATATTATACCTGATTGTCTTAGTGGAGATACAAGATTTATATAAAAAATTAAGGTTATCATTTTGGTTACTTATATGTAACACTCTCAGGTTTTATGTTACAGAAGTTTGCATCAGGTATTTCTATACCTTTAAGAATCTTCTACATGTGCGAGTACTTCCACTAATCACATTGCAATCCTTTTTAAGGAGCAAATGTCATTTTGTATGTAGTACCTGACGAAGTGCCTACAGGCAAGAAACGCGTGACGGTCTGTTTGTTTCCGGTTTCTCTTGAGCCCAGCTGTACCCTGTCTTTTTAACAGATGCACAAATAAAGTTTACTTTTTATCCTCAAACAGCTTTGCAGTCTTTGCCTTTGCTGAACAGGTAACTAGAAATGCTTGTGCAATGTTAAATGCAGACAGCAAATTATTTCCTCTCATCTCGACTATTAATAAATCTACCCCAAGGTGGTGCAGTGAAAACAATAAAAGATGCATCTTAATACAATGTTATATTAGTGATCTAATAGCTATATGCTTTTCTTAAAAGATGCATTTTGATATAATAAAGTCTCCGATGAAGTGTATCAAAGCTGATTGACATAAAGTTAAACTCCTACATATAATGTGTCATTAATGGAAAATATTTAATTAATAGTAAATTAATAAGTGCATAACTGAAGGGTAGAAAAAAAATGGGCTGTTTGGCTTGACTCTAAAAGGAATATTGATATTTAAGTATAAAATCTTGCTGCTTTGTTCTTGAAAATTCTATGTCATGTTTGTCTAGGTCTAAGAATACTTTCACTTGCCACACAATTGGAGCAAGATAAATGATTCTGCAGCTGTTCTCTATGTGTAAGTGATTTGATCTCCTAAGGCACAATAACAAATGGTTTGTGCATGAAATCTTACAAAACGATATCTTAAGAGTACTGTGTGTGTGAGTTACACAAATGTGTTGATGACATTTCACCTATCACAGTGTCAAACTTGCTGTAATAAATGTGGAAAATGCCTTCACTCATTTTCCACATGTAACAATGCAATCATTTCTAGACTACTAGACACTGGTCATCTCTTAAAAATTTCCTTTTTTTCATTCTATTTTTTTTCTTCAGTTCTATTTTTTTTAATTTTTATAAAAGTAGTTTTCTACATATAAAAATATTGTCAAGACTATTATAATGAAATGAATGGCAGTAAATATGTGTCTTTTAATTACATAAGATAATTTTAACGTAATTAACGGTAAAGACAGATAAGTTGTTAGAAAACACAAATACCTAACACAAACACATGACATGATTACTTTATATAAATATATTCAAGGCCCATATACAGAGATGGCAGAAGCTCTGATTATTACAAGAAATTTACAATTTAAGGATGGAGGAAAAGAGATTTTTTTTACTGTAAGAGCAATAAAATTGTGGAACTCATTACCGAAGGAGGTAATGAATGCCAATACCTTAGATACATTTAAAAATGGTTTGGATACATTTCTGTCTAGAAACAAAATTAATGGATATGATTGCTTGTGTTAAATGGGTGACCTTTTAATGTGCTTCTGTTAAATGGGTGACCTTTTAATGGGATTAATTTAAGCTCAACTGGAGCTTTTTGTAAGTATATTAGATTTGTATAGGTTGAACTAGATGGCCTTCTGTCTTTTTTTTCAACCTCATCTACTATGCTACTATGCAATAAAGTTATATACAGTTAAACTAAATATTTTATTTACCAATACACGTAGCCCATTCTTGAACATGAAACCCAAATATTTGCTTGATACAGATACAGCATGGGATTTTAAACATCTTTCCAATTAACCTTTGTTATCTAATTTGTTTTGTTCTCTCAGTATTCTTTGTTGAAAAGTATACCTAGGTAGGATCAGGAGCTGCTGATTGGTGGTTGCACATATATGCCTAATGTTATTGGCTCACCTAGTGTATATCCCAGTAGTGCATTACTGCTTCTTCAACAGAGGATACCAAGAGAATGAAGAAAATTAGATAAAAGAAGTAAAATGGATTTTTCTTTTAAATTGCCTGTTTCCCATGAAAGAAAGATTTTGGGTTCATATCCCTTTACTGATCTACATTAATTATAGTATATATACTAGTTTACAAGTCAGATATTATACTGAAGTGTACAGTTAATAACACAAGACAATAATTTTATACATATCTTAATAGGAGGTCAAGATAAAGTTTGAACATTAACTTATTTCAAAAAGCATTATAAATATTTGTCTTCAAATACTTGATATTGGAAAAAAATGCTTCACCTAAACATTATTACTGCTAAGATATTTGCCTTGCCCTTTGGCAGTGTACATTGTACCGATTTTCTTGCTTTGAGCTTCACCTGCAGTTTCCTATTTGTGGCTGGTACTGACCCAGGCTATTACTAACTACAAGTACTGTTCTGCTGTCAAGTTAAATGCCTAGTCCATTTCTGATTACACAGTTGTCAATTCCTGTCCTGCTTCTATGTTGTTAAAGACAGATACGTTGTTAGAAAACACAAATACCTAACACAAACACATGACATGATTACTTTATATAAATATATTCAAGGCCCATATACAGAGATGGCAGAAGCTCTGATTATTACAAGAAATTTACAATTTAAGGATGGAGGAAAAGAGATTTTTTTTACTGTAAGAGCAATAAAATTGTGGAACTCATTACCGAAGGAGGTAGTGAATGCCAATACCTTAGATACATTTAAAAATGGTTTGGATACATTTCTGTCTAGAAACTAAATTAATGGATATGATTGCTTGTGTTAAATGGGTGACCTTTTAATGTGCTTCTGTTAAATGGGTGACCTTTTAATTGGATTAATTTAAGCTCAACTGGAGCTTTTTGTAAGTATATTAGATTTGTATAGGTTGAACTAGATGGCCTTCTGTCTTTTTTTTCAACCTCATCTACTATGCTACTATGCAATAAAGTTATATACAGTTAAACTAAATATTTTATTTACCAATACACGTAGCCCATTCTTGAACATGAAACCCAAATATTTGCTTGATACAGATACAGCATGGGATTTTAAACATCTTTCCAATTAACCTTTGTTATCTAATTTGTTTTGTTCTCTCAGTATTCTTTGTTGAAAAGTATACCTAGGTAGGATCAGGAGCTGCTGATTGGTGGTTGCACATATATGCCTAATGTTATTGGCTCACCTAGTGTATATCCCAGTAGTGCATTACTGCTTCTTCAACAGAGGATACCAAGAGAATGAAGAAAATTAGATAAAAGAAGTAAAATGGATTTTTCTTTTAAATTGCCTGTTTCCCATGAAAGAAAGATTTTGGGTTCATATCCCTTTACTGATCTACATTAATTATAGTATATATACTAGTTTACAAGTCAGATATTATACTGAAGTGTACAGTTAATAACACAAGACAATAATTTTATACATATCTTAATAGGAGATCAAGATAAAGTTTGAACATTAACTTATTTCAAAAAGCATTATAAATATTTGTCTTCAAATACTTGATATTGGAAAAAAATGCTTCACCTAAACATTATTACTGCTAAGATATTTGCCTTGCCCTTTGGCAGTGTACATTGTACCGATTTTCTTGCTTTGAGCTTCACCTGCAGTTTCCTATTTGTGGCTGGTACTGACCCAGGCTATTACTAACTACAAGTACTGTTCTGCTGTCAAGTTAAACGCCTAGTCCATTTCTGATTACACAGTTGTCAATTCCTGTCCTGCTTCTATGTTGTTGACATTGTCTACCCTAGGCTACAAGATTGGAACAACATGTCCAGGTTCCAAGTTCCCAAAGCCATCTGCCCTCATTACGTTATTTCCAAGTCCTGACCAGTAAGTTGTTTTCCTGGTTTGTTCCTAAATATAGTATTATCTAATACTGTCCTATATGTTCCAAGTTATAGACAGGTATATTCCTTAATACGACATTAACAAGTCCTATCATGCATCACAGTTGCTGACCTGATCCATACCTTACTATGAGTATTACCATATTCTGTGTGCTTTAGTCACTCTTCCAGTTTATGTTTCTTCCAAGTCCATTTCTAGTTCCCAGTCAAAACCTTTACATTCATTACCTGAAGCAGTTATGTTTCTTGCTGGGGCCATTATCTTCAGCATATCAGTATTGCTTAAAATATATTTTGTAGTGAAATAACTAGAAGCTCTTGTGTGTCTTTTGTTAAAAAAACAAAGAAAAAAAAAACTGTTTGAGTAGAGCCATGGGGCATATTTATCAAGCTCCGAATGGAGCTTGATGCCCCGTGTTCCTGGCGAGCCTGCAGGCTCGCCAGAAACAGCAGTTATGAAACAGCGGTCACAAAGACCGCTGCTCCATAACCTGTCCGTCTGCTCTGAGCAGGCGGACAGACATCGCCGGAAATCAACCCGATCGAGTACGATCGGGTTGATTGACACCTCCCTGCTGGCGGCCTATTGGCCGCGAGTCTGCAGGGGGCGGTGTTGCACCAGCAGCTCTTGTGAGCTGCTGGTGCAATGCTGAATACGGCAAGAGTATTGCTCGCCGTATTCAGCGAGGTCTGTCGGACCTGATCCGCACTGTCGGATCAGGTCCGACAGACCTTGATAAATAGAGGCCATAGTCCAAAATGTTTAAATATAATGGAGAGGGAAAGTTCTCAAACTTAGTACTCAGGGTTAATGTAGAATTTTCTTGCATTTTCTTTCCATAATAAACCTTTTGACACTAATGAATGCACTATCTGTGCTTCTCTGTCGCACTCCTTCATTACATTAGACATTTTGGGATTGTGTACAAATGGTGCCCTCACTGTTGCGCACAAGCGATATTAGCTTTTTGCATGTGTCGGATATAGCACAAGTATTACAATTTGAAAGTAACCACAAGAGCAAGAGCACAATGACATTTTACGCTCTTCGACTGAAAACCTTGCACGCGTTGCGGGTAGCGTGTTAAAACAGATGCACAAAACACAACATAAATACATTAAAAATTACAGTTACACTCATAAAAATACTATCTGATAAAAAGGAGTCTTATAAATCTTAAAAAATGTTGTATGGGTTAAAAGGTTTATAGTATATGAAAAGGTATTTGAATGGAAAGGGCCATATTGGATATATACTGTACATACATATTCATGTCTACATATGTGTATATATGCATCTATCTATCTATCTATCTATCTATCTATCTATCTATCTATCTACTGTATATATATATATATATATATATATATATATATATATATATATATAGATGTGTGTACATATGTCTTTATGATTTTTTCTGTATATATGCTGTACATATTTTACATTCCAATGTTCTTCACATACAGGAATGTGTTCTTTTTATTGTAAATATATATTTTTATTTGATAAAAATGTATTGAGGTTGTACAAACATAGTAACAAAGAAATTTCAGACATATAAAAAGGCTTGTCAATTACAGAGTATCCATCGATCTTTGTATACATATTAGAACATATTGTTAGTGGTGGAACCTCATCAATATTTTTTATAAAGACATATGATACGAATAAATATAGAACACAAAGGGTCAGTGATTGTTGATAATTAGGAAACCTCTGAAAGTGTTCATATTGATATGTGGTATTCTATATGGAATGTGCGAGCCAGTGGTTGATAGAAGATAATGGTTAGGAATATCTATGTGTCTGGCATTTAGTATAGAGAGCATATAATTATACTCTTGAGCTTCCCTAAGAGGAACAGCCCCAAACACTAGTAATGATATGTAGAGAGAGAGAGAAAAAAAAAAAAAAGGGGGGGGAGGGGATGTGAAAAGGGGAGAAGGGGAGGGTAGGGAACAGGATCAAGGAATCTTTTCCCTTCTACCACCTCACCCCTACTCTTTTTTCTTTAAAAATTTAGTAAGTTTACTTAGTTCATACGTAATGTTTATGCTGGGAGAGTTCTAATTTTTTTCCATAATTCCCATGTTTGACAGTGCAATGAGACCTTGTTGTTTATGGTGAATATAGGGCTCTCCATTATCTCTAAATAGTCCATGATTTTGACCAAGTCTTGCCAATTGGGAATGGATGTTTGTTTCCATAGACGCGCAATTGTAAGTTTAATGGCCATCAGCAAGTAGATACTAAAGAGACCCACCGGTGAAAGGGGAAGCTCCACCCCAAGATGAAACAATATTTTTTTCGGTGCTTGCCAAAGGTTTGGATCTGCTAGAGAACATCTAGATGACAGCATGGCCCATAGCGGTTGCAATACAGGACACTTCCACCATATATGTGCCGACGATCCTACCTGTCCGCATCCTCTCCAGCAAAGTGGGGAGTTCATAAGAGATATTTTAAAGAGCCGCAATGGAGTCATATGCCACTGCGTACATATCTTAAGATATAGTTCCAGTAGTATAGTGCAATGGAGAGCCTGTTTGGTCACCAACATGGCTTTGGACCACTCTTCTTGAGTAGCTTGAAATTGAAGGTCCCTTTCCCACATAATAATGTAAGTAGATTTGAAGTAAGTGGGAGAGTTTAGAATATCTTGATAGGATATAGATAGTGACTTAGGGATCTTTACTGCTGTGCACCATCGTAATTCCCACTTTGTGGGGGCTCGTAAAGGCGAGGCTGTGAATCCCCAGGAGTATAGTAAGCTTCTCAACCTCCAGAACTAAAACTGTAGTAGCTGTGAAGGTTAAAATGTGGTGCGGAAGGTCGACAGACTCATCAATTGTTTGTCGGGAAAAAGGTCCTTTATACTACAGACTCCATGGGTGTGCCATATTTGAGGGTGCGAGTCCTGAAGAGCAGATAGAAGGCCCGAAAGCGTGTGAATTGGGGATGGATGTGGAGCTATCTGAGGAAGTGATCTAATTTTATCCCAAAATTTTAGAGCTGACAAAACAATGAAGTTTTGAATATTAAAAGCGGCTCTAGTATGCTTAGGGATCCAGAGTATATCTGATAATGCGAGTGAGCTAGGTAAGGTAGCTTGTTCAAGCTGCCACCATTTACAATGTGAAGATTCAGAATTCCATGGAAGAATATGGGCCAATCTAGAGGCTTCATGGTAATATGCCAAATTAGGGGCGCCAGCGCCCCCACCTGTCATTGGTTGTTGTAAGATTCTAGTTGCCACTCTCGGGTGCTTGTTCTTCCATATAAATTTGTTACACAGAAGCTGGAATTTCCCTAAAAGGGATTTGGGAATAGGAATTGGTAATGTTCGAAACAGGTATGTGAGCTTGGGCAGAAGGGACATCTTAAAAGCCGCCACCCTGCCCAACCATGAGATACTTGGAACATCCCAGTGGGCTACAGTCTTTTGGAAATGATGTAGGAGGGGATAAAAATTAGATTCCACAATAGTCGAGATGTCAGCAGAAAGAAATACTCCTAGATGTTTAAGACGTTGCCTTGACCAATTAAAGATGTATTTCTTTTTAAGCATATAGTATTCTTTATCAGGGACGTTGAGTGCATAGTCATCCGTCTTATTCACATTAAGTTTATAATAACTTATTGTTCCAAAGTGATGGAGTAAATCGAACAAGGTTGGAAGAGATTGAGTGGGATCACTTAATAGTATCGTGAGATCATCGGCAAACAAAATGACTTTTTGTGTGGTTCCAGCTATGTTTACCCCTGTAATATTATCGTTGAGACGGAGTGCCGTAGCTAATGGCTCCATTGCCAACACAAAGATCAGAGGGGACAGGGGACACCCCTGTCTTGTACCATTAGTAATGGGGAAGGAAGGGGACGCGAACCCCAAACCTCTAACCGTTGCTGATGGAGAAGTATAGAGGGCTTTTAGGTGGGTAAGAAAGTGGGTCGGAAAGCCAAATTTTGTCAGGACTTCAAAAAGGTAAAGCCAATTAACGCGATCAAAGGCCTTTTCTGCTTCAAGGGCCAGGGCAGTGCATGGTATATTCTGTCTTTTGGCTTCTAGGAATACATTTAAAAGTCCCCGAGTATTATCGGGTCCCTCTCTGCCCAGTGTGAATCCAACCTGATCCCAATTAACTAGGGAAGGAAGGATGCAGTTGAGTCGATTAGCTAACACTTTAGCAAATAGCTTTGTGTCTAAATTTAAAAGAGATATGGGACGAAAGTTTTCACAGCTATTAGGGTCCTTGCCCGGTTTCGGAATGGCTACTATTGTAGCTGTTAGAAATTCGGGAGGGAGTGAACCCTTTTCACCTGCCAAAGAAAAAACTCTAGCAAGTATAGGAACGAGCAGGGGGCAGAATTTTTTGTAAAATATGGCTGTGAAGCCATCCGGTCCTGGAGCCTTATGGTGTTTTAGTGATTTGATGGCTAATTTAATCTCTCATTCTGTTAGGGTAGCATCCATATATGTTTTTTGTTCTTCCGTAAGCGTTGGGAGAGATAGCGGGTCAAGGAAGGCCCTAACTGTATCAGATGTAGGGGTGACACAGTCAGGAGAATCTTTCAGATTGTAGAGGCCATGATAATACTTAGCAAATGCTTTCCCGATATCAGCAGGAAGGCGAATCGGGCCGTTTTGTGTTTTTAGGTATGGTATTCTAGCCTCTGCCACTCTCTGCTTTAATTTATTGGCTAACATACGGTCTGCTTTATTCCCTTTGGCATAATACGCTTGTTTGAATTTTTGTACCTGCCATTGTAGTCTGGTGTTTTCAATGTTGGTAATTTGAGTCTTCACTTCCTCTAGTTGTAGAAAGTTAGGATCTAATGTGTTTTTATGTTGGAGTGCTAAGGTGCGGAGTCTGATATGAAGTTGTGTAAGTGTTTCTCCTTGTTTTCGTTTATGCTTGGAAGCCAGCTTGATGAATAAACCCCTAACATAAGCCTTTAGAGATCCCCAGAGACAGTGGTCATTTACTGCCCTGTTATCAATAATGGATAGAAATTGTTTTATTTCTTCTTGTATTGTAGTAACATTGTCAGGGTCGGCAAACAAAAATTCAGGTAACTTCCATGCAGGTCTGGTATTCGGGGAAGCAGGAATTCGTATTGTTATATGTATGGGAGAATGATCCGACCAAGTGCAGTCTGGAATTTGGGCTGATTGAATAGAGTCAAGCAGTCGGGGGTCGCAAAAAACGTAATCAATACGTGAATAAGAGTTATGTACTGCAGAATAGTATGAATAGTCTCTGGCAGTAGGGTGTAATGATAGCCAGATATCATATAGATTGTATTGTGTGATCAGGGTATTGAATTGTCTTGCAATTTTGAGTGAGGAAGGTTCGTAAGCCCTACTTTTGTCTGAACGTCTATCTAGGAGGGTATCCATGACCATGTTGAAATCTCCGGCGAGTAACAGATTACCATTTTTGTGAGTGTCTAAAAGACGTAAAAACTTTCTAAGGGATTGATTTTGACCGGTATTGGGTCCATAATAAGATGCCAGCGTGTACATAGTGCCTTCAAGTTTGCATTTTAAGATTAAAAATCGCCCCTGTGGGTCTGCATGTGCTTCTAGCTTTTAAAATAATACACTCTTGTGTATAAGTATCGCCACCCCTCTAGATTTATTGGTGAAGGATGCTGTCTCAACTACTGGATAGTGTTTAAATTTAAGGGGGACCGGAGCACCTTCCACCCAATGGGTCTCCTGCAGGAAAGCAACTTTAGACTTTGCATGATGGAGAAAGCGTAAAAGCCTGCTTCTTTTGTTAGGGGTATTTAGGCCTCTTACGTTGTGGGAAGTGAATGATAATGCCATAATTTTATGGAAACTTAACCTAGCAGAGGAGGGATAGCAAAGATAACAAGGTCAACGGGGGGAGGGATAGAGGGTGGGGGGAGAAAGGAAAAAAAAAAAAAAAAAAAAAGGTGGGGGGGGGGGGGGGGGGGGGGGAAACAAAGTACTAGCAAAAATCTGTATGGTATATTCGGGGCTAATCCGCCCAAAGATAAAGGTCTTATAAAAGGTTATAGGGGGTGCGGTATAGTCAAGATAAACCGCTTAGGTAGTCTCCACTAATAGTGGAGCACTTTATGGGGGGGGGGGTATTTACAATCTAACCAAAGACACCAAGTGTCAGTCACATATGTGTTGTCGGGAGAGTAGTCGCAATTCAAAGGAATTTAAGCAATACTTGGGGAACTAGTTATTCTAGGGGAATATAAAGACAAATGGCCCAAAGGATTCGCCCACCAATGTTCAATATGTGGTGTGGTCTAAAGCCACATGAGTAAGGTAGGACAGTGTTCTCAATGAGGGACAAGGAAGAGTTAAATTTAGTATAATAGTGTAGGAATATATGGGGTTTGTATGCATGTAGTTTGGGTTAATTTAAGTAGATGTGAAGAAAAGACTGTACAGTAAAGTTGTGCCTGTCATTGAATTAAAATGTAGGTAGATAAGAGTGTGTAATGAAGTGGAGTGTTTCACAGGTTTGAGAGGTAATGTTCCCTCTTGGCCTAGGAGTGTGTTATCTCCTTTATGCAATTAGTTAATATGTCAGCTGTGATCTAATAATACCAGTGTGATAAAGTAGGCTATTGCTTATTGAAGACTATGTGAGGATGACAGTATAAGAAGTTCTCAACAACAATAATACACTTAAGCAGTTTCAACATTATAACATATAACTCAAAAAACAAGCTGTAATTACCTATCCCTAAAATAACCATACCTTAGAGGGCATAATAAGTCAGTTCTTGAATTGATAATAGCATATTTAAATGTTTTAAGACCTATTTAAAAGGTTCTCACCCTGGCTGGCATGTACTTACACTCCAATAGAGTTTGGTCGTTTGCTATCCTACTATAGGGTGTTTATATCATGCGTGTATGAAATCTATCCTCCAATTTGCTAGGTATAATATGAAGTGAAGTACTTCATCTGACTGAGATAAAATGACTTTACCCTGCTCATGGGTATGTTGTAGCCCTTATGTAATTAACTTATAGATCGGGTGTAATCTAGTATTACCACTGTAATAGAGTAAGCTAGTGTTTGTTGAGGCTAGTGTGAGAATAACAGTACGAGAAGTTCTCAGCAATAGTAAAACACTTAAACATTTTCAACATTACAGCATATAACTCAATAAACAGGTTGCAGTTATCTGTCTCTTAGATGATCATACCCTAAAGGGTTTAATAAGTCTTTTCCAAAATGGTAGGAAAATATTTAAACATTTCAACTAAAACGTTATATTAGGCAAACAACCTGCTTAATAAAGAACATAGTTATAATAAGGTGAGCCCACCTCTAATGTTAAGATACCAAGTGATATATATATTTACCTTGATATATATGTTTTTGGTTTTTTTTTCCTTCTTTCCCCCCTATGTAAGACTCTGTGAGGGTTTCTAGCTAACCTTGTTATTTCATAAGGACCAGCAAACCTTTTACCTGATGTCTTATTAAAGTAAGGTCCATATACATAATGTTTACGTTCTCTGAGGAAGTGATCTAGATGTTAGGGTTGAACTCACTAAGGGTCTATATTGAAAGTAGTAGTTATATTCAGGGTGCCATGTAAGGGGAGAATAGGAACATCTAGGGGGTCAGGGTGGGCTCAGATAGGTCAACATTAAGTTGCAGTAGGAAAAAAGACATCACACAATAAAACAATTAGGAACATAATCTAACTTAAGAAATACTTATCAGTCCATCTGTGAAGTTTCATCTCAAGGCAGACACTAGAGTCCAGGTAGGAGTGCCTCCTGCCTTTAACAAACCATTGAAATCAAGATCTCAGACCTATCCCCAAGCAAAAGGGGCTAGGAGAAGGCTAGAATGAGTGTAGCTTTAAGATTCTTTTGAAGCAGTTCTTCTGGATGGAAGGGACGACCATTCAGTTGCTCTAGCGTTCAGTTGTCGTGGTTGTTGGGATGAACTGGGATTGAGAGCGTCGGAGTCAGAGGACAAGTTCCAAGATTTGAGAAGAACTAAACCTTGATTAACGTTATGGATAGTAAATGTTTGATTATCTTTGAACACTAGAAGTTTAATCGGGTAACCCCATCTGTATCGTATGTTCTTCTTTCTTAGTGTTGAAGTGACTTCTGTGTACGTTCTTCTCTGTTGGAGAGTTCTAGCAGAAAGGTCCGGGAAAATCTGTAAGTTGCGGTACTTCTCTGGTAGTATGGGTTTCTGAAAGTGTGCCCTCTGCACCCTTTCTTTATATGTAAAATAATGGAGTGGAACAATGACATCACGCGGTTGATCCTCAGAGAGGCCCTTAGGTCTTAGAGAACGATGAGCTCTGTCTATCAAATTTTCAGACTCTGAAGATATTGGAGCTAGTTGCTGGAAAAGATCTTTCAGAAAGGACTGTAGATCACTAGAGGAGACAGATTCCGGTACCCCCCGGATCCTTAGGTTGTTGCACCGGGATCTGTCCTCAAGGTCCGCTATCTTGTCTTCAACCGAGTCCATATATTCTGATAGATTTTGGGCATATGTTAAGCAGTTAGACTGTTCACTAGCTAGGTCCTCGCAGCGCCTAGCTGTTGAGGCGGATAGCTTAGCAGCAAACGATGAGTGATGGTCATCTAGCATGGTTTTTAAGGAATCTAGTATGAAAGTATGAGTTACCGCCTCTCCAGAACTTTGTTGGATATTCTTTAAGGCTGATAAAGGAAATTCAGAGGAATCAGAACCAGGAGAGTCAGGGGGCTCCAATGCAGTATGATGGTCCAGCAGTGCTGGGCTAAAATGATCCATGACTGTTTTTTTTTGTAGGAATTGAGGCTTGTTCTTTTTCCTTTGAGACTGTGACATAATTTTGTAAGGTTGGTGTATCCCACTCCTCTTCGTGAGATATGTGTGCTTACTTCAAAATACAACAAACAAATTTCTTATTCCCCTCTTGAAATATGAGTCCTCTGATTGCAGGGGATGTATCAGGAAATGCAGAACACTGATGTTAGGGTGGGCTTCCTATGGCCTGATTGTAGGATTCTATCTCATTATTGCAGTGTTAGGGCTGTTGTGAGAATAGGGTGCTATTGGGCAAATTAAATAATTAGTTCAGACTTTATCTTCACCCTGAGTCCCAGTAGCAAGAGATCATTCAGTGTTCAATGCTGTAAACTGAGACAGTACTTCCAATCTAGCTGTTAATGTGACACCCTTATATAGACCTCCTGTTATTTTGCCTTTAAAAATGCAATAGTGTCCACCAGTACAGTTCTCAGCAAAGATGGGCTAAAAACGAAATATAGGCCTTTCAAATGAGCCTTGCCCTGGTAATTAGGTCTTGTTAATTAATGCGTGTGCAATATTGGATTTATGCAGAGCTGTTATTAAGATCCCAGTACGGTGCTTTATCAATTATTGCCAGTGTCTCTCCTATTATTTCTATTGACTTTTTTATTCAGTCAGTTATTGATAGGGGCCTAAGTTCTAACCCAGGCCCCAGTAGTGTAATCTGTTGCGACAGAGCGTGGCTATAATATGTATAAGTAAAGTCACCAGCTCACCTCTATTGTCACCTGCTTCACAAGGAGATGTTCCCTTGACACTGTGGGTCAATCGCTGGTCCAGTTAGGGTATGTCAAGGAGTCACTACCCCGTAGGTGAATCACAGTGCTGACCGCGTGGTTTGTGGCTGAGAGCCAAGATGGCACTGCCGTCATGCGGCTTATAGATTTTAGGCTGCTGTGGAGTTCTACCTTCTGGCGCTGTGGCGGTAAGCGTCAGACTGTATGTGGAGGGGTGCTGTCTTGGCGGACACAAGGTCCGGGGGTGATATCAGGCTCTGAGTTGTAATTGCCTCCTCAGCTTAACTCGCATATGAGCTTTCAATGGTGTAACGATCAGCCGTTGTTCCTGGCACCTTTCACTCCCTCTGCTCAGCCCAAACTATACAAGGAAAGTAGTAGGAGTGTGAAGGGAGCTATAGTAAAATAAAAAAACATTGAAGTGGGGTATTATTTGAGGTTTTACTAGATTTGTTGGATTTGTTGCGGGAGCTCACATCAAATGCGACTTGGCTCTCCCGGCGTTGGCTCCACCCCCCCGTAAATATATATTTTAAAATTGAAAATATGCATATCATACGAATTGCTAACCTCAATGCATGTTTTTGAAATATTACATATTATATATTAAAAAATATTAATAATAAAAATTAGAAATTATTATATATACTTTAAAAAATATAGAAATAATCTATGGATTATTTAGAATATTCTACTGCATGTATAATAATTTGTAATTATTATTAATATTTTTAATTTTTTTATATAATATTTAAAAATGCACATTAAAGTGATAGTAAATCCTAGCGTTTGTGAAACTAGGATTTACCATTGCAACAAATACTTCATGTTGGAAGTTCCTTGATTTGTTTGCAGCGTTCACAGTGCTGAGCGCCTCAGGCTGCCCACGGCAGAATGCTATTTTTCACTGAGGTACTCTTAGTCAATAGCGTGCTAGCTATCCAGCATATAATACCAACTGGCCCGCACAGCTATTGGCTAAGAGAACCTCAGTGCAAAATAGCATTCTGCTGTGGGCAGCCTGAGGCGCTCAGCACAATGAATGCTGCAAACAAATAAAGGAACTTTCAACATGAAGTATTTTATACTTCATCCTTAAAGTCCCCTTTATTTGTTGCCCTGGTAAATCCTAGCGTTTCAAAAATGCTAGGATTTACTATCACTTTAAGGTTAGCAATTCTTCATGTGCGCTAACCCAAAAGCGCGTAAAGGCTAAAGCACAAAACGCAAAGCTATATCTAGATATATATATATATAAATACATACTATACATGCATGTACATACATATATGTACATACAGCATATTTAATGACTTTAATATCCCTTTAAATCCTTAAAATGTCATATTTACCTTTTGAGATCGCTAATATATTCAGGCGCAACTGCACACACATGCACACCCACTCAAGTTTCTCAGACAGTTGTTTTTCCATCAATAATCAGTGCTTACTAAGGTTAAAGAGTTATAAAGACATATATTCATAGGTTTTATGCCTTGAGGACTAAAAAGCTCATGTAATGTTGAGTGACTGCAAAATCTGAGCTTAGTGTCAGTCAGTCAGTCACATATCAAGATGCATGCATTTATATGAAGCATAGCCTGAAAATACTGAACAGCTTGATGGGTTGAAAGCATGCAAGGCATGTGAGGAATGTGATATAGAAAAGCAACCTTATACAAAAAAGTCACGAATAAAACATGTTTTTAGCAGAAACATTCTTTTAAAGTAGAAATTGTTGTATAATCACTTTGGTCTAGTTCAATACACCATGAAAACTGTATTATATTTCACCACATGAGACACCACATTTTAAGCACTTAGCATGACTGGTTGAAAAGTGTACCATTTAAAGGGACATACAACTCATATGCTAGATCACTTGAAACTGATGCAGTACAACTGTAAAAAGCTGACAGGAAAATATCACCTGAGCATCTCTATGTAAAAAAGGAAGATATTTTCCCTCACAACTTCCTCAGCTCAGCAGAGTAAGTTCTGTGTTACAAGTTATACTCAGCTACTGCCCAGCTGCATGTAAAGAAAATAAAAAATGAAGAAATGAACAGCAGCCAATCAGCATCAACAGTGCTGAGGTCATGAACTCTTTTACTGTGATCTTATGAGATTTGACTTAACTCGTGAGATTTCATAGTAAACTTTCTTAAACTGAATAGGGAAATAAGATGAGAGTTCACAAAGCTCACTACCTTAGCTGTCCGGGACAGACATACTGATTTGCTGCTTAGAAGTCCTTTACAATGGGATGTGGCTACTGAGGAACTTTTGAGGTAAAATAGCTTTCTTTTTTACATAGAGATATTCAGGTGATATTTTCTAGTCAGCTTTTTACAGCTATGCTGCATCACTTTCAAGTGTTTCAACATTTGGGTATCATGGCCCTTTAATTTATATGTCATTGGCTTAACTCCTTGAATGCTAAATAGGACTATAATATATAATATAATATAATATAATATAATATAATATACAGAGACATAGGGGTAAGATGTATCCACCAACTTTGAATTTTGAAGGATGAAAAAAAAAATGGAGAATAGTTGTTTGACTCAATGAACTGAAACATTTTTTTTTTTTTGGATGAAAAATCATGTTTAATCATTCATTTCCTATTTCGTATGGGCATCATGTTCAACATAGGAGGAGCTGGACAGCTTAAACGTAAATTAAAGTAGTATTTAGTGCTACTGCTACAAGCCAGAAGCAACACAAAAAATATAATTTTTTTCTTAAATCATTTTTATTTTTTGAGTCAGGATAACCCAAGAGCAAAAGTTAATTTTCCATATTTATCAGCTGGTTTGAAGCTTTTCCCTCATTACAGAATAACAGTTTTAACTACATTAAAGGGGCAGTCTAGTCAAAATGAAACTTTCATGATTTAGATAGAGCATGCAATTTTAAACAACTTTCCAATTTACTATTATCGTCAAATTTGCTTAGTTATCTTGGAATTCTTTGTTGAAATCTAATGGTAGGCTCATATTCTAATTTCTATGCCTTTAAAGGCCACCTCTAATCTTTGGGCATTTTGACAGTTTTTGTTACAGCTTGAGAGCGCTAGTTCATGTGTTTCTTATAGATAACATTGTATTCACTCCTGTGGATTTACCTAGGAGTTTGCACTGATTGGCTAAAATGCAAGTCTGTCAAAAGAACTTAAATATGGGGGAAGTTGAAAGAGGCGTAGATACAAGGTAATCACAGAGGTAAAAAGTATATTACTATATCCATGTTGGTTGTACAAAACTGGGGAATATGTATTAAAGGGATTATCTATCTTTTCAAACAATAACAATTCGGGAGTAGACTTTCCCTCTCAGTCAAAGCAATTTTTTGGTTGCATGCATTCATTTGTTTTTCATTAAAGGGACCTCTAATAGACTGGAGAAAAAATGGCAGGCTCTTAATCCAAAACTTAAGATAAAAACTGAAAATTTATTAGACAACGTTAAAAAGGTATACATCAGACATGGCAGTAAAAACAATGCAGGTAATCTTACATGTTTTGAGCCCCCTACAGGCGCTTACTTATCTATGAAACATGTACATATACAGTTGTGCTCATAAGTTTACATACCCTGGCAGAATTTATGATTTCTTGGCCATTTTTCAGAGAATATGAATGAGAGCACAAAAACGTTTCTTTCCCTCATGGTTAGTGTTTGGCTGAAGCCATTTATTATCAATCAACTGTGTTTACTCTTTTTAAATCATAATGACAACAGAAACTACCCAAATGACCCTGATCAAAAGTTTACATACCCTGGTGATTTTGTCCTGATAACATGCACACAAGTTGACACAAAGGGGTGTGAATGGCTATTAAAGGTAACCATCCTCACCTGTGATCTGTTTGCTTGTAATTAGTGTGTGTGTATAAAAATTCAATGAGTTTCTGGACTCCTGACAGACCCTTGCATCTTTCATCCAGTGATGCACTGACGTTTCTGGATTCTGAGTCATGGGGAAAGCAAAAGAATGGTCAAAGGATTCACGGGAAAAGGTAGTTGAACTGTATAAAACAGGAAAGGGATATAAAAAGATATCCAAGGAATTGAGAATGCAAATCAGCAGTGTTCAAACTCTTATCAAGAAGTGGAAAATGAGGGGTTCTGTTTGATAACATACTGCATTCATCTCGCCATCAATTCTGACCAAATTTCCTGTGCCTTTGTAGCTCACACATCCCCAAAACATCAGCGATCCACCTCCGTGTTTCACAGTAGGAGTGGTGTACCTTTCATCATAGGCCTTGTTGACTCCTCTCCAAATGTAGCATTTATGGTTGTGGCCAAAAAGCTACATTTTGGTCTCATCACTCCAAATGACTTTGTGCCAGAAGGTTTGAGGCTTTTCTCTGTGCTGTTTGGCGCATTGTAAGTGGGATACTTTGTGGCATTCGAGTAGTAATGACTTTCTTCTGGCGACTCGACCATGCAACCCATCTTTCTTCAAGTGCCTCCTTATTGTGCATCTTGAAACAGCCCCACCACATGTTTTCAGAGAGTCCTGTATTTTACCTGAAGTTATTTGTGGGTTTGTCTTTGCATCCCGAACAATTTTCCTGGCAGTGGTGGCTGAAATTTTAGTTGGTCTACCTAACCGTGGTTTGGTTTCAACACAACCCCTCATTTTCCACTTCTTGATTAGAGTTTGAACACTGCTGATTTGCATTCTCAATTCTTTGGATATCTTTTTATATCCCTTTCCTGTTTTATACAGTTCAACAACCTTTTCCCGCAGATCCTTTGACAATTCTTTTGCTTTCCCCATGACTCAGAATCCAGAATCGTCAGTGCAGCACTGGATGAAAGATGCAAGGGTCTGTCAGTAGTCCAAAAACTCATTGACCTTTTATACACACACACTAATTACAAGCAAACAGATCACAGGTGAGGATGGTTACCTTTAATAGCCATTCAAACCCCTTTGTGTCAACTTGTGTACATGTTATCAGGCCAAAATCACCAGGGTATGTAAACTTTTGATCAGGGTCATTTGGGTAGTTTCTGTTGTCATTATGATTAAAAAAGAGTAAACACCAGAGCTTTTTAAGAAGCTGGAGCTTCTTTCCGTCCGCCTCCCGCCCTCCGACTCCTTGGGAATCTACCTGGCAAGGAGGGCGTAGACTCGTCAGGCCACTATCGAGACACTATGCTCTGCTAGACAGCACCTCCTCGCCTACTTTGGCTCCGCATCTTCTAAGATGGGACGCCCTCCTAGGTACTGAAACCTCTATCGACTCTTGGCAAAGAGCCATCCAGCTGACATTGCGTAACAATGTTCGAGACGTACTACAAAGTTCTCTCACATTGGTACTTTGTTCCTACCCGCTTGTCTAAAATGTTCCCAGGAACGTCTCCACTATGTTGGAGAGGCTGTGGCCTTCATGGTAGCTTGCTACATATATGGTGGGAGTGCCCCATTATTAGACCCCTGTGGGAAAGAGCAATATGTACCCTTTCTGCTTACGGCTTTAGAGTCTCTGCTGGTCCAGCGCTTGCTCTCCTCCATCTAGGTCTTCACACCCTTCCCAAGCACCAAGGACTCTTTGGAATCTATCTTTTGGCCTCGATTTAAACTAATATAGCCCGGGCTTGGAAAATAGATGCTCCCCCCAGCTGGCAAGATATTACCCACACAATGGCCTATCTGTACACTATGGAAAAGGCGATATATTTTGAACTTAACAAATCTGACCTGTTCGAAATGGTTTGGGCTGATTGGAAGAACAACCATGATACTGTGTGGCACCCACAAGTTCTGGCAAACGATGCCCCAACTGACAGTTAATGACCTGACTACTCTCCCTGTCGGATAACATGCATAGTTATCTAGAAGTACTGACTGCAACATACCTCCCCCCCTCCCTATTCCACACATATGTCCCCCCCCTTCTCCCCTCTATACCCGAAATATCTAAGCTGAAGTGCTCTACTGTATTACCACTGATCCGCTCACCCGTACAAGAAATAGCATGTAAATTGACTCTATGCAGGGTGAAGATAACTTGATGTATTTGAATCCGAATGGATTTATATTGTTTTTCTTGTCTGTATCATTTACTATCTTTCTCAAATGTGCAGATTTTTTTGTGTAGGGTCAGCTGACCCATTATTCTATTTGTTTATAATGCTGAAAAAAGGGTCCTGCGAGTCCCCAATTGCTATCTTATGGATTTGCAAAACATTGAATAAAAATAAAAAATAAAAAAATGAAATATGGTTTATGCATTTTATGAAAAATGGTCTTGAAAACCTGTTTGAAGTCCTTGCTAAGACTTGTAGAAGATTTAAATAAAGTGTCTACGAACATTAAAGTTAAAGGACCACTCAATACAATATAATTGCATAATGAATAAGTGCATAATAAAAAGACAATAAAATAACAACTACTCTGAATTCCAAAAAAAAAAAAAAAAGAGTAAACACAGTTGATTGATAATAAATGGCTTCAGCCAAACACTAACCATGAGTGAAAGAAAAGTTTTTGTGTTATCATTCATAGTCTCTGAAAAATGGCCAAGAAATCATAAATTCTGCCAGGGTATGTAAACTTATGAGCACAACTGTATATAGACATATATAGAAGTGCATTGGAGAACTTTCTAGGCAAGTAGATTAAAACATAGGAAAGCATATTTATGCAATATTCATATTTAATAAAGGGTTATACTTTGTATATACTATAAATATTTCACATTCCAATGTTTAAAACCAAGTAAAATTAGATTTTTTTACACAGTTGTTGAACAACAGTTTCAAAAATTAAAAACACAGGTAATCTATCATAAATAAAAGAAAGATGCCCTTAGAAAAGTGAAAAAAGACGGAAGTGCAGAAGACAAAAGATGATGAAGCGGGTGGTCCTTGAAACTCATAGCCGACTGGTTCATCTGATAGTTTAAACAGCTTTTTGTTTTAAGGGAAAGCATCTATCTTTTATTTGTTACAGAATGACTGTTTTATTTTTAAAATATTGTTGATCTATAATTGAGTAAAATATTTCTAATAATTATATTGTTTGTCTCTTATCGTTTGTTACATTTACTTGGTAATTATATTATTGTTTTTCATATAAACCCACATCACTGTCTTTACTACAAAACACAAAGGAGCCGATTTTTCATTGTCTGTCCGACATGATCCGCTCAGCGGATCATGTCCGACAGACATCGATGAATGCAGACAGCATACACTGTCGGCATTTATCATTGCACAAGCAGTTCTTGTGAACTGCTTGTGCAATGCCTCCTGCAGTATAGGATCGGGCGGATTGACGTCCGCAGTCTCAGAGCAGGCTGACCAAATTTGGAGCAGCGGTCTTAAGACCGTGCTTCATAACTGCTGTTTCCAGCGAGCCTGAATGCTCCCGCGGAAACAGGGGCTTGATAATTCGGCCTCTTCAAATCCATTTCTTTTCTATTTTAGATAGAAACTTTACAATAATTTTTCCCAATATTTAATCAACTGATATAATTGTCAAAAATACAGCTACATATTATTCTCAGGCTAGTCTTTGTTTTGAATACGACATTATATCTAGCACTATGTTTGTGCTCATTGTCCCTTTAACATTCAAATAAAAAATGTTAAACAAAGCTAAGGAGATCAAAATTCTAATTTTACATTATAATCAAAGGTAGCATATGATAGTAAAAAATTAAAATGTTATAATTTGATATTCTAATGCTAGCATTGGTTATATAGAAACACTCAAAAACAAATGTAAAAAAAGACATTTCTCCAACTTTAAAGGGACATGAAATCCAAATGGTAATCTTTTTTGAAGAGCATAGCTAGTTAGGCAGCATATACTGTACATGTCTGCAGCACTGTATGACAACAGTTTGTGAAAATGCAGCTGTCTATGTCAGAGTTCTTCCAAAAGTATAACATTGTTTAAAGCATTATTGCAAATTTTCTTCCATATAGTGGTTTAGACACATGCATGCTCCTAAGCATACCTACTTGTTTTTCTACAATGGATACCAAGATAATGTAGTAAATCTGGTTATTGAAGTCCCTTGGAAATATTTTAAAAGGTTTTATACTCATATACTTATATCTGACCAATAAAATAAAAATTTGAGGTTTCATGTCCCTTTAATGAGAAAACCAATATAATCACCTTTAAAAAGGATTCAGAAGAAAATAAAAATAGAATCAACACATTTTAGAAATTGGTAAATTATTTGAAATTATTTTATATCCAATGTATTTGTTCCTGTTTCCAATACGTCTTAAACGTACACTAAAGTCAAAATTAAACTTTCATGATTCAGATATAACATCAGGGGTCAAGTCTTACAAAAAAGAAAAAGTGTGGGAACCACCTAGACTTCCACCCCCTCACAATTAATATTGTTTTATACACACACATACTGTTTTTATATGTATATAATCTATATACACACACACACAATGTGTTTGAAAGCAAATTAAAACCAATGAAGGGTTGAATGGTTGCCTTTGGGCCTGAGACTCCTTCTTTGTCACAGAGTGACAGAATGCGTACAGTTTTGTTTGTGCACAATTTGATCATTAAAGTAAATTGGGGAAAAAAGATATTAAACTGCATATACTATCTGGATCATGAAAGTTTTATTTTGACTTTAGTGTTACTTTAATGAGATATATTTTATTTCTTATCTTCTATAAACTGTCTAAGTCTGAAAAATTTCACTTGGGTAGAATTATTGATAGTCATGTGCATTTTGGTTAAGGCAAATCCAAAAATCACTTATTTTGCTGTAAACACAAAACAAGTGCCCCCTTTAATGAATAACCAAAATGAATGATGGTAAATCTCAAGAAGCATGAAAAGGTAAGATCAGTTTTACACATGTAAGGACCTTGCCCTTACCCAAGATGGCTGCTGTAATAGTTGTATTGAGGAAGAGAAATGCCATCTGGGAAGGGGGAGGAGTTGTTAGTGCTGAGGAGATTTCTTAGGTGTTAAGAGAAGTGTGGAGCTTGCACAGACTTTGAGATGGGGGAAGAAAGTTGCTGTTTCCAAGCTGAAAGAAGTTATTCAGACTAATGCATGGATTCCAGAGACAGTTCAGACATTGCTACATGTGGCTGCTGAAGACAGAAGTTGAAACCTTTTATTTGTACTGTGAGTGTCAGCCATTATCTGCTGTTTTAAGATCTCCATAACTTCATGTTAACTAAATGCAAGAGAAAATATATACTAGTCATATCTGATGTGCTGCAGAGTTGTTGTATATTAAAGAGATAACCCAGAGAATATTCTAGAAGTTATTCTGCCTAAACAGTTTGCATAAATACACTAAATGATTGCACAGCTTCATTACATAAGGAAGTAACTGAGTGTGATGTGCTGCAGAGTTGTTGTATATTAAAGAGATAACCCAGAGAATATTCTAGAAGTTATTCTGCCTAAACAGTTTGCATAAATACACTAAATGGATTGCACAGCTGCATTACATAAGGAAGTAACTGAGTGTGATGTGCTGCAGAGTTGTTGTATATTAAAGAGATAACCCAGAGAATATTCTAGAAGTTATTCTGACTAAACAGTTGCATAAATACACTGAATAGATTGCACAGCTGCATTACATAAGGAAGTAACTGAGTGTGATGTGCTGCAGAGTTGTTGTATATTAAAGAGATAACCCAGAGAATATTCTAGAAGTTATTCTGCCTAAACAGTTGAATAAATACACTAAATGGATTGCACAGCTGCATTACATAAGGAAGTAACTGAGTGTGATCTATATTAAAGAGATAACCCAGAGAATATCCTATAAGTTATTCTGCCTGAACAGTTTGCACAAATACACTGACTGGATTTATAAAGCTACATTACATAAGGGCATAACTGTGAGATTTCTGCAGCTGTTTGTAGTAAAAGAGTGACTGACTTTGCAGTATAAGGCAAGTGGATTGCTGAAATTCAGTAATAAGGTAGAGACTTATGTTATTCAGTATTTCTGAGGAGAAGTTTTCTTGAGCACTGCATCGATCACAAGCAGCGCTCTCTAGCTTCGTTCACAAGCAGCAAGGGATAATTACCTCAACTAAATTCTATTTAGTATATGAAATTGCATTGTACAGCACCACCTCAAAGTATTTTACAACAACAGTTATGTTATTATTTCATGAGCTAATGAAGGACTTCTGAGTTAAAAAAAGGTATACTGATGTCAAAAGAAGATATTGTGATTAATATTATTATTTGTATTTGTTACACTGTATGTTATTGGTTAAACACTTTATAATAATCAAAGCAACATTTTATTTGAAGATTTCTTGTGTGGTTATTACTTGTTTTCTTTTTGTACTAAAATCTTATAGGACCCCACACCCTATTATTCTAGGGTGTTCCCTATAGGTGGAGGCACTGCGTCATACAGGCATCCCTTATATACCTGATTTCAACCCCCCTCCTACTCCCACTCTGCGGAGGCTTAGTTCTCATACACGAAACAGGTAGACAGCATTACACTATCACCCACCTCAGGGAAGGTCAGGAAAGGGTGTTACAGATGGAGGCACTGCTGAGATCGAGAGGCGGGGCAAAATCAGAAGAGATGCATCTTTTAAAATTAGAAGAGGTGAGAGAGTGGGCAATGCAGAAAAAGGTACCAATTGAGCAGGCAGTGGCTGTGACTTGGATACCAGTAGGAACCAGTCGAGATAAACTATGTGAGTCACTCCAGAGAGCACTTCAACTAAGAGAGTACCCTAAGATAGTAGCATTCAAAAGAGTATCAGATGACACTTGGGGTAGACACCAACCAATGTTTCTTAGAAGTACCCAACCCCTCTGAGCTACAGCTACTAGGGCTACCTTCAGTCAGACTACCCCTCATTTATGCCATAAAATCAGAACTGCATATAGTCAAGGAAAAGGAAGTTCAGGGTGTTAGAGGATCTCATAATGAATCTAATATGGAGTCTAGTCTATCTGAAGTTCTGAAGATGTTGGCTACAAACATCACAGACAGCTCACATACATACAGTTACCGGAAACTAAAGATATTTTCAGGAAACCTTCCTGTACCCTTAGGAGCGGAGGGTATTGCGGCATGGTGTGATCATGCTAACATGGTGCTGCAAGAATGGAGTTGCCCAGAGACAGTGAAGCGTGTCCGCCTCTTAGAAAAGTGTTAGGCCACCAGCACAAGTATTGTTGCAACACCATAGAGAGGAACACCCTGAAGCTACTGCTGTAGAGTTAATCTCTTTCTTAAAGACCTTATATAGTCTATTTGAAGATCCAGAAGATCTCTTGTATAAGTTTCGGTTACTTAAGCAGCGAGAGACAGAGAAGATGTCTGACTTTCTATTAAGATTACATGAGCAGCTTGTATTATTGTTTCGAAAAGGGGTAGTGACCCGACAAGATATGAATAAACGGAGGCAAGATCAGTTCCTTCGTGGCATTATACCAGACCACCCAATAGCCATCTTTCTTAGAGCCCAATTGCACTCTCAAGCACCAAAAAATTGGAGGCCCTTATGCCTATGATAAGGACTCAAGAAGAGGAAATGAGTTTCCACACTGTGCGTAAGTCTGGCGAAGCTTGCATAGGTAAAAGTGAGACTAAAAAAAAATTAGAAGACTCCAGAAATGCAGATTCTTTGTTGAAAGAGCTTATGGGGAATGGACTGCCTGACCAAGTAAAGGCTGAGTTGGAGAGAGCAAAACTACCTGTAAAACTCCAAAATACTACTCGACCAAAAGGGAGTTGTTTCACTTGTGGAGAGATAGGCCATTTCTCAAAGGATTGCCCCAGCAAAATACATTCATATGCTGGTGATTTTTTGGGAAGTCTTACAGTCCCTCAGAAGAAGGGAATGACTGATATTTCCTTTGATTTATCTGAAGATGATGTAGCTGGGCCAAGGGCTTTTATTGGAGTAAAAGTTTGTAACATTTCTACACAGGCGCTGTTGGACACTGGATCTCAGTGCACCATAATCTATCATAGTTTTTATGATACTTACCTTAAACATCTTACAATCAAGGCTCCCTCTCAAATTGATTTAAGATGTGTGGGTGGAAATAGGTGTGCTGTTGATGGAGTTGTCACTGTAGTCATTAGTATAGTCCAGTTACATACTAGTATGATATACCCCATGAAAGTGAAGGCTTTAATCTGCCCAGAAACCTGCAAAGATTCCGAAGCACCTATAATTCTAGGGACCAACACAAAATATGTACAATCTTTGCTACGGAAATTCATGATGGAGGTTGGGGGGCAGGAAACAGAAAAACTACAATTTAACTTTGAAGGATCTACAATGCCTAAGGAGGCATGTGAGTGGTTGCAGAAGGCTATGAAGGCCCGTGCAGGAGTTTTTTGTGCCGCAGAAATGGATGTAGGACGTTCAAAACATATGCTTCATACCATTCGCCTAACAGATTCTGCCCCTTTTAGGGAACGCTCTAGGAGATTGCCTCCTCGTGATGTTGAGGATGTTCATGCCGTTTTGGCTGAGATGGAAAAAGCTGGAATAATTGTTCCTTCTCGCAGTCCATGGGCTTCACCCATTGTAGTGGTTAGAAAGAAGAATGGGTCTATACGTTTGTGCATTGACTATCGGACTCTCAATCGAAGAACTATACCTGACCAATGTGACCTACCTCGAATTGAAGAGATTTTACATTGTCTTAATGGCAGCCGCTGGTTCAGTGTTCTGGATCTGAGATCCGGCTATTTTCAGGTAGGGATGACTGAAGAAGACCAAGAGAAGACAGCTTTTATTTGTCCACTAGGATTTTATCAGTTTACACGGATACCACAAGGGATCTGTGGAGCTCCAGCCACATTCCAAAGGCTTATGGGAGATATGAATGGACGTGAGTGTCTTGTCTATCTAGATGACCTTATTGTATTCGGTAGTACTTTGGAGGAACATGAGACAATGTTGCTGAAAGTATTGGATCGTCTTCACGAAGAAGGCCTAAAGTTAAGTCCGGAGAAATGTAGATTTGGGCAATCATCTGTGACTTATGTAGGTCATGTGGTCTCAGCAGAAGGGGTGTCTACAGACCCTGCTAAGGTGGAAGCAGTAACCGCATGGCCACAGCCTAACAACATTGGTGAACTTCGATCATTTCTTGGATTTTGTGGATACTATCGAAGATTTGTGAAAGGATACTCCCAGTTAGCTCGACCCCTAAATGACTTGCTGAAACATAGTGAAGATGATCCTAAAAAGCCACTAAATGCAAAAACTCCTTTGGGAACTCGGTGGACATCAGAGTGCTCCAAAGCGTTTGAGAATTTAAAGAAAAATTTAACTGAGGCACCTGTCTTGGCCTATGCAGATCCCGAGAAACCTTATGTGCTACATATAGATGCTAGCAATGTGGGTTTGGGGGCAATTTTACACCAAGAGTACCCTGGAGGGTTGAGACCTGTTGTTTATCTAAGTAGGAGTTTGTCTAAGAGTGAACAGAATTATCCAGTCCACAAGCTTGAGTTCTTGGCTCTGAAATGGGCAGTAGTGGATAAACTCCACGATTACCTTTATGGAGTAGAATTTGAAGTTCGAACAGATAATAATCCACTTACCTACATCTTGACTACAGCAAAGTTGGATGCAACTGGTCATCGGTGGTTGGCTGCACTATCAAATTACACTTTTAAGTTATGTTACAAGCCAGGGCCTAAGAATATAGGGGCTGATGCAATGTCCCGACAACCAGGACTACCAGAACAAACAGGTGATTCTCAATGGGAAGAAATTCCTTCACTTGGTGTGAGAGCATTCTGCCAAACCAGTGTTTTCAAAGACGAAACCTCTGTTTTTTCAGATTTGAGAGCAGTAGATTCATTGGGATGTCATCCACAAGCTCTGCCTGTATATTATTGTAAACCATCTGTAGTGGAATTAGCCAGATGGTCTCGAATACCTCCTGAAGAATTAATAAATGCACAGGAACAAGATCCTTTAATTGGACTACTTCGAAAAGCTGTTCAAACTGATAACCCACACTTACTGAAGAGAATTCCTATGGAATGGTCTGGTCTACTAAATAGAGAGTGGGATAAGTTTCAAATTCAAGATGGACTTCTGTTTCGAGTAGTTAAATACCACAATCATCCAGATCGAAGACAATTGGTGTTACCTGCCAAACTAAGAAAACTTGTTCTGTCATCCTTGCATGATCAGCACGGACATCTTGGGATAGAAAAAACGTTTGGCCTCTTGCAGGATAGATGTTATTGGCCAAAGATGAGAGAGTATGTAGAAGACTACATTCATAAATGTTTTAGATGTGTACAGAGGAAAACTCTTCCAACTCGAGCTGCCACTATGGGTCATCTGAAAAGTGAAGGCCCCATGGATCTTGTTTGCATGGATTTTTTGTGCATTGAGCCAGATTCTCGTGGCATTGGAAATGTTCTTATTGTAACAGACCACTATACCCGTTATGCTCAAGCCTTCCCAACAAAGGACCAGAAGGCTAGTACAGTGGCTAGAGTTCTTTGGGAAAGGTTTTTCATTCATTATGGTCTTCCTAAGAAACTGCATTCTGATCAAGGTAGAGACTTTGAGAGTCGCCTCATTAAAGAAATGATGAATGTTTTGGGAATTAAGAAGACAAGAACTTCTCCCTATCATCCAGAAGGAGATGCTTTGCCTGAGAGGTTTAACAGAACTTTTCTAAATATGTTAGGGACCCTGCCAGAGTCTGAAAAGAGAACTTGGAGTCGTCAAGTAGAAGCACTAGTTCATGCCTACAACTGCACCCGACATGATTCCACAGGTTATTCACCATACTTCCTTATGTTTGGGAGAGAAGCAAGACTACCTATAGATCTCCAGTTAGGGGTGTCATCAGATGGAGTTTCTCATAAGAGTCACTATCAGTATGTCAGGCGATTGCAGGAGAGTTTACAAACAGCTTATAAGTTGGCTGAAGAAGCTACTGCTCGATTAAATGAGGCTAATAAGCAACGATATGACAAGAGAATAAAACATCAGGATTTGCAACCAGAAGACCGTGTCCTTTTACGGAATTTAGGGATACCAGGCAAGCACAAGTTAGCTCCTAGATGGAGGAATAGTATCTATAGAATAGTCAGACAATTGCCAGGTCTTCCAGTTTTTCAGATAGCAGATGAAAATGGTGTTGTGAAGACATGACATCGGAATCATTTGTTGCCTATACCTCAATTCCAGCATGATGTTACATATCATGAGGACCAAGGCCCAAGCATGTCAATTAATAATGAATATAGTATCCCACATTAAGACTCATCAATTCAATCGGACCCTGAAATGAGATCTCCATTGCAAAGAGAGACCTATAATGATGAGCATGCCTCCTCTGTTGCCCCAACCTCTGAACCTGATATGCCATCCTTCCCTAATAGTCCTATACCAGATAGGGAATCTCCAAACCCTATACATTATGATAGTAGAAGACCCTATAGAGAGAAAAGACCAGCAAGAAAGAGACATTCCCCAAAGAAATTGACATATGATACACTAGGAAACCCTGGTTATAATGTTGAACCCTTGTTGCCTGCTCTAACATCTGCTGTACGATGTGTTTTGAAAGATGTATACCCTAACCATAATTTGACTCATGATGAATATGTGATTTTGTTAGTAGACTTGCTAAAGAAAATGTATTGATGTGTTGCTCTTGTACCCCTTGCTGGGCACAGCAAGTTTTTTTTTTTGGGGGGAGTATGTAAGGACCTTGCCCTTACCCAAGATGGCTGCTGTAATAGTTGTATTGAGGAAGAGAAATGCCATCTGGGAAGGGGGAGGAGTTGTTAGTGCTGAGGAGATTTCTTAGGTGTTAAGAGAAGTGTGGAGCTTGCACAGACTTTGCGATGGGGGAAGAAAGTTGCTGTTTCCAAGCTGAAAGAAGTTATTCAGACTAATGCATGGATTCCAGAGACAGTTCAGACATTGCTACATGTGGCTGCTGAAGACAGAAGTTGAAACCTTTTATTTGTACTGTGAGTGTCAGCCATTATCTGCTGTTTTAAGATCTCCATAACTTCATGTTAACTAAATGCAAGAGAAAATATATACTAGTCATATCTGATGTGCTGCAGAGTTGTTGTATATTAAAGAGATAACCCAGAGAATATTCTAGAAGTTATTCTGCCTAAACAGTTTGCATAAATACACTAAATGATTGCACAGCTTCATTACATAAGGAAGTAACTGAGTGTGATGTGCTGCAGAGTTGTTGTATATTAAAGAGATAACCCAGAGAATATTCTAGAAGTTTTTCTGCCTAAACAGTTGCATAAATACACTGAATAGATTGCACAGCTGCATTACATAAGGAAGTAACTGAGTGTGATGTGCTGCAGAGTTGTTGTATATTAAAGAGATAACCCAGAGAATATTCTAGAAGTTATTCTGCCTAAACAGTTGCATAAATACACTAAATGGATTGCACAGCTGCATTACATAAGGAAGTAACTGAGTGTGATGTATATTAAAGAGATAACCCAGAGAATATTCCAGAAGTTATTCTGCCTAAACAGTTGCATAAATACACTAAATGGATTGCACAGCTGCATTACATAAGGAAGTAACTGAGTGTGATCTATATTAAAGAGATAACCCAGAGAATATCCTATAAGTTATTCTGCCTGAACAGTTTGCACAAATACACTGACTGGATTTATAAAGCTACATTACATAAGGGCATAACTGTGAGATTTCTGCAGCTGTTTGTAGTAAAAGAGTGACTGACTTTGCAGTATAAGGCAAGTGGATTGCTGAAATTCAGTAATAAGGTAGAGACTTATGTTATTCAGTATTTCTGAGGAGAAGTTTTCTTGAGCACTGCATCGATCACAAGCAGCGCTCTCTAGCTTCGTTCACAAGCAGCAAGGGATAATTACCTCAACTAAATTCTATTTAGTATATGAAATTGCATTGTACAGCACCACCTCAAAGTATTTTACAACAACAGTTATGTTATTATTTCATGAGCTAATGAAGGACTTCTGAGTTAAAAAAAGGTATACTGATGTCAAAAGAAGATATTGTGATTAATATTATTATTTGTATTTGTTACACTGTATGTTATTGGTTAAACACTTTATAATAATCAAAGCAACATTTTATTTGAAGATTTCTTGTGTGGTTATTACTTGTTTTCTTTTTGTACTAAAATCTTATAGGACCCCACACCCTATTATTCTAGGGTGTTCCCTATAGGTGGAGGCACTGCGTCATACAGGCATCCCTTATATACCTGATTTCAACCCCCCTCCTACTCCCACTCTGCGGAGGCTTAGTTCTCATACACGAAACAGGTAGACAGCATTACACTATCACCCACCTCAGGGAAGGTCAGGAAAGGGTGTTACACACAGTTAAGATGGGAAAGGTCACATAAGTTAAGTTTTCTCTACTTAATAACTATATACATCACTTTTATTCTTGGTCAATCCTGACTCCATAAAAAAATACAATAACCAAACCTTGAGAACTAATCTTGGACAAAATGAAATCTTTTTTTTTTTAACATGACAAATGATTCAACATTTTTTTTATGCACATATCTAATTATTACTATATGATTTACTATTTGCTATATGATTTGGTTATATTTATCATAATTTCACAATGCAGGGACCGTTCCTGAAAAATACAAATACATTTTTTTTAAGCAAACATAATGCTAAATATATTGTATTCAGAAGTTGTTACATGCCATTTAAAAAATATTTTTTTTTTTAATAGAACATAATGGAAATATGCAGCCTGAATAGCAAGTAGTGTTAACAATCTGAACGTCAACAGTGATATTTGCTTTTCTGATGCCAACATGATCTCATTTATTGCTAAAGAACCCTAATGTAATTGCATGCATAGTGAAGCAATTTAATCATATAAAGAGATGTGTTTAAACAACAGCTGAGCAGTTCTACAAACCACAATGATATGCACCAATGCAATTTGATAGGTCACAAAAAGGGTTTCTTTCTTATGCAATTGGATACTCAGATTCTATTTTCAATGTGTAAATATTTGTTGCTCATGCAAAGGTGATAGCTGCTCCTATTTCTTTTCTACTTAAAAATATTCAATATCTTCCACACATATTTCAGTCTGGGTCTTGTATGCTCTAAAAACTTCTCACTTCTTTCAACAAACTTAACAAACTCATATATATAAAATTTAGTGTATAATAGTTCATTTTCTCTACCACTTGTATATTACACTCTCAACCCTCAATGCTATACACAAACAACTGTTTGCTGATAAGATTTGCAAAGTGTTAATGTTACTGTTGCTGTTTAGTTTATTTTAAGCTATAAAGAGGCTTTGGCTGTTTGCAAATTACATTCACCTAGATTACGAGATTTACGTTAGAGGCTGGGCGGTGCTAACGAGCAGTTTATGCTCACCGCTCACTTACAGACAGCGCTGGTATTACAGGTTTTTACAAACCAGACAAAAAGTGAGCGTTGAGCAAAATTTTTCTCATTACCGCACTCCAATACCAGCGCTGCTTACGTTAGCAGTGAGCTGGTGTAACGATTTCCCCATAGGAATCAACGGGGAGAGTCGGCTGAAAAAAAGTCTAACACCTGCAAAAAAGCAGCGTAAAGCTCCTTAACGCAGCCCCATTGATTCCTATGGGGAAATACAATTTATGTCTACACCTAACACCCTAACATGAACCCCGAGTCTAACCACCCCTAATCTTACACTTATTAACCCCTAATCTGCCGCCCCGACATCACCGACACCTGCATTATATTATTAAACCCTAATCTGTCGCTCCAGACACCGCCGCCACCTACATTATACTTATGAACCCCTAATCTGCTGCCCCCAACATCGCTGACACCTACATTATATTTATTAACCCCTAATCTGCCGCCCCCAACGTCGCCGCCACTATAATAAACATATTAACCCCTAAACCTAAGGCTAACCCTAACCCCCCCTAACTTAAGTATAATTTAAATAAATCTAAATAAAATTACTATAATTAACTAAATTATTCCTATTTTAAACTAAATACTTACCTATAAAATAAACGCTAAGCTAGCTACAATATAGCTAATAATTACATTGTATCTAGTTTAGGGTTTATTTTTATTTTACAGGCAAGTTTGTATTTATTTTAACTAGGTAGAATAGTTACTAAATAGTTATTAACTATTTAATAAACTTCCTATCTTAAATAAATACAAATATATATATATATATACAAATACAAACCTATAAAATAAAACCTAACCTAAGTTACACTAACACCTAACACTACACTATAATTAAATTAATTCCCTAAATTAAATACAATTAAATACAATTAAAAAAAATTAGCTAAAGTACAAAAAAAACAAAACACTAAATTACAGAAAATAATAAACAAATTACAAGATTTTTAATCTAATTACACCTAATCTAATCCCCTAGCAAAATAAAAAATCCTCCCCAAAATAAAAAAGCCCTACCCTACACTAAATTACAAATAGCCCTTAAAAGGGCCTTTTGTGGGGCATTACCCCAAAAGTAATCTGCTCGGAATTAAGGTAGGAAAAATCCTATTGGCTGATGCAATCAGCCAATAGGATTGAGCTGGCATTCATTTGGATGTTCCAATAGGATTTTTTTCTACCTTAATTCCGATTGGCTGATAGAATTTTATCAGCCAATCGGAATTGAAGGGACGCCATCTTGGATGACGTCACTTAAAGGTACCTTCATTTTTCAGTCGCCGTAGAAAGAAGAGGATGATCCGCGTCGGATGTCTTGAAGATGGACCCGCTCCGCGCCGGATGGATGAAGATAGAAGATGCCGTCTGGATGAAGACTTCTGCCCATCTGGAGGACCACTTCTGCCCGTCTGGAGGACCACTTCTGCCGGATTCGTTGAGGACTTCGGCCCGGCTGGATGAAGACTTCTCCCGGTAAGGTGATCTTCAAGGGGTTAGGTTTTTTTTAAGGGGGTATTGGGTGGGTTTTAGAGTAGGGTTGGTTGTGTGGGTGGTGGGTTTTAATGTTGGAAGGGATTTGTAATTTTTTTTACAGGTAAAAGAGCTGATTACTTTGGGGCAATGCCCGGCAAAAGGCCCTTTTAAGGGCTATTTGTAATTTAGTGTAGGGTAGGACTTTTTTTTTATTTTGGGGAGACTTTTTAATTTTGTTAGGGGGATTAGATTAGGTGTAATTAGTTTAAAAATCTTGTAATTTGTTTATTATTTTCTGTAATTTAGTGTTTGTTTGTTTTTGTTATTTAGCTAATTGTATTTAATTGTATTTAATTTAGGGAATTCATTTAATTATAGTGTAGTGTTAGGTGTTATTGTAACTTAGGTTAGGTTTTATTTTACAGGTACTTTTGTATTTATTTTAGCTAGGTAGTTTATTAAATAGTTAATAACTATTTAGTAACTATTATACCTAGTTAAAATAAATACAAACTTGTCTGTAAAATAAAAATAAACCCTAAACTAGATACAGTGTATTTATTAGTTATATTGTAGCTAGCTTAGGGTTTATTTTATAGTTAAGTATTTAGTTTTAAATAGGAATAATTTAGTTAATTATAGTAATTTTATTTAGATTTATTTAAATTATATTTAAATTAGGGGGGGTTAGGCTTAGACTTAGATTTAGGGGTTAATAACTTTAGTATCGTGGCGGCGACGTTGGGGGAGGCAGATTAGGGGTTAATAAATGTAGGTAGGTGTCGGCGATGTTAGGGACGGCAGATTAGGGGTTAATAATATTTAACTAATATTTGCGAGGCAGGAGTGCGGCGGTTTAGGGGTTAATATATTTATTATAGTGGCGGCGATTTCCGGTTCAGCAGATTAGGGGTTAAAATTTTTATTTTAGTGTTTGCGATGTGGGAGGGCCTCGGTTTAGGGGTTAATAGGTAGTTTATGGGTGTTAGTGTACTTTAGTTAAGAGTTTTATGCTACGGCGTTGTAGTGTAAAACTCTTAACTACTGACTTTAAAATGCGGTACCAGTCTTGACAGGGGAGGGTGTACCGCTCACTTTTTGGCAGACTCGTAATACCGGCGCTATGCAAGTCCCATTGTAAAAAGAGGATACGCAATTTACGTAAGTGGATTTGCGGTATTTCCAAGTCTGGCCAAAAAAGTGAGCGGTACACCTGTACCTTCAAGACTCGTAATACCAGCGGGCGTTAAAAAGCAGTGTTGGGACCGGCCAATGTTGCTTTTTAAGCCTAACGCAAAACTCGTAATCTAGGTGATTGTTTTTTTTCAGTCATGTAAACTATAATGTGTTGTTCTACCAGTAATTAGTCTGTTAACTCAGTTAAAGCTTGTCATGCATTAAATGATTGATTTTTGTAAAATAAACCAGTAGGATATGAGGCAGGATTTTTGCAAACATAGAGTCAGAAGCCAATTCACTAATCCTTGACTGTCCTGTGACTTTGTCTAAAAAAAGTTGGCTGGAAAAAAAAGTCTGCTAAAATGGGTACAACTGGGCCGCATTAATGAGACATGAAACCCAAAATGTTTATTTCATGATTCTGATAGAGCATATATTTGTAAACAACTTTCCAATTTACTTCTATTATGCATTTTTCTTTATTCTCTTGGTATCCTTTTTGAAGGAGCAGAATTGCACTACTGAGAACTAGTTGAACACGAGTGATATCCAACATTGTAAATAGCTAAATCAATCCATTTATGTGAACGGTCATAGCAATATTTTTCACTTATCAAATACAATACAGTATAGATACAATGATACTCATTTATTGTAGCCGTTTGCAATGTAATCCCAAAATGGGTCACACCCCCAGTATGATGATTGGTGAATACTGGTCTGATGTAATGGGGGCATGGCCTATCTGTCGGCGTGTCAGCACACTAAATTTTGGGATAAATACACATAAATAGCCAAGGTTAGTATTGCCTCAGTTTGCTCAAAAGTAACATAGAAAAAAGCCTGTTTCTAGGCCGAAACCTGTCTGTCTGCTTTGTTTTGGTATGCTTCTCACCCCTTTGGTTTGTGTTACAGCATATAAGAGGGTTGATCTTTCTCATTATTTTAATGAATATTAATAAAAGTAAATCTCTATTCCTTATTTGATAGAGTGGCTGGAGTGCTACAATCCCCCCAACCCATTTTTATTAATTTTCATTCCTTTGGTTCAACTAGTTGAACAGATCAGTAAGCTAATCGCACGAGGCATATATGTTCAGCTACCAATCAGCAGCTAGATAACAGCTCCTCAGCCTACCTAGGTATACTTCTCAACAAAGGATACCAAGAGTACAAAGCAAATTAGATAAAATAAGTAAGTAAGAAAGTTGTTTAAAACTGTATGCTGTACCTCTTTCACAAAGTACATTTTATGGGTTTTATGTCTCTAAGTCAGTGTTTCCCAACCATGGTCTTCAAGTACCCCAACAGGTCTGGTTTTCATTATAGCTGAACCAGTGCACAGGTGAAGTAATCAGCTGATCAGTAACCAACCTGCTCTCATCCATCAGCTGATTATTTCACCTGTGCTCTAGTTCAGCTATAATGAAAACCAGACCTGTTGAGGTACTTGAGGACAGCGGTTGGGAAACACTGCTCTAAGTAATCAAACTGTTTTCAGAAAGTTGAAATCAACTCTGATAGACTTGGTAAGCAGCTGAATTTAATCAACTAGTAAACTGACTTCATAAGCTAGTGATCTGATTAGCTGGACATTTTTACTTTTAACTGAATCGTCTTTAAACAGCAAACATCCATTTAAATTAACCTCTGAAAGCATAAGGTTGTTTAAAGGGACAGTATACACTCATTTTCATATAACTGCATGTAATAGACACTACTATAAAGAATAAGATGCACAGGTACTGATATAAAAATCCAGTATAAAAACTTACTTAGAAGCTGTCAGTTTGGCTCTGTTGAAAAGGTAGCTGGAAAGCCCACTGCAAGTGGCAAATAAGACCCTCCCCCCCTCCCCCTTCTTTTGCATATGAAAAGACCCTTTACACAAACATGAGCAAGCTGGAGAAGGTAGCTGACGGTATTGACATAAAACTTTGGGGCTTGGTTAGGAGTCTGAAAATCAGAGCAATGTTATTTAAAAATAAGCAAAACTATACATTTATTTAAAAAAAAAAAACTTTATGGGCTATATAAATAGATCATCTACAAAACATTTATGCAAAGAAAAAATGAGTGTATAATGTCCCTTTAAGCTAACTTTGTACGTTAAAACAAAGGTAAAGAAGGAATGTTTTTGAAATATGTACATATATTTATTTTTAAAAAAATGTTTATTTAAATAATTACAGGGTCATTTTTTTTAAATCCAGTATAAATCTATTAAAGGGTCACTAAAGTCAAAATTAAAAACTTTCATGACTTAGATAAATATGCATTTTTTAAAAAAACAAAAAACTTTCCAGTATACTTTCATTATAAAAAATTGCATATTCTTTTTATATGCACACTTTCTGAGGGTCCAGCTCCTATTGATCATGTGCAAAAGTGCACATTATATACATATATGCATTTTGTGATTAGCTGATGGCTGTCACATGGTACAGGGAAAGGGAACATAGGATTAACTTGGAAATTTGCCACAAAATATTCTACTGCTCATTTCATATTCAGAGTAAGTGCAATTGCATTGTCTTTTCATTATGTGTGTGTGCCAATTATTAAATTCTACTGTATTTAGTGGTCCTTTAATATATCTTAAAAACATTTATCATTTATATTTATTTCTCCATGTAAATTCCTCTAATTTATGATATCTCTGAATGTAAAAGAAAAAAAAAGGGCACCACTAGGTGCAGGCTTTTTCACAGACTCCTTCACCATATACACAGACAGAAAAATACTCACATAGCAAGTAGCACTGAAACGTGCTAAGTGAAGCATGCTGAGATCTCACAGTGTCTCAGCTCACTGACCTATTTGAGTATCTATTCATTTTAGTTTTTTGATTTTCTTGTAATTAATAAAGAGTGTTTTAATTTCTAAAAATTCACTAAATTTGTAAACTAGAACTGAACAATTCTTGCTTAATTTGTTAAAGTTTAGTACAATACAACAAGGTGTCAGGCCTGAGGCCTTTAACAATCCCTATTTCAGTCCACACTAATGCTGGCGGTAGTGCTATTGGAGTATTATGGTGCATTATGGACAGTTGGGTGCATAAGTAAATTGTGGAATTTCAGAGGAGGGGTTTGATATGGACGACACTATGTGCTTCTGTGATAGCACTAAACATAACGCAAGCTATGTGTCTGCATTGAGAATATTGATATTTGTGACCCTGCGTCATAAGTTACCCAGGGGCACAAAGCGCAATAAAAATGGTGCAGGAAGTTTTAAAAGGCCTGTGAAAATGCTATTTGGCATTTAATTATTCTTTTATGATGATCCTAGAGTTCATTCTCCTCATCCTCCTTTCCTGTCATCGCCTTGGCCTCTCTTCGGAATCCTGCCATTTACCTGCTCCCTCTTTGAGTTACCTGTTTTGGACTGATTGACTGCTGATCCCTGGGACAGTATTTTGGATTTTTCTTCTGACGATCCTTGTGCACCATCACTTAGTCAAATTGATCTCCTTTTTCCTGATCTCAGATTGTTTCCTGACTAATCACTACTACACCTAGTTCCTGCCTATTTACATGGTTACAGACAGACATCAATCTAACATTGACCATGGTTTGCAGAACATCTCCTGCACAAATAAATCTAGGGAAACATCACTGCAACCCTCAGTTAACCTTACATAGAGTAACCCTGTATCTCTACACCAGTTTACAATTGTAACAACAAAACTTTGCGTAACCTCAAAAAATATTAATCAAGATGGTAGTGCCCCCCTGTCTACATATATACTCTATTACTACTTGCAATCTCACACCTTGGCCTATATTTAACAAGGTCTGGCGGACCTGATCCGACAGTGCGGATCAGGTTCGCCAGACCTCGCTGAATACGGAGAGCAGTACGCTCTCCGTATTAAGCATTGCACCAGCAGCTGGTGCAACGCCGCCCCCTGCAGACTCGAGGCCAATAGGCCCCCAGCAGGGGGGTGTCAATCAACCCGATTGTACTCGATCGGGTTGATTTCTGGCGATGTCTGTCCGCCTGCTCAGAGCAGGCGGACAGGTTATGGAGCAGCGGTCTTTGTGACCACTGCTTCATTACTGCTGTTTCTGGCGAGTCTGAAGACTCGCCAGAAACACAGGCCGTCAAGCTCCTTTCGGAGCTTGATAGATAGGCCCCCATGGCTTGGACTCTTCCAGGACAATTATGTTTGGAACCAATGGTATATACCAATTTAAAGTCACAATCCTCAACTTGTTGTACTAATGATCTTCTGTACAACCTAAATATGTAAAAAAAAATCAATGTAGATATAAAAAATAATAATAATAATAATTGAAAAAAAAGTAAAAATAAAGGAAGGATACATTTCCATTAAGAAAAATATGCAAAAAATGTATATTTATATTAGAAACCTGTAAAATGTGTAAACACTTTTCTATCTTTAATTGAAATATATATATATATAGGAATGGAATTATCACATTACCGACTATTTTTTACATTTATCTTGCACTTGTTAGCAAATGTGTCACTGAGAGTACTTGGGTCTATTCTCCACCGATAATAACCACAATGAGTAAGAATGCTTTATTGGGGTTCTTGTGGCTTTCACACTTTTGCAATCTCATACTTTTTTAATTTGGAAGCTCAGGGTGCCACAAAAACTGTGTATTTAAATATTTTTATTTATATGTGATGCACCAGCTAAGAGGGGGTTATGTATACGCAAATTGTTTTCAAATGCATTCAAATAGCATTGAGAATTTTTGTTGATTCATCACTTGATAAGATTTTTTTTAAAAGATTATAATCTGCCCCTATTTGTTATGATAACAAAAAGGAACACTTGTTACAATCAAAATAATCTAATTTAAGGTGCTGCAAGGCCAGCAGGTGGGCACAAGTTACAAAGTTCCAGCGCAGACAGAAAATTAGAATAAAACATGCAACCTAGGAAGAACACAAAAAAGGACTGATGACAAATATATGCTAATAAAATTCCCACTATGCAAAAGACAAGTGCAACTCTAGGTCAGTAAGAAATTGTATTAGATTACCAGTTGCTGTGGTGCACAGCTATACCTTTCCCATGTGGTTATAATTGAGCTACCACAAACTAAAAATCCCATTAGGAAGCATATCAAATTCCAAATTGTTCTAGACATATAAGATAGGGTTATAAAAATTGAGTAATTTAACATACTGATTACTAGAAAAAAAACCCTGCATAATTGAATAGTTTTTATAACAATCTCTTAACATACAATGTTATGGACCCTGTAAAATGTCTTAAAGGACATTCCAGTCAAAATTTAAATGCACATAGATGAATTAAATCTTTGTATAGAAACATATTTGCAATATACTGTACATGTACAAATGTCATAATTTCCAGATGGTACAAACACCGTAGGCTCTCTAAAGAAGTGTTGTGTTTATAATGCTGGTGCACTGCACAGTGCACATTTAAATACACTTTTGAAACAGCTATAGCTTTTATTAGAATTATTTTTGCTAATACATATATATTATAAACTTGCTTCTATTTAAAAGTGAAATGCATCCATGGTGATTCCAATTTTGGATGGAATGTCCCTATAAATAAGGTATTGTGGTGCCCGTATTTTTGCACAATGTATAATGTACAGGGAGTGCAGAATTATTAGGCAAATTAGTATTTTGACCACATCATCCTCTTTATGCATGTTGTCTTACTCCAAGCTGTATAGGCTCGAAAGCCTACTACCAATTAAGCATATTAGGTGATGTGCATCTCTGTAATGAGAAGGGGTGTGGTCTAATGACATCAACACTCTATATCAGGTGTGCATAATTATTAGGCAACTTCCTTTCCTTTGGCAAAATGGGTCAAAAGAAGGACTTGACAGGCTCAGAAAAGTAAAAAATAGTGAGATATCTTGCAGAGGGATGCAGCACTCTTAAAATTGCAAAGCTTCTGAAGCGTGATCATCGAACAATCAAGCGTTTCATTCAAAATAGTCAACAGGGTCGCAAGAAGCATGTGGAGAAACCAAGGCGCAAAATAACTGCCCATGAACTGAGAAAAGTCAAGCATGCAGCTGCCAGTTTGGCCATATTTCAGAGCTGCAACATCACTGGAGTGGTCAAGAGCACAAGGTGTGCAATACTCAGAGACATGGCCAAGGTAAGAAAGGATGAAAGACGACCACCACTGAACAAGACACACAAGCTGAAACGTCAAGACTGGGCCAAGAAATATCTCAAGACTGATTTTTCTAAGGTTTTATGGACTGATGAAATGAGAGTGAGTCTTGATGGGCCAGATGGATGGGCCCGTGGCTGGATTGGTAAAGGGCAGAGAGCTCAATTCTGACTCAGACACCAGCAAGGTGGAGGTGGAGTACTGGTTTGGGCTGGTATCATCAAAGATGAGCTTGTGGGGCCTTTTTGGGTTGAGGATGGAGTCAAGCTGAACTCCCAGTCCTACTGCCAGTTTCTGGAAGACACCTTCTTCAAGCAGTGGTACAGGAAGAAGTCTGCATCCTTCAAGAAAAACATGATTTTCATGCAGGACAATGCTCCATCACACGCGTCCAAGTACTCCACAGCGTGGTTGGCAAGAAAGGGTATAAAAGAAGAAAATCTAATGACATGGCCTCCTTGTTCACCTGATCTGAACCCCATTGAGAACCTGTGGTCCATCATCAAATGTGAGATTTACAAGGAGGGAAAACAGTACACCTCTCTGAACAGTGTCTGGGAGGCTGTGGTTGCTGCTGCACGCAATATTGATGGTGAACAGATCAAAACACTGAAAGAATCCATGGATGGCAGGCTTTTGAGTGTCCTTGCGAAGAAAGGTGGCTATATTGGTCACTGATTTGTTTTTGTTTTGTTTTTGAATGCCAGAAATGTATATTTGTGAATGTTGAGATGTTATATTGGTTTCACTGGTAAAAATAAATAATTGAAATGGGTATATATTTGTTTTTTGTTAAGTTGCCTAATAATTATGCACAGTAATAGTCACCTGCACACACAGATATCCCCCTAAAATAGCTAAAACTAAAAACAAACTAAAAACTACTTCCAAAAATATTCAGCTTTGATATTAATGAGTTTTTTGGGTTCATTGAGAACATGGTTGTTGTTCAATAATAAAATTAATCCTCAAAAATACAACTTGCCTAATAATTCTGCACTCCCTGTATAGAACATTATTTTCTGTGGGTTATAGTAATAGCAGGCTCTTTTAGGATGACATTAAAGAAAAAACAGAGGAATTATTTCCATTCTATATTTTGACTCTGCCATTTAATAGTTGTATTAGTTAATACATTTTTATTATTTCACTTACTTCAATAAAGTCACCCACACTATCTGATATACAGTATCCTGTAGCATCAACTATTTGAGGAGCACAGCAATATCTGTATCTTTTCATCATATGTTTTTCTAAGGGTTCCTGTACATTAGATACAATTGCCTTTTTATTTAGACAACAACGTGACTCTTTGCATGTGCGCCTGTATCCTTTGTTTCGGAAAAGTGTTTGGTATTTCTGTAAATAGCTACTATTTTCCATAACGCTTCTAGTTTTCACATTTGTGTCTACTGATCTTTTTTTTTGTAAGTGAGCTGATATGTTATCTTCATTTGTTTCATCTTAACTGAAACTATTTTTTGTGGGGGGAATTTCCATTGATTTCTTTAAAAATAAATAAAGAGTGAAGCAGCTTAACATGAGGAGTACACTAACAATGATGGAAATCTCTATTAATAGACTTTAATACTTTCAGCTTCAAGTGACATTTTCTTTTAGTGAAAAATTAATTTGTCATAATAATTTATTTACAGTGACAGAGATAATAAAGTATTTATTGTGAAACTTCTGATAATAGATGCCTGCAATCCCTTAATATAATTAATTTCACCCCTGAAATGATTAATTTATCATCAAGTTACTAGTCAACTTTTTTAAATGTAATTTCTGTTCTTCTATTTAGGGCCAGATTATGAGTGGAGCACAAATGTTTGCGCTCAAGCGATATCGGGTTTTTGTGATAGTTAAATGCGCCTGTATTACAAGTTGAAAGTAAATGTGATTGCTTGAAAGCAATTCAAGTTGATGCTCATTGGGTTAGCGTGTACTTAGAGCTGTGGTTAACTGTTCCATCAAAAAAAAAAAAAAAAAGTGTCACAAAAATACATTTTTCCCAATAAAAATTATTGGAAAAAAAAATAATTGCACACAAAATATATAAGTGCTCACAGATATAAGGGGGTCGATCTGATAAAAATCATCGCCCGCAAAAGCCGGCGACGCCAATATTTACGCTGGTTTGGTATCACATATACGGCATAACCTAGAAGTTACGCGCGTATATTTCTGCCGTCGCCCGTAGTTTTTTGGGCTATAGGCAGATATACCAAACCAGCACAGTTTGGTATCCAATATGCAGCGTAAGGACTTACGTGGCGAAAATGGAGAAAACTTACTCCATTTTCACCTTGCCACAAAAAGCAGCCGTAAGAAGCCTTACGCTGACTATTGGAGCCCCGTAACTCCCTAAACTGGCTGCTAAAATAAACCTAACACCTAACGCATGCGCAATGTCTATCTCCCTGTCAACCGCGATCTTCTAAAATAAACCTAACACCTAACGCATGCGCAGTCTATCTCCCTGTCAACCGCGATCTTCTAAAATAAACCTAACACCTAACGCATGCGCAATGTCTATCTACCTGTCAACCGCGATCCTCCCCCCGAAATCCCTAATAAAGTTATTAACCCCTAAACCGCCGCTCCCGGACCCCTCCGCCATCTACATAAACTAACCCCCTACTGTGAGCCCCTAAAACCGCCGCCATCTACCTTATCTATCCCCTAATTAGAACCCCTTACACCGCTGTCATCTACCTTATCTATCCCCTAATCTGACCCCTTACACCGCCGCCACCTATATAAAAATTATTAACCCCTAATCTAATCCCCCTATACCGCCGCCAGCTATATTAATATTATTAACCCCTAATGTAAGCCCCTTACACCGCCGCCATCTCTATTAAAATGATTAACCCCTAATTTAATCTACCTACCCCGCCGCCAGCTATATTATCTATATTAACCCTAAGTATATTATAGTTAATATAGGTATTACATTATATATATTAACTATATTAACCCTAATTATATTAGGGTTAATATAGTTAATATAGTTACTATAGTATTTATATTAACTATATTAACTCTATCTAACCCTAACACCCCTAACTAAATTTATATTAAATTAATCTAATTCATTTATAAACTAAAATATTCCTATTTAAATCTAAATACTTACCTATAAAATAAACCCTAAGATAGCTACAATATAATTAATAATTACATTGTAGCTATGTTAGGGATAATATTTATTTTACAGGTAAATTTTTAATTATTTTAACTAGGTATAATAGCTATTAAATAGTTATTAACTATTTAATATCTACCTAGTTAAAATAATTACCCAATTACCTGTAAAATAAATCCTAACCTAAGTTACAAATACACCTACACTATCAATAAATTAAATAAACTACAAACATCTATCTAAAAATACAATTAAATTAACTAAACTAAATTCCAAAAAAAACAAACCACTAAATTACAAAAAATAAAAAAAAGATTACAAGATTTTTAAGCTAATTACACCTATTCTAAGCCCCCTAAGAAAATAATAAACCCCCAAAATAAAAAAAATTCCCTGGCCTATTCTAAATTAAAAAAAGTTCAAAGCTCTTTACCTTACCAGCCCTTAAAAGGGCCTTTTGTGGGGCATGTCCCAAAGAATTGAGCTCTTTTGCATACAAATACAATACCCCCCCCCCATTACAACCCACCACCCACATACCCCTATTCTAAAACCACCCAAACCCCCCTTAAAAAAGCCTAACACTACCCCCCTGAAGATCTCCCTACCTTGTCTTCACCACACCGGGCCGAACTCCTGATCCGATCCGGGCAATGTCTTGCTCCAAGCGGCAAAGAAGAATTCTTCCTCCGGCGATGTCTTCCTCCAAGCGGCAAAGAAGAATTCTTCCTCCGGCGATGTCTTCCTCCAAGCGGCAAAGAAGATTTGCAGCTTGGAGCAAGACATCGCCCGGATCGGATCAGGAGTTCGGCCCGGTGTGGTGAAGACAAGGTAGGGAGATCTTCAGGGGGGTAGTGTTAGGCTTTTTTAAGGGAGGTTTGGGTGGTTTTAGAATAGGGGTATGTGGGTGGTGGGTTGTAATGGGGGGGGGGTATTGTATTTGTATGCAAAAGAGCTGAATTCTTTGGGGCATGCCCCACAAAAGGCCCTTTTAAGGGCTGGTAATGTAAAGAGCTTTGAACTTTTTTTAATTTAGAATAGGGCAGGGAATTTTTTTTATTTTGGGGGTTTATTATTTTAGTAGGGGGCTTAGAATAGGTGTAATTAGCTTAAAAATCTTGTAATCTTTTTTTATTTTTTGTAATTTAGTGTTTGTTTTTTTTGTAATTTAGTTTAGTTAATGTAATTGTATTTTTAGATAGATGTTTGTAGTTTATTTAATTTATTGATAGTGTAGGTGTATTTGTAACTTAGGTTAGGATTTATTTTACAGGTAATTGGGTAAGTATTTTAACTAGGTAGATATTAAATAGTTAATAACTATTTAATAGCTATTATACCTAGTTAAAATAATTAACAATTTACCTGTAAAATAAATATTAACCCTAACATAGCTACAATGTAATTATTAATTATATTGTAGCTATCTTAGGGTTTATTTTATAGGTAAGTATTTAGATTTAAATAGGAATATTTTAGTTTATAAATGAATTAGATTAATTTAATATAAATTTAGTTAGGGGTGTTAGGGTTAGATAGAGTTAATATAGTTAATATAAATGCTATAGTAACTATATTAACTATATTAACCCTAATATAATTAGGGTTAATATAGTTAATATATATAATGTAATACCTATATTAACTATAATATACTTAGGGTTAATATAGATAATATAGCTGGCGGCGGGGTAGGTAGATTAAATTAGGGGTTAATCATTTTAATAGAGATGGTGGCGGTGTAAGGGGCTTACATTAGGGGTTAATAATTTTAATATAGATGGCGGCGGTGTTAGGGGCTCACTTTAGGGGGTTATAGATATAATATAGCTGGCGGCGGGGTACGGGAGCGACGGTTTAGGGGTTAATAACTTTATTAGGTTACGGCGGGGTACGGGAGTGGCGGTTTAGGGGTTAATAGCTTTTTTATTGTTAGGATAGTGAGGGGGGATAGCGGATAGAAGCTTAGACGTGTCGGGCTATGTTAGGGAGGCGTGTTAGACGTGTCGGGCTATGTTTAGGAGGCGTGTTAGACAGTGCGGGTGATTTAGACTTTAGTCAGGTTTTATAGGCGCCGGCAGTTTCTAACGTGGCGCAAGTCACTGGCGACTCCAAAAATCTGTACTTACGCAGATTTCTGGACATCGCTGGTTTGTGAGACTTGCGCCACTTTAGCAAGTGACGGCGCCGCATATTGGATGGCTCGAGTTGCGAGCTGAAACTGCGGGCGACATGGGTTCCCTCAAACTTGCGCCTCAAACTGCGATCTATATCCGATCGCGCCCAAGGTCTTAGATGGTAGAAAAAAAAGTTAGGTGTGAGAGTAGTTTTTTTTTTAATTGGGAATATGTTATCACGCGTAATATTCTAATTGCACTAGAAGTAATCTGTTTGCACGTGTCGGATTAGCGCAAGAGTAATATATTTTTACTTTCAACCTGTAATACAAGCATAACCCGACTTGCGCAAAAACTTTACTTCAACGCAATTAATACTCAAGCAAAAGCATTAAATCGTGCTCCATTCATAATATGCAAAACAAAATGAGAAGAAGCGCACACAGAGAGTACGATTCAAGTGAAGACTTTAATAACATAAACATACACGCAACACACACTGTTGCACTTACTAGATGTAAGTAAAATCAAGCAGAAGGACAGATGATATAAAAGTTGACACTCCTGGAAGGACTGTCTGAACACAGTCAGAAGTAACACACTGGGTATGGACTCTGCTCAGCTTCCGGATAGCCTGCCGCAGGTATTCAAAACCAGGTACACAGGAGACGTCAGCTGTCCAGACTCAGTAGATTTCTCGATCTGTTTCCCCAGTCAGCAGCCGGGCTTTCTCAAGAGGTTCAGTTTATTAAGATATATTAAGATGCCCAAAATTATCAAAGAGCATTATTACTTCAAAACTTAGCTAACTGGACAGTTGCCTAGGGGAAATAAAATAAAAAATAAATAAATAAAAATATATACATATATATATATATATATATAATAGAAAGATGCCAGAAAAAATGATATGAAGCCCATACAAGCCACATGAGTGAACTTATATAAAAGTTAAGTCCACAACATTGTAAATAAAAATTTTAATTAAATATGAAACTTCAGGAGACTTCCGGTGGGCGGGTCAACAAGGCAGCAGCACAGCACAGGAGCTCCGGCTTACAGTGTGCTTTTCAAAGCAAATAACTTGTCTTCTGCCTTCCCCCCACGCATCTAACTTGCTGGGCTAGCCACAGTGCTACGACGCCAGCTGAAGGTGTATCGTGCAGGGCTCCCTACATCAACCCTGGTCCCTGGAAGCCACAGAGTCACAGAAGAAGCGGCGCAAAAAAAGCCGTTGCCATCTTGGATCCTTTGCTACATACCAGAAGTCAGAGACTGCCGGGCTCAAGGAGAACGAAATTACATAACAGCCTCACCGCAGCATAACTGAAACTGCAACCAGACCCCTGGGTGAGTATGCTCCTGTGTAGTGGGACTCCCCTAATCACAGTCTGATACAGCACAGTTTAATTTAAAGCCCCAACACAGCAAGGGCACAAGACACGCAACCCTAACCTGTTGGACATAGCTCTCACCTAGGCTTAGGGGACAAATAATTGAAAACAGAGGCATAAGCCTGTATAACATACCTGCAGCTGCTACAAACAACAACACCTAATCCTAAGGGCAGATTATAAAACTCACATCTGCATTTTGTGAACTGACCCCTTTGAGAAAATGGTATAAAAAGGGAGGGAGAAAGACAGAGAGAAAAAAGGAAAAGAAGAGAATTTTGTTCCCTTTGCAGACACACCAAGTTGATGACCGCTAACAACATTTTTTCTGCACTTTATTATAAGAGACCAGACAGTGTTAAACTCGTCTTTACTGCCTAAAAGAAAAATAATACCTTTTCCCTGGGCTGCTCTACCTCCTAAGACCACATACCGGTGAAGGGCATGCTTCCTGTCTCTTACTAAATCATAAAATTCCCTTAATAATTTTTGATCTGCTTATGCCCATGAAAGTAGATAAACACTTCCAAAAATGCTTACCCACTACAAAAGAAAGCATGAACACCAAGGCGAAAGCTGCAGAGAGAAAAGAAAGGCACACAGCCAAAATCCATGCTGAGAGCCAGCTGCAGACAGATCACCATATGAACCATGTGGAGAACAGTCCTCACTATTGCAAGAATTAAAATCCCTTTTCCTCCCCAAGTGGAGTCCCTACAGGCTGGAGTTGACACCTTAACAAGTGAAGTTCAGCAATTCTCCTCCCGACTTAACTCAGCTAAAACACGCATATCTGACATAGAGGACAGACAATCAAACTCAGAATCCGCTATCAGACAGCTCCTTAAACAAAATCAAATTTTACAAGATTGTGTGGACAACCTCGAGAATAGGAGCAGGCACAATAACCTCGGCATAGTGGGGGTGCCTGAGTCAGCCCAGGGGAAGGACTTGCTAGAATTCACTGCTCTAACATTCCCTAAACTACTGGATATATCTCCGGACATTCTCCCAATTGATGTAGAAAGAGCCCACCGTGTGGGCCCAGAGAGAACCTTGGAACATGTAAAAATGAAACCTAGGCTGGTTATCTTCAAATGTCTGAATTTTCAGAAGAAAATCAAGATAGTACATGCACATACATCCTGGAAAGAAGTAACCTATGAGGGAACCGAACTACTACTTTTCCAAGACTTCTCAGCCGAGGTCACGAAGCAGAGAAAAGTATTTGCCCGACTGTGCCCACGCTTGCACGAACAAGGCAGTCAAGTAGCATTGCTGTTTACAGCCAAACTTCGAATCAAGTTCATCCATTCACCCAAGGCTTTACAAAGCTAACTTGCCACAGAAGAGCAACATGCACCAAGTTGAGATCATCTTATTACAGATTCTGCACTACTTAAACCCCACTAAAGCCTTATAAATGGCTATGGGGACCCTATTCTTCACTGCTTTGCGAGTTGCCTTCTGGTACTTGCAATAGAAGCAGCCACAATGAATCGGGGGAACTCACCCCACTCAACTAGAAAGTGATCTCTGTCCAGGGGATTTGCAGACTGGATTCCAGAATGTTTAATCACACGTGAGCCTGCTAATTGCTATAGTTAAATTAGTTGTTAAATATGTTTCATTTTTATATGTTTTTATATTGCTCCAGGATTAGGTAAAGAAAAGTGTATGCCACCTTCTTACCCTGTGCGGCTTTGGTGTATTTCATGGCATGTCATTGGAATGACACATTGACCCACCTTGGTCTTACATGCGCTGCACCACAGCCATGAAAGCAATAGAGTCACCTCAAACTGTGATAAAAACGATATCATTGCTACTGGTTTTTATTATGTTATTTTGGTTGTTGTTTGGTTTATTGGTTAGAACTGTTTTAACATTGACATCTTTTAAGTATATTTATAACTATGTACATCACAATTTTGTCTCAGGGTACAAGGTCATCAAAGAAATGTCTCTTTCTTGTTTTCTGTGTCCTCTGTATACTCTCTGGCAACTTTGCAGGCTGGTAAGCTTGTTCTTCTTCACCTTACGTCGGGGAAAAAGCCCTCGCATAAACAACAAACATGCCCCTAATTATGTTAATACAATATATATGACCCTACCGCAAAAGTGGGCTTGCAATAAGATAATTGTCACTGATATGTTCATTATAATTATTGCCAGACTTGTTGGTTACTTAATGCTGACTAACTGTACTATTCTAGGCCCTGAGCAACTTTGTATTAACAACACACCTACCTCACTTATACACGATCATAGACTACACTATGCTTTGCACACTTCTCTAGACCCAATAACACTTAAGGAAGACACATATATTTTGCCTTCTGACACTCCCTTCTCTGCTCCCGACACCACACATCTTATTAACCAAAAATGAGACCTTCGCCCCAATACCCTCTATAAAGAGAAAAAAAGGTAAAAACTTGGGTATTTTCTTTATCATATGGAGTAAGTGCTGTAGTGTACTACATTTTTGGCTGTGCATAGAAATCATGTTTATTAAATGGAATGTTACACCACATCCATTCTCCATTCACCCTACCTGTGTAAGCCTGATACATAGAAGAGTGACCTTAGACATCCCTCTACATACTATGAGATTCCACAGATTTCTGCTTAAATGTGGGAGCCATTGTACCATATCCTCAAAGTACCATAGGTTTATGACACACTACAAGGGACTTTGTCACAATGTTATGTTATACCCACCTAAGCTCGCTAGACAGTTGTTTATGTTATTGTTATCATGTAATATGTTTTGTTCTACTACTATGCAATCTTGTTTTTATAAAGAGCCTAAATGCCCCCCTTGGTTGGGAATCCCCAATATATGTTGCACTATAAACACACTGACATCAGTCTCCTCCCCTTTCTGTTGTCTCTTGGACCATTGGTAATGCTACAAGGGCACACTAATCTCTTACGCACAGATTCTGTGTAATGTAAACACCTGCCAACCCTACCTTCTGACATATGATATGGTTCCACTCCCACTCCTGTCCCCCTTTTTTTATCTCCGCCTCCCCCTGGCCCGGTGGGGTTGCCTATATCCATCCCTACCCCTCTGACAAAGGATAATGGCACTTAAAATCCTTACCTGGAATGTGGGCAGAATTAATTCCCCCCATTAAATGTAAATCAATCTTAACACATCTACGTAGATTAAACACTGACATGGCCCTCCTTCAGGAGACACATTTGGGAGATGAGGAACATGAGAAACTAGGAAGTGACTGGGTGGGGAGAGTGATCTTTCTTTCCTATAATTCCTCCAGGAGAGGACTGGCCATTCTCCTTGGCAAACGTTTGGACATAGAAATACATAATACTATTACTGACCCAGATGGCAGGTTCCTCATTTTACAAATCTCAACATATACGCATCAAATCATACAATTCTATCTTTCTGGGAAAATCTTGCCCAAAACTTGGTTCCCTTTGTAGGTTCAAAATGAATACTAGGGGGAGACTTTAAATTATCTCCTCAACCCCTTATAGATAGAACTTGGTCACAGGACACTACAACAAAACAAAGACTGTGAAACTATAAGGGGAAATTAGAAAAATAAGTTTTTCAACTACTCTCTGACACCTTGGCCGTGTGTGACATATGGCGTAGAAGACATCCGAAGACAGGGATTATACCTGTCTCTCTAAAGCTAATTCCTCACTATCACGAATAGATCTTTTCCTGGTTGCGGATTCTTTGATTACACAGGTCACTGCGGAAAAAATACATAATATTGTGGTCTCCGACCATGCCCTGGTAGAAATAACTGTAGGTTATGCCCCCAAACGACTCACCAGAAATTCCCTATGCTTCCCCCATATCTTCTCACCTCCGAGCCCTTTCTCATTATAAACATAACACTCTACAAACAGCATTGTGCCAAGCCTATCTACATTATTGTACTCATAACTTGCGTCATACATATGACACCTATATCATGGCTAAATTGGAATTGGATGCTTTTGTTAGACAAAAATTGCCGCTGCCCTGCTAAAAACAGCAAGTAAATTCTACAGCTTTGGCAATAAATCAGGCAGACTTTGGCCAATTTGGTTAAAATACAATTCACCAAAAAAGAGATAGCGGCACTTAGATACAGAGGTAAAACTTATAAAACCCCTTCAGAGCTAGCACATTGTTTAGCAAATTACTATTCCCAATTATACTCTAAACAACAACCAAACATACCTGACTCACAGAACAATTTCTGGCATTCTCTCACATTGCCACAACTCACGACAGACAGACCAAATCGATGCTTTAAATGCCCCAATATCTACTGATGAGATTAAGTATACTATCAAATCTCTATGCGAAAACCCCCAGGTCCAGATGGACTTCCAACAGAATTCTACAGACTTCTATCTCCTCAAATATCCCCTATCCTCTCTAAGGTATATAATACTCTTCTCCTTGATAACAAGGCCCCCTCAAATTCTTTTGTTTCGGCCCCTATTACCCTAATCCCCAAAACAGGAATGGACCATACCCTCCAAGAGTCATATTGCCCCATATCCCTCTTGAATACAGACTACAAGATACTCATGAAAATCCTGGCCAATAGATTAAAGAAAATCCTTCCCTCCCTGCTGCACCCTGACCAAACTGGGTTTGTATTTGGTAGAACCTCAGTAGTCAATTTGTGTAAAGTCCTCCATGCTATTAACCACTACTGGATGACGACTAAGGTTTCTCAACACAGGAGAGACCAGGAGGCCTTCCTGCTATCCCTTGATGCAGAGAAAGCCTTCGATAGAGTCGAATGGCCCCATCTATTTCATACCCTTAGGCAATTTCGATTTGAGGGCCCATTCCTTAATTTCCTTTGCAAAATCTACTCTTCCCTGACTGCAAATATTATGGTTAACAGTCTTCTCTATCCCACCTTCATGCTCCAAAGGGTACTCGCCAAGGGTGTCCATTATACCTTCTTCTATTCGATCTGGCCTTAGAGCCACTTACCCTTAAGCTGAGTCAGACTTACCCTGGGATACCCATCAATGACTTTCTCTTACATATGGCCTTATATGCTGATGACATGCTCCTCATCACTAACCCTTCATTATATATATCCCAAAATATATAGAAATACTAACTATTTTTGGAGATTTCTCAAAATACAAAATAAACATGAACAAATCAGAGATACTATGGCTAACTTATCACGAATATGAAAAATCCCCCTTCCCTTTTGTTGTGCAACCTAACACTTTGACCTATCTGGTCATCTAACTGCATCACATACCCCACACAATTTATGACCTTAATACTACAAAGCAGTGTACCCAGCTACATTCACGAAAGCCTGGACAAAACTCCCCCTTGTCCTCTCCGGATGCATTACTCTAGTGAAAATGTCAGTTTTACCTAAAATATTATATCCACTTTTAATGCTGCCTTTCCTTCTCACCAAATCATACTTGTCGCATATGAATAAAGTAATCCAATTCTTTATTTGGAAAGGCAAGAAAACATGTATAGCTACCAATAAATTGCAGCAACCATTTCTTAAGGGGGGTTTGGCCCTCCGAATCTAAAATTACATAACTGGGCAGCGTTGACTTGTTTAATCCTTAATTGGCAACTTAATACTGCACACTTCACAATCTATCTGTTGGAGGAAGCAGTTACAAAACCACATTCACTTGCCTACCTCCAGTACATCCCACATTGGGAACTGCCTCCAGAGATTAAAAATAATACACTGTACAGGGACATTCTGAGAGCATGGTGGCTAACCCATAAAATACCTTGGTAGAGAGTCCCCTTCCCCTAGATGTATCCCTCTTGTGGGGAACAAGGATTTCCCAGCAAGGAGTGACACAGCTCCCTTCCGGGCCAGGGCATTTCAGGATCTAAAAAACATACCCAACTCTCACTTTTATGCATACCTGCAAATTAGGCATTACATAAATACCTCAATCAGTCAAAATACTGGTTTTTGGGAGCTATCTCCCTTTGCTATTACACATACGGCCTATAAGTTGGGTCGCTTTTCCCTATCCCCGATCTACCAGCAGCTAAGCAATCACACCTCTGACAGTGTTATGGGAAATATTTAGACTACAGGGAGTGCAGAATTATTAGGCAAATGAGTATTTTGACCACATCATCCTCTTTATGCATGTTGTCTTACTCCAAGCTGTATAGGCTCGAAAGCCTACTACCAATTAAGCATATTAGGTGATGTGCATCTCTGTAATGAGAAGGGGTGTGGTCTAATGACATCAACACCCTATATCAGGTGTGCATAATTATAAGGCAATTTCCTTTCCTTTGGCAAAATGGGTCAAAAGAAGGACTTGACAGGCTCAGAAAAGTCAAAAATAGTGAGATATCTTGCAGAGGGATGCAGCACTCTTAAAATTGCAAAGCTTCTGAAGTGTGATCATCGAACAATCAAGTGTTTCATTCAAAATAGTCAACAGGGTCGCAAGAAGCGTGTGGAAAAACCAAGGCGCAAAATAACTGCCCATGAACTGAGAAAAGTCAAGCGTGCAGCGGCCAAGATGCCACTTGCCACCAGTTTGGCCATATTTCAGAGCTGCAACATCACTGGAGTGCCCAAAAGCACAAGGTGTGCAATACTCAGAGACATGGCCAAGGTAAGAAAGGCTGAAAGACGACCACCACTGAACAAGACACACAAGCTGAAACGTCAAGACTGGGCCAAGAAATATCTCAAGACTGATTTTTCTAAGGTTTTATGGACTGATGAAATGAGAGTGAGTCTTGATGGGCCAGATGGATGGGCCCGTAGCTGGATTGGTAAAGGGCAGAGAGCTCCAGTCCGACTCAGACGCCAGCAAGGTGGAGGTGGAGTACTGGTTTGGGCTGGTATCATCAAAGATGAGCTTGTGGGGCCTTTTCGGGTTGAGGATGGAGTCAAGCTGAACTCCCAGTCCTACTGCCAGTTTCTGGAAGACACATTCTTCAAGCAGTGGTACAGGAAGAAGTCTGCATCCTTCAAGAAAAACATGATTTTCATGCAGGACAATGCTCCATCACACGCGTCCAAGTACTCCACAGCGTGGCTGGCAAGAAAGGGTATAAAAGAAGAAAATCTAATGACATGGCCTCCTTGTTCACCTGATCTGAACCCCATTGAGAACCTGTGGTCCATCATCAAATGTGAGATTTACAAGGAGGGAAAACAGTACACCTCTCTGAACAGTGTCTGGGAGGCTGTGGTTGCTGCTTCACACAATGTTGATGGTGAACAGATCAAAACACTGACAGAATCCATGGATGGCAGGCTTTTGAGTGTCCTTGCAAAGAAAGGTGGCTATATTGGTCACTGATTTGTTTTTGTTTTGTTTTTGAATGTCAGAAATGTGTATTTGTGAATGTTGAGATGTTATATTGGTTTCACTGGTAAAAATAAATAATTGAAATGGGTATATATTTGTTTTTTGTTAAGTTGCCTAATAATTATGCACAGTAATAGTCACCTGCACACACAGATATCCCCCTAAAATAGCTAAAACTAAAAAGAAACTAAAAACTACTTCCAAAAATATTCAGCTTTGATATTAATGAGTTTTTTGGGTTCATTGAGAACATGGTTGTTGTTCAATAATAAAATTAATCCTCAAAAATACAACTTGCCTAATAATTCTGCACTCCCTGTAGACTACAAAATGAAGGTGTGGGAGACATCACAACAGAGGATATTAAAAATAGTCTGGTAAAGACCAAGGTGGCTAGTTTAGCAGTTTCCCTCAGGGAAATGCAGACTAGGATGCTAAATGGTGATTACATCACCCCAGCACGCCTGGCACACTGGAACCATGATTGCCCGAACAAGTGTATTAAAGTGAAGGTAAAGTTTCAATGGTTACTAAACACAATTAAATGTAAAATTTAAAATCATTTGGACTTTCATTCATGAACTTTGTTATATTTTTTTGCAAACGAAGTTTTACATAAGTTAAAACACTAATATTTAAATCTATAATAACAACCCATTTTTCGGAACTTCTAATACTTCCTGATCACGTTTTACAATTCTCCAATTGAAATCCTGGCCGATAGGCGGCCGTGACATCTAACTATCGGCCGATCTGCGCATGCGTCCCAGCTAATGCTCGTGGCCGAGTCATAAACGTCTTCTGATTTCAATCAGTAATTGCAAAATCGCATGCGCTTTGGAGACAAGCTGTATTGGGAACGCGCATATCTAATACGTATAGAGCGGGTGAGACCGGTCTATACGTAAACACTGAAAAAGTAAGGAAGAAAAGATGGGAGGAGCACAGACGAAAACGGAAGCCTTATAATGTATTTAAAATAAAGGTGAATTAATATTTTTATTTTAAAAAAAATATAGCGATTAGGTTTATATAGATGAAGAGAATGAATTACTGTTTTGAAATGGTCCGAAATTTACTTTCACTTTAAGTGCTGCCTACCTAAGCCTACACTTGGCCACTATTTCTTTGACTGCCAATACATTAACCGTTTTTGGCGCCAGCTACAATACTGGATCAAAATTACCTTTAAACTCAATATAATCTTTGACCTAAAGATGATTTATCTCTTTGTATGCTTACACTCTGCACTAGATTAGCCCATCAGTGTATTCTGGCCCTATGGATCTCTAAAAAAACACCTTCCTTAGCCCACTTTAAACAGAGATTACTTAAACAACTTTTTATTGAACAACTAGACACCAAACTTGATGTAAACCGTAGACTAAGATTATTCCTTAAAATATGGCAAGATTTCATTACCAAACTTACCCCTTCTTGACAACAACAGGTTCTAAGACCTTTCCTATATCATGACATACTCCAGGAAGCCTCCCCTTGAGGAGACTGGACTATCCCTGAAATTGACCAACATAATAACCACATTGAGGTGGTCTAGAAGAGATATTGATTGAGGGTTAATGTCACATACATTCTTGTTTCAAATTTATCCCACTGCTGGTGGGGGGAAGAGCAGAGAAAACCACCCCTCCCCTTTTTTTTTTTGTTATATGCCTCCCCGCCCCCTGTACCGTAGGGAGACTAAAAAACAACACTACTCTACTTTAATGTTAGCGGTAGATTAATGCATTGTTAGATGGTTTTGGAAGAAGAATTCTTCTTTGTATGTGTTTATGTATGTTTAAATTGTTTGTTTTGTTTATATGGAAATTAAGGCATAGATAAAGAGAAACATGATGAGGTTATCACATGGACTTAATTCCTATCAGTTCCAAGTAAAATCCATTCCACAGCTGATTACGAAATCTTCAGTGGCTTGCACCACACCTCTGGAATTGATTTTATATTTATGGACTATACTTTATCAAAGACCTTCCTTATATGTAATTGCTGAAACTACCTATATTTTATTTTTTCCAAGCGTCAACTGCAATAATATTGTATTAACATGTGATTCCTAATAAAAAAAAAGAATTGAAAAAAAAAAAAATGAAACTTCAAGACATTAAACCCTTTTAAACAAGAGGGACTGCAATGCTAAACCATGTTCTTTATGCTTGAATCCATATTACAAGTGGTGCACTGTTTAAGTAACCACAAATTTGTTTTTGTTATTTTCTATGGGTGGCATTTAGCGACAATGTCTGCTCATATTACAAGTTCTAACGCAATCACATTTAATGCTCAAACTTTTTAAAGAGTTTGGCTGGAGAAAACAGTTCCACTAAACTACTCTATTAACCCCTAAACTGCGACACCCTCACATTGCAAACTTCCCTACTACACTAATAACCCCTAAACTGCCACAACCCCCATTGCAAAATACCCCAATACACTATTAATCCCAAAAGCGCTACAACCCATTCACAAAATACCCAACTACACTATTAATCTCTAAACTGCTATAACTCCCACTGCAAAATACCTACTAACATCTAAACCTCCTAACCAGCTAACCCCCCTAACCTAACACCACTTAAAGTGGCAGTAAATCTAGCAAACAATGTTATATAATTCTGCATATAGTGCAGCCATATATAACATTAGCTTAGCGCCAGGTTTCTAAAGCAAATTGTTAGATAGAGTTTTAGCAAAGAAAACAGAACGCCGCTCCTGGCTCTACTGAGCGGGTCTGTTGTCTTCTGCTAAGCGCATCGCGGTCACGCTGTCTAGTCACAGCTTGCCTAATTGCGCTATTAAAATCCATGTAGCTCGCTCCCGCTCTGGTCTGGTAGTGGGAGCGAGTTACATTGAGTTTAATAGCCCGATTGAACCAGCTGTGATTAGACAGCGTGCCCAGATGCGCTTAGGAGACGAAAACAGACCCGCTCAGTAGAGCCAGGAGCGGCGTTCTGTTTTCTTTGCTAAATATCTATCTAACAATTTGCTTTAAAAACCTGGCGTTAAGCTAATGTTATATAATTCTGTACTATGTGCAGAATTTTATAACATTGTTGGCTAGGTTTACTGGCCCTTTAAGTTACCCCCAAAAAAAATAACCTCACTTAAAAAACAAAAAATCCCTAACATAACATTGGCTGATTTTCATTTTCAAATGAAAATAAGCCAGTAGAATTAAATATTTTTCTATTGACTGATTTGAATTCGAAAATGAAAATCAGCCAATAGGAATGCATATGTAAAGGGGGAACCTCAACTTCAGTGTGCAGCAGGTGACAGCATGAAGAGGAATTCTGGGATGGAAGATCCGAAGATAAGAAGATGGATGAAGAAAGAAGACTGCCGCTAGTCGGAATGAGATAAGACCACAGTCGGAATGAAGATAGAGCGCCGCTGGGATGAAGATGGAGCACCCCCACATAGGAGCCAGATTCAACTTTGTGAGAACAATCTTTTTTAGTTAGCCTTTTTTTGGGGGGAGGGGTTACCTGTAGAATTGGTTAGTATTTATTTTAATGAAAAATAGCCAAAGAACAATACCCTACAAAACTGGGTTTTTTTTTAATTTTTTTTCCTGTAATGGTAGTTTTTTATTTTCTGTAATGGTAGCTTTTTTCATGTAATGTTAGGGTTTTTTTTTATTTTCAGGTAAGAATAGTTTCTTTTTCAGGTAAGGTTTTTTTTTTTGGATAACTTAAGTTTGTTTAGGGGGGTTAGCTGCTTAGGGAGGTTAGATGTTATTTTTCAATGTGGGTTGTGGTGGTTTAGGGGTTAATAGTGTAGACGGGTAGTTTGCAATGGTGGTTGAGGAGGTTTAGGGGTTAATAATGTAGTGGGTACTTTGTGGTGGGCTATGTGGCAGTTTAGGGGTTAATAGTGCAGCGGGAACTTTGCAGTGGGCTATGTGGCAGTTTAGGATTTAAAAGTGTAGTGGGTCATTGGCAGTGGGCTATGTGGTGTTTAAGGGGTCATTAGAGTAGGGTTCTTATGGTGAATAGGAAACCAAAAGAAAAGAAAAAGACCAATGGCACTTCTGAATATTAGGGCGGACTATTGCCTATTCATTGGATACTCCAGTATAATACTGGTGAGTTCCAGGAATGATGCTGTGTATAGAGAGAAATACTGAGTAGAAACAGTAGTTGGTTAGATAAACTATCCAACAGAAAGTATACACTGAATAGCACTCCAAAGTCCTGATCAATATAAGGCACAAATAAAGAGACAACTCCAAATTATGAGTCAAACAAGGGGATGAGATAGAGTAAAAATAAAATATAACTTTTATTAATAGTATTAAAAACAACCTAAACATATAAAACACATACAATTAAAACTACGATTTGGGGTGGTCAGCGTGTGTGATAGTGGATGCTGGGATAATAGCACCACTAAGTTCAGAAATATAGGAATGGGGCTGTTACTATTGGAACAACAAATACTAAATACGTATAAATGTTGTATAAAATAGATCCAAAGTAATAGTGAGTAGCTCAGCTAGTTTAATATGCGTATGGAGGTCTGACAAATAATGAGCAATCTAATGGGTGCTAGGTAGAGTAAGCACCAAATAAAGTGTTCAATCAAGAATTGAGTCAACTATAATTATGCAAACCCAAGGGCAACAAAAGTTGTATAGTACGTGAGTATACGTATACTTAGAAATAAAACCTCATGTGTAGGTCTTGGCACAACAGGTAGTAGTATTGAGCCTATGGCAAAAGGCAGTGTACTAAAAATATACTATGGTTGTCAAATCAATATACAGGCAGGGTTATATGCTTGAATGACTACTGGGTTAAGCTAACCCGAGGTATTACTACGTTGAGTTAGGGATAAATGTTATAAAAGTTAAATCAAACTAAGGGAGGTATACTGCTATCTGATTATAATGAGCCACCTAGATAACTTACTCACAGAGGTGAGTTTGATTAACCTATGAAAGTAAAATATGTAAGGAATGGTGAATAGGTTTAGCGCTCGAGTATGGGTGTTAGATGGTTTTCCACTTTTCTCTCTCCATTTAAAGGGACAGTCAACACCAGAATTTTTGTTGTTTTAAAAGATAGATAATCCCTTAATTACCCATTCCCCAGTTTTGCATAACAAACACAGTTATAATAATACATGTTTTACCTCTGTAATTACCTTGTATCTAAGCCTCTGCAGATTCCCCCCTTTTTTCAGTTCTTTTGACAGACTTGCACGTTAGCCAATCAGTGCTCACTCCATGGTAAATTCACGTGCATGAGCTCAATGTAATCTATATGATACACATGAACTAATGCCCTCTAGTGGTGAAAAACTGTCAAAATGCATTTAGATTAGAGGCGGCCTTCAAGGTCTAAGAAATTAGCATATGAACCTCCAAGGTTTAGCTTTTAACTAAGAATACCAAGAGAACAAAGCAAAATTGATTATAAAATTAAATTGGAAAGTTGTTTAAAATGACATGCCCTATTTGAATCATGCAAGTTTTTTTGGCCTTGACTGTCCCTTTAAGAGTATGAGGAAGTACGATAATGCAGCCGTGGCATTCTAACTTCTGCTCCCGATATTCTAACTTCTGCTCTTTGCGAGCGTTGGGTTAGTTTGCAAGAGAAAAAAATTTAGTTTCAACTTGTAATACGTGCACTACTCTATGTTCTCAAAGAGCAGAAGTTGAGCATAGTAAGTGTACGAGTGTAAGCGGTAATTACCACTCCATATGTAATCTAGCCGATAATGTGCTGCTGTTCGCATTAGCTAACAATTGGTTAACACATTACATATAATTTTAAGTAGGTTAACACTGTTATGTGCCAGTAGTTGTCATCTTCAAGACATTGACCTCACAGCTCTCAAGGAGAGAAACTTCAAATACAGAACCCAAAGATGCTAAAGGGGCAACTTCAAGTAAATGCAATAAGGAAACAACTTTAAGTTCCTAACCAGATAGTTAAAAAGTGAAGAAAATGTAACTGTTAACTTATATCTATAGGTGCATCATGGCTGGGTTTTGGGAGCAGTATGCATGGGTATCACCCTTGCTAGGGATGATATTGAAAGGCTGCAGTCTGGCAGCAGGGGAAGGACTCTGCCAGCAGGTGCAGACTCTAACCCTCTGTCTTCTGTGCTAGTTCTCCTGCTATATCCAGCACCCAAAAGCTGAACTTCCTTCTGTTCCAGGGAACTTGGCTTCTTTAAATTGTGTGCACAGGCAACCATGGCTAAGGAATGCATCTCTGGGAACTTTAGTTTACCAGTAGCTCCTGATTACTTACTCTGCTAGTGGTTTCATCTCAGGCAGGCAGCACTTTGTCTTAAATGTGGATAAGTCTGTTCCTGCCACAGCCAAAATGCTGGCACCAGTTGCTGCAGCTCACTAGGAAATCTACCAGTTGGCCAGTAGGCTAGTATGGAATAAATAAAATCTGTCTGTGTGTTAGTCTAAGCCAGGGATACTTGAAATGACTGCACTGTGTGCATTACCAGTACTCGATGAGAGAATCTCATCACTATCTGTGTTTTTCAGTCAGCCAGATAGAAATTAAAATCACTGTTATATGTGTATTACTAATTTTCAGGGGTTAAAGCCCTTATTTTCTTTTTTATTGATCATAAAGGGGATGCATTCAAAACTTATGAAAATATGTATCAGAGGGCTTAAGACAGGGTTGCAGTGGGGTCTCAAGTTTAGCCTAAGGTGGATTTTTAGGGAGGGGCTATTGCATGACCCAACCTACCGACTGTTTGTTATTCAGTTTTTTGTGGAAGACAGTTCGCTACTTTTTCACTGGATTAGAATAGGTATCTCCTCAACCAAGCTAATTAGAACACCATTTTCAAGATACAAGCATGTGCAGGTATATAACCTACATAAAACACATGTAATCATTCAGAGAAAACACATAAAAATGTATTTTCTTGTGTATAGCGAAACTTAAAGAGATACTAAATCAGCTATAACTCACTGCACACATGGGGGAATGGGACTGACACCTATCAGAAAGTGAGGCAGATGTACAGGTTGAAGTAGATAGATGGATAGATAGATAATATCACATTGTATATGCATTACTGCTCTGTGTGAGGATTGATTAAAGTAAGAGTGTTCTCAAAAAAATTCTATAACGCATATGAAATAAGAGCATTTACACGTTTTTGTTTTTTCTTCACCTAAAAATAAATGTTAAACAGAACCTGTTTAATTGTACATTTAAACTAATACTGCAGTGTTGTTTTTTTGTGTACTTCCCACAAGTCTTCAATGGGTGGTAAAGACAACTGCCTCTGGAGAGGAACACGCCTCTATAAGTATGATAACAACACCTTAAAGGGACACTGAACCCAAAAATTTTCTTTCGTGATTCAGATAGAGCATGAAATTTTAAGCAACTTTCTAATTTACTCCCATTATCAAATTGTCTTAATTCTCTTGGTATCTTTATTTGAAATGCAAGAATGTAAGTTTAGATGCCGGCCCATTTTTGGTGAACAACCTAGGTTGTCCTTGCTGATTGGTGGACAAATTCATCCACCAATAAAAAAGTTCTGTCTAGAGTACTGAACCAAAAAAAAGCTTAGATGCCTTCTTTATCAAAGATAGAAGAGAACAAAGAAAAATTGATAATAGGAGTAAATTAGAAAGTTGCTTAAAATTGCATGCTCTATCTGAAGCACGAAAGAAAAATTTGGGTTCAGTGTCCCTTTAAGGTATTTAGAACAGAAAATTATTGTTCAAAAAGAAAAACTGAAATCCTTTGAAATACCTTTAGATGAAACAATGGAAAAAGTGGACTAGAAGGGAAGATGGCCAAAACACATAAACAAATTACATTTATATTTATTTGTTATTTTACTTATGTCTTTTCATGTAAAGGAACTAGGTATCCTGTCTCATATTCCCTAAACTTCTGTACTACATAGTCCCCATTGTCTTCAAAACTTCAAGTTTTATTTCTTACATTTACATTATAGTATTTAAGCATATCAATATTTTCAACCTACCCGTTAGACTGATGAAATTTCCTGTTGTGACTACAAAACACTTTTTCATTTATTATTATATTTTTTAAGAGTTAAAGTGGTAGGTCGAAGTTTAGTTATTTATGGTTGTTTTTCTGTTTGCAGTGAGACAATACATTCCAAACAGCTTACTTATGCCCTGAAAAATACTTCCAGGCAAAACCCTATCATGATAGGCATTTTCATAGAGGATTTCCTTATTTACTCAGTAGTCTGTGTAAGCAGCAGACCTATAGTGCTCCAGTATCTTAAACCTAAAATGTGGAATGTGAACTCTGACAATAAGATTTTAGTAACATCAAACAATGATAACATATCAATATGCATTATTCAAAAATTACCTAATGGTCTCTAATCTAATGGTTCTCCATGCATACACACTGGTAACAACCAAACAGAGAGCATTTACATCCTGTGATAGTATCAATTGTTATTGTGCTAGGCATTTGCTTGGGTTATAAAACATTCAGATACATCTTTGTTGTTCAATGCTATTTTCACCTCTTAAGTAGTAATTTATATATACAATTTTAAATAATTGTATATACCGGTATATCTATATCTATATCTATCTATCTATCTATCTATCTATCTATCAACCATCTATCCTACCTCACACACACACATATACATACATACACATACAAGTGAAATTTGCATTTCATTCTCACCATAGTAGAAGTCGCCCGAGTAATGTGAAGTATCCTCACACTCTGGATTTTAATCATTTTATTAGATTATTTAACAGTGCATAAAATGTGTAATATTTCATGTGTCTCGCCACAAGGATGCTTTAAAAAAAACAGATCATATTAGCTTGTTACTAGTGGCAATTTTATCGGGGTTCTGTGGGGTGCTGTGCACCTCCAAACACACGTGTAGCTCCTCCATTGGGCTGCAAATGGCTCCATATATTGTGTGTGCTGTGTCTTCATTTATTTTAGCCCCCAATTAGCCCCCAAATATTACATTCTAGAACTGTCACTGCTTGTTACCAGTGATCCCATCCGCTATGAAAGATGGCTAAATGCCTGGGCCTGCTATTGTTTGTAAATCAGTATAACTGTCTTGCAGTGAAGGAATCCACTTTACATATATATACATACAACACCCTCTGCAAACTGACATAAAATTAACTTTAACTCTTATTTACAACTTGCAGTTTAATAACACAGGGGTTGATCACAATTTATTGGTGATTTACTCTCTAAATGTTTTTTTGCTTTCGGCTAAACTGGCCAAGGTGTTTTTGAGGGATCACAATGCAAAATTGATCTGTGTGTTAAAAACCTATAGTTGTAAGTGTGCGTTTTTTCACTAGAAAAGTTCCCGAAAAGGCCTGCAAAGTACTTGTTATTGGGATAGAAACTAAGAAGTCACCCAAAACTGACAAATAAAATAGCTCTTTCACACCTAATAAGGTTACAGTAAAGTGCAATTGTTTAACCCCTTTGTTTACTGTTAAAGGGAAATGCTCATTCATATGTGACTTACAGTATGTTATCTTCTTATACTGTATTTAAAAGATATTCAAATTAAATTGTGCCCTTGTGACTGGGTTTTTATAGGGGGCGCCCCTTCATGCATGCTTAGTAAATATGATGCTGAAATAATTGTATGGATAATGTAATAAATACATTTTTGCCCTTATGTCTTTGGGTTATATTCATGGATGCTTATTCAGCTGGTGAGGGCCTCATCATCAAGGAGATATTATGATACTTTTAAACTCGTTGAGGCTCATTTCATCTATATTTTCTGGCCCTTTGCCAGTGAGCATTCCTGTCATTAACATACAGTTTATAGTTGTGTTAAATGGCCCTATACATGAAATCTCCCACAACAAACATTAGCAGCTAGTAATGTAAAAAAAATGATAATTACAGCCATAACGCTTTGGAAACATGTCTACAAAAGGGGTTCTGTAAATGGGTGTAATTATTATTGACTTGCATGTCTGTTTTGTTAAAGTAATGTTGCTGGGTAGAAAAGTACTGGGAGCTTCTCGAGGCGCAGTAGAAATTGATTCACCTATGCGTGACTCAGCATTCAGCATTTAGAAAGATGCTATTGCCTGTGTCATGTGTCTTGCCTTGTGGTCGTATCTTGCTTTGTCTAAGCTAATGAGGTTGTCTCATTTTTTGTTTTATTGAATGTTCCTTTGTGCATATGTTAGAGTGGGCTGCTTTATAGAGAGTGTTGTTTTTATTTAATATATATTTATTTTACTTATTGTGTTGCTGGTATCCTTGACAGTAAAAGTTATATGTGTGAAGTTAATGTTTGTGAGATAGAATCAGCTGTATTGAGTGCCTGGTACAAATCTTTATGAATTGCACAAATTTTGAGTGACCAGTGAGTGTGTGTATGTATATATATATATATATATATATATATATATATATATATATATATATATATATATATATATATATACACTCACTGGCCACTTTATTAGGTACACCTTGCTATTTTGTGAGAGCATTTTTGGGCCAGATCCATAGATCTCAAAATATAAACAATGATAGCTACCCAATTTGTGCTGATATTTGTTATAAGAGACCAATGCAAGACATACAAATGCCCTAATTGGGTAATTTTTCGATGATAGTATCTTTCTGATCAAGATACGTTTGTGTACATAAAACACACAAAGCACTATATGAAAGATTGATACATTTGCCACAATACCACCAACCCCCCCTCCCTTTCTCTCTCTTTTGTTGACTTTTCTAGGGATTAGTACTAGAAGCACTCGAATAAGAGATCCTTCCACAGCCTGACTATGGCCCATTAACCCTAATACTGGTATCATCAATTGTTACCCCTTGCTCATAGTGCCAGTACATTTTTCCTTTTGCATACTAGACTTGTCTATTTGGAACTTATTTAAGGAAGTTCCTTTGTATCTGGCTTCAGGGGAGTCTTAGCTCTCGTTCTACCTACCGCTTCATTAACAGCACAGGATTTATGGGGATAAACAATATTTGTTTTTGCCAAGTTTATCATATACATATGTAATGACATAGAATAATAACAAAGGGACTTTCAAGTTGTGTACTATCAGACAGATATGACACACTTACTTCCCCCCCCATGTCATTGTAACGCATGCTCTAGTGTTTTCTCTCTCTTTTTTGTTTTGATAATAGGCATGCATTAACCAGCTAACACCCCCTAGTCCTGACCAATCGTCTTTTGATATTCTCCCTCTCGAGGGGCATCTCTTGGATAGTGATGCTTAGGGTTTCCCTGATGTAATTGGCTGCTGACAGTATAAAGGAGCCGAGTTGCTTAACGACGAGTGTCTTTGATAAAGCAGTTGCGAAACCCGCATCAGGCATTCGCACTGCTCCCTTCTCTGTGTTCATAATAGTGAATCTCCCTTGACCGCTGTAATTTGTACGTGGTCCCAGCATTATATGATAATTGATCACTTACGCTTACTTTGCCTACATTTGCTGGTAGCATTTAATAATCATTAGAAACAATATTAAAAGGTATTTTCCAGACGGTTTGGCTGCGATACTAATTGGTTTACACTCATCCTTTTCTTATGCTAATACAGCTCGAGATAGATGCAATTAATAAGGGTATCCAATGGTATAGCCTAAGGTATATGTTAACAATAATGGCACTAACTTTACATTTGATAGCCACTAGAATCGGTATTAAAAGGTAATATCCATCCGTTTTGGCTGCGATACTAACAGGCTTACAGCTTGGCTTTTCTATGTGGAAATATTTGATACATATATCTGATCACGGCACTTAAAAGACACCACTCAAGGTTTATGTAATCTATAACGGTATTAAATAGGTACAATATTCTGGCTGCTTTTGGTCGTGATATATTTGATCGCTTAAATTTGCCTTGCAAACATTTCCCGATAGCATTTAATAATTAAATCAGCTTGAGATTTATGTAACTGACTATCAGCTAAATTACGAGTTGAGCGTAATGACTCAAATAGTAGCATTATGGCCCATAACGCATCATTTTCCCTAACATAGCCATTACAAGTAGACATGTGCAGGGCAAAAAATTCGGTTCGGTTCGGATCGATTCAGATTTTTACGAATTTCGGTTCGGATCGATTCGAATTCGGAAAAATTTGAATCAATTCGGTTCAGATTCGTTTCGGATTCATTCGGATTTGAATCAATTCGGCTGGATTCGGTTAGATTCGGTTCGGATCGGAAATTCGGAATTTCGGTAAGTGTTAGGTGGGATGTGGTGTGTATTAGACTAGTATTATGTACTGTATATTAGGTGTAACCCATAGCAGAGTGATATAACCTAATATACTGTACAATACTAGTGTAATCCATGGTCATCCGAATCTACCGAATAAATCCAAATAAATCCGAACAAATTCGGATCGATTCGGTAGATTCAGCACTAATTTAATTTGGAAATTCGAATCGATCCGAATCCCGAATTTTACGAATTGTTAGGTGGGATGTGGTGTATATTAGACTAGTATTATGTACTGTATATTAGGTGTAACCCATAGCAGAGTGATATAACCTAATATACTGTACAATACTAGTGTAATCCATGGTCATCCGAATCTACCGAATAAATCCAAATAAATCCGAACAAATTCGGATCGATTCGGTAGATTCAGCACTAATTTAATTTGGAAATTCGAATCGATCCGAATCCCGAATTTTACGAATTCGGCCGAATTTCCGAATCGATCCGAAACGAATCGCACATTTCTAATTACAAGTTTCTAAAAACCTTCGCAGCATCACAAAGATCCCCATCTATGCTCAAATCCATAACGCTATCCAAAACCAGTAGTTAATGATATATTGCAACCAAAAACATTCACAAATCACTTCAAGACTATTATACAAAGTACACTTACACTCATACAAACACTGTACAATTTTTTATTTTTTTTATTTAAAAAAAAAAAAAAAACGGATAAAAGATACGAGATCTCGGGTGTTAGGAAAAAAATGCACACAAACCCATTTTACATTGACTTACATGGACATACATGAACATACACTCATTTAGCTACATCTATGTACAAATATCATCACATACATACAGAATTCACTACATACAAACAATATACAGCACATTACGTACACAAAACATTTTGTGAATATGAATTTATCACAATTTCAGGTACTTTTTCACAGAATGACATGACATCACTCACTTTACGCTCAACAGGAGTGTTGCAAGTTTTTTTCTTTCAATTTCTAGCCTCCATTGACTTCTATGGGGAATACGTGCTCGTGCACGCGACCGGCCTCTTTCCGTAACGCACGCGATATTTTTCTCTTTTTAAACTCATAATGGCAGTGTTATAATTGCTGCGCTAATTAATTTATTCTTGCATACGTCCTGCAGTGACAAATAGATAACAAAATATACTATTTGCCACTGGCGGAGTGTGTTTTACATGTGTAATTTCTTTTATGAAATTACATTACATCAACTATAATTTACGATCAATTCTATCATCACCAATACGAAATCAGTTTCAAGAATTAACACATATTTAAACAGACATAAAAAATTTTTTAGATTTGATTATTCAGAAACAGTAGGCAATTTTAAACATTTGTCTCATTTACATCTATTATATCATTTCATTTATTCTATTCATATGCTTTGATGAACAGCATATCTAGATAGCCTCAGCAGATGATGATTGGTGGTTGCACATAGATGCCTTCTGTCATTGCCTTACACATGTGCATTGCTATTCATTCAACAAACCATATATAAACAATGAACACATTTACATCATACAAGTACATTGGAAGGCTGTTTAACATTGGATTCTCTCTCTGAATCATAAAAGATAAATTATGGCTTTAGTGTCCCTTTAAAATCACAATTTCAATATAATATAACATTCGGAATTCCGTATCATTATAAGATATCATTAGTAAATATTATAGTTGTCGCTTTTTTGGAAGGAACAACAATGCTATGTTGCTTTATATAGATGAACATATGTTGGAGAGAATCACAATACATACATATATGCACTTAACACACATCACACAACAACAAAATACGCATTTATCTTTTTAATCATCACACAATAAAAATGTTCCAAACTAGAATAAAAGAACGAAGATTTGGAAACTAGACAGGCATGTTGCTAATATGATGACATAATTCTAAGCTTCAACCATACAGATTCCAGCATTAGGACTTTACCACCCCTTTCATCAGTTTCTCATTCAATTTTACAATATTACATATACGTAGACGAGAGGTTTGGAAGATCTTCATTATTATTGCGATTTTAATGGGACACGTAAAATATTTAGATCTCGTCAATCACTTATATATATAATATTATAGATGTCAGCCGTTACTTTATTGTTCTGCAACAATATTGCAGCAACATTGATCCATCAGATTCTATGCCATGTCTATGCGTACATTATACACAAGTATGCACTTTCATTCATGTTAGCGTGGACATGTGTTTTTTACTATAACATCGCGTTTACTAAGTATTTGTTACGCATATGAACAAACATTATGAAGATGCACTGTATATGTTAGATTTTACACTTTCACATTACGATTTATTGGGGAAAAACAAAATTTCAACAAACACAAAAAAAACCTGCCCACTTTGAATGCATTTGCGCTGCTCAGATACAATCAAGTGTATGCAATCAGCAATTATTACGAACATGCTACCATTGGATATTTTGCACTATAAATCACCCAAACACCATGGCCAAAGCGTCCCTTGTGATCGACATTGTATCAAATCGCATTTGTGTGTTTAAATACCTTGTTACTCCTTGTGTGTTTGCTCTGCTGTTTGAATTTGTGCTGCTTGGCTTTGCAAATATGGATAACCCCCAGTTAGAGTGTGTGGGTGCAAGTACAAGTTTTGTACAACAGAATCAGATGGGCTCGGCGTCTCCAAGAGAGGCGTGGGGAACGCCTGATTAGGGGTCCTCGTGTTAACAGGATGAGTCTCACCTTGGATAACATGAGCGACTTTGAGGTTTTGGACAAGTGTAGGCTCAATAGACAGCAGCTCTTGAGCCTATATGATGTACTGAAGCCTTATCTGGAGCCACGCAGATGTATGCGCATTGCAATCCCTGGCATGTCCAAGATGCTATGCTGCATACATGTCCTGGTGTCTAGAAGCTTTTAATCTGGAGAGGGGTACATTTCTGGGTTGTCTCAGGGTACCTTTCCTGTGGTTTTTGAAAAGTTTCTGAATGCCATAATACAAATTAGTAGGCTTTATGAAGGGTTCCTTCAAAATGAGGACGATTGGAGGCGACTCAAGAGGGAATTCTATGCAATAGCTGAAATGCCCAATGTTTTGGGAGCAATAGATTGCACCCATATTGCGCTGTGGGCTTCAGCAGATTAGGGCACCTACCGAAATCACAAACACTTTCATAGTTTGAACGTGCAGTTCGTTTGTGATGCACAGATGAGAATTATGAATGTGTTTGCTAATTTCGGGGGGCTAGTCATGATGCCCGTATCCTCAGGCAGCCGTCACTCTGGAGGCAGTTTGAGGACAGACAGTTTCACCATGGGTGGCTTGTTGATGAGTACTTGTGCACAGCATGGTTAAGAAGTTAGGCAATTGCCACTGTAATGTTCGCTAACAGTTGTGTTTGTGTAATGTGCAAAATGTGCAGATATAGGATGCACTTTAACAATTTATTTGTCTCTTTCCGCAAATGTCTAGTTTTAGCTACAAACAGATATGTAGTAGGTCATAACTTAGATGTGCAGATATAGGATGAGCTTTAACCATTTATTTGTCTTTTTGCACAAATGTCTAGTTTTAGCTCCAAACAGATATGTAGCAGGTGATAGATTAAATGTGCAGATATAGGATGCGCTTCAACCATTTATTTGTCTCTTTCTGCAAATGTCTAGTTTTATCTCCATACAGATATGTAGCAGGTCATAGCTTAATTGTGCAGATATTGAGGCCTATTTATCATAAGTCTGTCGCACCTCTCCATATTCAGCATTGCACCAGCAGCTCTTGTGAGCTGCTGGTGCAAAGCCGCCCCCTGCAGACTCGCGGCCAATCGGCCGTCAGCAGGGGCGCGTCAATCAACCTGATCGTACTCGATTGGGTTGAATTCCGGCGATTCCTGTCCGCCTCATCAGAGCAGGCGGACAGGTTATGGAGCTTGATAGATAGGCCCCATAGGATACACTTTAACCATTTTTTATTTCTTTCAGCAAATGCTTAGTTTTAGCTCCAAACAGATATGTAGCAGGTCATAGCTTAAATGTGCAGATATAGGATGCGCTTTAACTATTTATTTGTCTTTCAGCAAATGTCTAGTTTTAGCAAAAAACAGATATGTAGCAGGTCATAGCTTAAATGTGCAGATATAGGATACGCTTTAACCATTTATTTTTTTCTTTCAGCAAATGAATAGTTTAGGCGATTTTCATATACGCAAATGCATTGTATCATTTTATTATTTTTTTTAATGTATTTTTTCATATCATAATTTTTAAAATATTTTGTCATGTTAATTATTTATAGCTGATTCGGGTTACATGAGCCAGCCTTGGCTCATTAGGCCATTATGTAATCCGGCTGACGAGGCACAGGTGCTCTACAATCGGGCGCACAAGGGGAGTAGGGATGTAGTGGAGCGGATGATTGGGCTCCTCAAAATGCACTTTAGATGCCTGGACAGGTCTGGAGGAGCCTTCCAATACAGCCCTAGTAAGGTGGTCTGTCTGCTTTTATTTGGCTTCACAAGAGCGCTCAGCTTATGCTGATTTTATTGTCTTTTTTGTATCAATACATTTTGAATTTTTTATGCACACAATCCCCTAGCAGTGCCTGCTCTGTTATATTTTGAAGATCATTATAGCCTGCAGCATCCTTCATAACATAGCTCAGCAGGCTGGGATGCTGCAGGCCATCCAGGTGTCCCGAGACCTTCTACAAGATGAGAAGGACGGCGCTGTTCTAGAGGGGCCAATATCCAAGACAAAATTATCAACCCCCACTTCAGACGGTAAATACTATAAGTTGTGTAGGAAGCATTGCGAATATCTGAGACTTTTAGTAAGATGAAAGTAGAATTGTGCGAACATGTTAGGATTGTTCAAGAAATGACTATAGCAAAATCTAAAATATATTTTATTATCATAGGTAATTAGCTCCTGTAATGACTTCATCACCTGATTTTTTTATCAGATCAGATGGGAAGTATACACAATGGGGCCTATGTATCAAAGGTCTTGCGGGCCTATGTATCAAAGGTCAGGGAGGTGTCAATCAACCTGATTGTACTTGATCAAGTTAAATTGTGATGATTCCTGTCCGCCTGCTGTTTCTGGCGGGCCTGAAGACTCGCCAGAAACACGGGCCCACAAGCTCCATACAGAGCTTGATAAATGGGCCTCAATGTATGGACTGAGACTGGGGGGGGGTGGATTTTGAACATTGAACCATCATATGGCATATAATTAGTTTACATGTATTTAGTTTAGTCATTATTAGTTTTTAGATAGTCTGAAAGGGATAAATGCCACAGATAGCAGTTAAAGGGATACTCTGAAGCACATTAGAATTGACAGTTATACATCAGAGGTTAAGTATGGACAATTTATGTGACAATTTATGTGACTCTGCTTCACAATTTATTGTTATAACATAACACAAAAGAGGCTACATATGCTTAGTAAGCTATTGATATAAATATTTTAGAAAATAGTTTGGGGGAGGGATGCAGAACTATGTACAATTTTATTAGATATTTGATTTACACTTTAATTTCCATTAGGAAGATTGACTTAATCTACAGACTGAAAATGAGGAATACCTATGTGATCATGCCTGCGGCATTATCTTTCAACTGTGCCGACGTCAAAAAACATACAAAAACAAGTTCACATGGTAAGTGTACACAATGTATGGACCGAGACTGGGGGGGGGGATTTTGTCCATTGATCCAACATTTAGTTTACATGTATTATTTAGTTTAGATATTATTAGATTTTAGATATTCTGAAAGGGATAAATGCCACAGATAGCAGATAAAGGGATACTGTGAAACACATAGAACTGAGTCATGCATCAGAGGTTAAGTATGGACAATGTATGTGAGTCAGCTTCACAATTGTTATAACATAACACTAAAGAGGCTACATACATTTTGTAAGCTATTGATATAAATATTTTAGGAAATAGTTAGTGGGAGGGATGCAGAACAATGTACCATTTTATTAGATATTTGATTTACACTTTATTTTCCATTAGGGAGATTTACTTCATCTACAGACTGAAAGTGAAGAATACCAGACTGAAATTGAAGAATACCAATGTGATCCTATGTCTGTGGCATTGTCTTTCAACTGTGCTGACTTTGAAAAACATACAAAGACACGTTCACATGGTAAGTGTACACAATTGTCTGGAACAAGACTGGGGATGCAGGATACATCCTATGGGAAACACTTATGTTTTCTAATTTCTTTTAGATGGTATTTCACAATCCTCTATTTGGAAAGTGATGAATGTCACACATAATAAACATAAACTGATATTTTGAATAGAATCTGTGACAGATCCCCTGCTACCTCGACTGGGTAGCTCTGTCAAAACAATCTTCCAACACCTGAAACCAGCTGATATGTAGCAGAGAGAGAGTGATTTCAGCTATCCCCACCCAAATAACTGGACAACTAGTATTTAGGTGGAACAAAGAAGAACACTTTATTGGGACAAACACACAACATTTATACAGGAAGTCATCTTGATAAGACAAAGGACAATCCCACAATTTTCCCACTATTTCCGCCCCTCCAGACAGGCTGGCGCCTCCATAGCAGCCACAGTACCACAAAGTCCAAGTACCCAGGGGCGGAGGTTTCATGGTGATCCCAGTGGAGCACTTCCAAGTGTCATTTTAAAGCTCTCGGTCCCCAGATGTCACAGTTCAAAAGGTGGAGTGATTCATTACTGGGGACCAGAGTTACAGCCCGGTAAAAATGGGGGGTAGGGGTATCCAAAAACCCCAGTTCCTCAAGTAGCTCTCCTCCGGCAATTCCATCACCCCTTGTCCTCCCTAGGGGCTACCAATCCCCAAAAGAGCAGAGCTCTGGGGAAAAGGGCTGCTGGGGCGACCAAGGGGAAAGTTAGCAGGTTTCCTGCTGTTCTGTGGCCGACCGGGAGTTCCAGTAGCCCGGCTAGCCTGAGAGGGTTTAGGTGGGTGTCCATTGTGAGGCGACTGACCAAGGGTTCCAGGAGCATGGCCAGCCTAGGAGGGTTTTTCCGGTCAGAGACCAGCTCTTCTCTGACAAAGTAGGAACACAAAAACAAGCACACAAAGACTCCTAGAGATCGCAGTTGCTCTGAGGAGCCTAAATCTGCTGAGAAACAACAGGGGTGAGGTAGTAGGGGGGGGGGGTAGGGGTTTAACCCTTGCAGCCCAGTGCCTGTGACAACACCCCCTTCCAGTTTGGCAGACCCGGCTAGATCCACACGGGTCTACTTGGGGCTGTCTGAGGAGCACTCTCGTTCAGTCTGCTGGGAAACTCCATCAGCATTCCCATTGCTTTTTCCCAACCTGTACTGAACATTGAAGTTGAAGGGCTGCAGAGCTAAACTCCACCTTAGCAAGCATCCATTATCTCCCGATACTCAGTTCAGCCACACCAGAGGGTTGTGGTCTGTGAGGAGAGTGAAAGGCCTACCATATAGGTACAGTTGCAGTTTCTTGAGGGCCCATACCAGGGCCAGGCATTCCTTTTCCCCCGCTGCATAGCCTACCTCTAGGGGTAACAGCTTCCTACTGATGTAGGCTATGGGGTGGTCTTGTCCTCCTTCATCCACTTTGCTTAGGACTGCTCCCAACCCGAACATAGAGGCATCTGTATGAACGCAAAAATGTTTGTTGGGGTTAGGAGCAGCCAGAACAGGGGCAGAGACCAAAGCAGCCTTGAGGCTCTGGAAGGCAGTCTCATATTCTGGGGACCACAGTGCCTGTCGGAGCAGTCTTTTACAGGTCAGGTCTTTCAGGGGGTTTTGCCCAGGTACTGTAATTAGGGACGTACCATCGATAATAACTGGCGGTTTCTAGGATTGCTAAGACTTGGGTCTAGGTTCGAGAGGCGGGCCAGTTTGCCACTGCCTCAACTTTGGCTGGCTCTGGTCGCTGCTTCCCACAGTCCACTCAGTGGCCTAGGTACTGGATCTCCGAGCACCCTATAGTGCATTTGTTTGGCTTCAGAGTGAGCCCGGCGGCCCTGAGGCAATCTAGGACGACGCCTAAGTTGGTCACATGGTCTTCCCAGGTGTCACTAAATATGGCGATGTCATCCAGATATGCGCAGGCATAGTCCTGGAGGCCATCCAGCAGGCGATCCACCATTCTCTGGAAGGTGGCTGAAGCTTTCTTCATCCCAATTGGCATTACCGTGAACTGGAAAGGGGTGATGAAGGCAGACTTGGGGGCTGACTCTGGATCTAGAGGAATCTGCCAGTATCCCTTGCAGAGGTCAAGAGTGGTCAGAAAATGACCTTGGGCAATTCTGTCCAGGAGGTCATCAACTCAGGGCATGGGGTAGGCATCGGTGGTGGTTCTGTCATTGAACTTACGGTAGTCAATGCAGAACCGGGTAGTGCCATCTTTCTTGGGTACCAGTACCACTGGAGAGGCCCAGGGACTGTTGGATGGTTCAACAACACCGAGGTCCAACATTCCCTGGAGCTCCCGGTGCATGCTGTCTCTAACTGCTTCAGGGACTCTGTAAGCTGCCTGCTTCAGGGGGGTCTGTCCCAGAGTCTCTACTCGGTGTATGGCTGCTGTGGTATACCCGGGGACATTAGAGAACATCTTGCGGGCCTTATAGTAAGTGCTGGATTTGCTGCTTCTGGGCAGCCACTAACCTCTCATCTAGGCAGATATCAGCTATTCTCTGGGGGGTTTCATTGGGAAGGGGAAGATCTGGCATGGAGAGACTCTCTGAGTCCTCCACAGCCGGGGCACATATCGCAGCCACATCTTGGGCTCGCCCAGAGTATGCCTTCAGCATGTTCACATGGAAGGTTCTCTGGATCCTGACATCTGAGCACTTAGCTACTAGGTAGGTGGTGTCATTAATCTGCTCTTCTACCCGGTAAGGGCCTTGCCAGGCAGCCTGTAACTTGACTGTTTTGATAGGCTTCAGGGCAAGCACATTCTGTCCCACTATCAATGTGCAGGTACGAGCATTTCTGTTGTACCACTGCTTCTGCTTACTCTGAGCACTCTGGAGGTTCCCCCAAACTTGGTCGGTGAGATCCTTCAGTCTATCCCGGAGGTGGAGGACGTACTCCACAATGGAGTGTCCTTCCTTCTCCGAGCCCTCTTCCCAGTGTCGTCTAATAAGGTCCAAGAGTACCCGTACTTGCCTACCATAAACTAACTCAAAAGGGGAAATCCCTGTGAATTCCTGGGGCACCTCTCTGTAGGCAAAGGGGAAATGCGGCAATAATCTTTCCAAATCTTTGTGGGTGGCGGAGAAGGTCCTCAGCATCTGCTTTAAGGTTCCATTAAACCTCTAGCATAACCCATTAGTTTGGGGGTGATATGGTGCTCTTTGCAGGGGTTTAATGCCGCACAGCTTCCATAGCTGCCTAGTAATTTCAGCAGTGAACTGTGATCCATGATCAGAGATCATTTCCTGGGGGAAGCCTACCCTGGTGAATATTCCGAGCAGGGTATTTGCCAAGGTTTCCACCTGGATATTGACCAGAGGGATTGCCTCCGGGTACCGGGTAGCATAGTCCACCACGGTGAGAATATATTTCTTTCTGGAGGGACTGGGTTGGACCTACTATATCCCCAGCAACTCTGCTGAAGGGTTCATCAATAATGGGGAGGGGGTGCAGGGGAGCTTTCTTGTGGTCGTCGGTTTTCCCTACCTTCTGGCATACTTCACACTAGATATGTGCAATTCGGTTTGGTTCGATTCGGAAATTCGGCAAATTCGGCGATTCGGATCAAACCGAATTTCCGAATTAAAATACTGCCGAATTTACTGAATAAATCCGAATGGATTTATTCAGTAAATTCGGATGGCCATGGATTACACTAGTATTGTACAGTATATTAGGTTATATCACTCTGCTATGGGTTACACCTAATATACAGTACATAATACTAGTCTAATTCCACGAACACTTACCGAAATTCCGAATTTCCGAACCGAACTGAACAGAATCGAATCCAGCCAAATTTCTTCGAATCCGAAATGAATCCGAAACGAATCGATTCAAAATTTTCCGAATTCGAATCGATCCGAACCGAACTTCGAAAAATTCTGAATCGATCCGAACCGAACCGAATTTTTTCGCCATGCACATGTCTACTTCACACGTTCTACAATATTCCTTAATTTCTGCAATGATTTCGGGCCAGTAATAGATCTGATCTAGGTGGTGATGGGTTCAGGTCTTCCCTAAGTGTCTGCTAGGGGAATGTCATGTCCTATTTGTAGCAGGTCTGACCGGAATTTTTCTGGTACAACTAGCTGTTGTTTAGGCACCTGACCCTTCCGTCTCTTGGAGATCTGGTACAGGAGCCCTACCAGCCACTGGAAGCACTCTTCACCGGGTCTTTGGGGGTCGGACCCTACTTGGTCTCTGTATGGGGCTAGGGTCGGGCCACGCAGGGTGGCTTGGGCAAAGTCAGACGGGGACGCCCAGGGAAGTTGGTCAGGGAGAATAATAGGCTGGTCGGGCATTAGGTCTGGGGTTGGAGGCAGAGGGAAAGAGGTAGTCAGGACGGTTTGTCGGGGATGGGTAGAGAATGGGAAGGAGGAAGGGATGGGGGGACAGGGTCGAGAGGTAGTCGGGGAAACTGGTCTTACCTGTGGTCCCAGTCCTGGAGAAATGCCTTGCTGTCAGGTCTTCTGGCAAGTGACAACTGCAGCCATGTCCGGGAGAGTATCTCCCACAAAGGTGGAGACAAGGTGGCCAAGGTCATTGCCTAAAAGCACCTCATCTGGCAACTTCCTCATAATGCCCACCTGCACAGCACGGACACCTGAACCCCAGTTAGAATGGGAGCCTGGACAACAGGATACCAATGGTTTTCCCTGAGTGGATGGAGTTGGGTACCAGGTGAGGCTGGATAAAGGTGAGAGTAGCACCAGTGTCCCTTAATCCCTGGGCAGCCTGTCTGTTGACCAGAACTTCTTGGCAATGATGCAAGCGATTGTCCACGGATGCTGTTCCCACCTCCTGCAGGACCCCAAACTATATACTGACCCATTCAACAGAGGGGTCGGGGTGGTCCTCATAATTGTAGTGGGCGCCTGCTTGGTATCCTAGGGCTGTAGCTTGAGCCCACTGCGGGGTTGGGGGGTGCCTTGGCTGCAGATGTGAAGAGGCTGTGGTTGTCTTGTGCAGGCAGTGGTATCGGAGGTGTCCCACCTGTCCATATTCAAAACACTTGTGGGAGACTGTGCGTCTGACCTGGGAAGCAGGGATCGGCGGAGTTGTCGTTGTCTGGTAGGTACTGGGGCCCTGGTGCAGGTCTGGCACCAGTCATCCACATATTGGTCAGCCAGGACGGTCACCTGATCAGCAGTCCTTGGTTTCCTATCCTTAATCCAGTCCCGGATCTCGGCCGTAAAATTGCTCCAGGAGGATGAGCTACAGTACCTCCTCCAGTGTGGTTATGTGGCAATCTGTAATCCAGGGGTTTGAGGAGTGGGCTAACCAGTGGGTCCATTCGGTATATGGTTACCCGTCTTGTCTGTGTAGATCCCTGAACTTTTGTCGATGAGCCTCTGGGGTGAGCCCGTACCGGGTAAGGATGCATTCCTTCACCCAGTCATAGTCCTTCTCCTCCTCAGGAGGGACAGTCTGGAAAGCTCCCACCACCTTCCCGGCCAGCTTTCCAGCCAAGATTGGGACTCAGTCTGAGGAGGCAATCCCATGCAACCTGCATTGGGTCTCGAAGTACTGGAGGTAGCAGTTGACCTCTTTGGTCCCATCATCCTTAAATCCCCAGAAAGCCTCGTAAGGTAGCTTCCTGGGTCTTGCTTCGGGTTCTCAGGGGGCTAACATGGCTCCCCCCAGATCTTTCTGGACCTCCAGCATGCAAATCTGGCTGGCCTCGGATATAGACATAGCGACAGCTTCTGGGGATGGGTTGGTCCCCAGGAGGGATATTCACCATTGGATTTGATCATCCAGACTGGGTGTCATAGTCCCCTGGGAGGAGGTGTCCATGGTGTCGCTATCTCAGCTACCACCCGCTTACATTTTGGGGGCCCTAGCCTGGTCATCTGCCATCAGCTCGGCTATGATTACTTCTCTTGTCTTGCTTCGAGTAGCTATCCCTCTAGTACACAGCAAGGCTTTAAGTGCTTCTTTACAGAGCCGATCATAGCGCTCCATCTACATAAGTCTTCAGGTGATGGTTTGAACATTTCAGGTATATGGAAGCATCCTACCGCTGCCACTACTGTGACGGATCCCCTGCTACCCCGACTGGGTAGCTCCGCCGAAACGATCTTCCAACATCTGGAACCAGCTGCTATGTAGTGGAGAGAGAGTGATTTCAGCAATCCCCACACAAATAACTATACAACTAGCATTTAGGTGGAACAAAGAAGAACACTTTATTGTGACAAACACACAGCATGGAACTCATCTTGATAAGAAAAAGGACAATCCCACAATTTTCCCACCATTCCTGCCCCTCCAGACAGACTGGCACCTCCATAGCGCAACAGTACCACAGAGTCCCAGTACCCAGGGTGGCAGTTTTGGGGTGATCCCAGTGGAATGGTAGCACTTTCAGGGTGTTATTTTAAAGTTCTTGATTCCCAGATGTCACAGTCCAAAAAGCGTCATGATTCATTACTGAGGACGGGAGTTAAAGCCCAGTAAAAATTGAGGGGTAGGGGTGTTCAAAACCCCTAGTTCCCCAAGTAGCTCTCCTCCGGCAATTCCACCACCCCTTGTCCTCCCTAGGGGCTACCCATCCCCAAAAAAGTGGAGCTCTGGGGCAAAGGGCCACTGGGGCAACCAGGGGCAAAGTTAGCGGGTGTCCTGCTGTTTTGTGGCTGACCGGGAGTTCCAAAGTAGGAACACAAAAACAAGCACACAAAGACTCCTAGAGATTGCAGTTGCTCTGAGGAGCCCAAATCCGCTGAGAAACATCAGGGTTGAGGTAGTAGGGGGGTAGGGGTTTAACCCTTGCAGCTTAGTGCACATTACAGAATTGACTTTTAAAGATCATACACCAAGGTTAGTTTGCACTATGCATGCTATTGGTAAGAATCATAGGAGGAGACTTCCGGTGGGCGGGCAAAGTGAGCGGACGCAAGGGTAAGAGCTCCGGGTCCGTTCACTGCCGAAAACGAAATAAAACTTGCCCGATTAAAACCCTGACATCCTTGGCAGTGGTAAAAGGTCTGCCTGGAGCTTGGTCAGCTAGGAGCCTGTCATCTGGCTCCCCCACCGTGGAAGGAGTGGACAGAGAGGAGAGCCGGCGGTGACAGCAGAAGCGGCCGCCATTAAAGAGGAACACAGCGCTACAGCGCGGCAAAGCGGGCCTGACATTACAGCTGATATAGCCCGAAGATCAGGTCAGAAAAGCCTGACAGGACAGAAGGGAAGAACCAAAGGAAAAGCTGCAGACCAGAGGCAGGAGGGTGAGATAATCTAAGGCGGGAAACCGCCATATTGCTCTACATAAGAAAGTGACACGCAACACACGCAGGGCAACAATCAATCACACGGGACACATAGAGAGAGGGGGTGCCGGCGCCGTATAGATCACAGTGTGTTGAGCAATAAATCAGCAATCCTCACGCTACATAGAGAGTACAGGAAAGAGAAGGCTGGGGACATAACACCCTGACAAAGAAACAACCCATTTCACAGCAGAACAAGGCAAAGTGGTGCTTAAAACAGAGGATAGCTGTGGAGCATATATATCTAGCACATTCTTTCAAGTTGTTATTAGGGAGGATACTGCAGTAGCCCCAAGACAAAGCATTTACCAAAGAAAGGGAGAGATCTACCCCTCCCAGTGGACTGCTTGCAGTTCTGAGACAAGCTGACGTTTATTTCACAAATGAAGGGCTAGATCACAAGCATCCCTAACCCCCGACTCACCCACCACTATTCTTCCTCCATAGAGCTCTTAACAGACAAGGGCCCAGTTACCTTTTTATAGCCTATACTGATTGGAGAGAGAGAAGCTGTACAGCAGTCAAACGCAGCCAGAGATAGCAACTGTAAACCACAAGACCTGTATGCAAAAATACTACCATTCCTACGTCAAAAAAACAGACACCATGGCAGGCAGGCAAAAATATGCAGACAAGAAGAAAAACCAGGTAGAAGCCCAGCAGGCCCTAGGGCCTGCAGAAGATACACTCCCCACAAACTCCCAAGATACACATCCGATAGTCTCACAGATCTCAGCATTGTTTCTGCCGAAGATTGATCTACTACAGAGGAAGTTAAATCCTTCAATGGTAGATTGACAAGTGTGGAGCAGAAAGTAGCAGAAGGGGAATCACGCCATAGAGAAACTGAATTTCAAGTCCATTCTCTACAGCAGCAAAATGAAAGATTGTGGGCCAAAATCGATGACCTCGAAAATAGGTCGCGAAGAAACAACCTCAGGATGGTGGGAGTTCCGGAGTCACTGCCTGGCTCGCAGTTAGTGGAGTTTGCTGAGACAATCATACCAAGCCTATTGAACATCCCAAAAGAATCCCTGCCATGCACGGTAGAAAGAGCCCACAGAGTGGGAGACCAAAGAAGACAAGGAGATAATAACAATCCACAACCGCGCCAGGTTATGGTGAAATACCTCAACTTCAAGGATAAGATCTCAATTCTGCAAGCATACAGAAAGACAGCCACACTGGAATATGAAGGAAAAAGAATCTTGCTGTTTCAGGACTATTCGGCGACAGTGGCAGCTAAAAGGAGAGAGTTCTCACCATACTGCAAACAGCTTAGTGAACAGGGCAGAACAGCTGCTTTGCTGTTCCCAGCAAGGCTGAGACTACACACAGATAAAGGACCGATGTTCTTTGAGTCTCCAACACAGCTCAAGCTTTATCTCCAGAGAGAAAGAGGAAGGCGGCAGGCAGCAGCTGCTGAGGACGCTGTACCTTGAACCAAAATCAAGGCTGGGCCTGAGAATATAAGCCATACTTGGAACACTGAAAGTTTATGGACATAACCATGGACATATGTATCCTTATAAAGTGAGGGGGAGGGGGTTGCACAAAATTAAAGGTTTTATTTGCACTTCATAGTTAAGCTCCTGAGAAAGGAGATAACCTAAAGTTTACAGTTCATAAGTTATAAAAGTTCTCAATCATAATTTAAAAACTGTTGGTATTGATTTGTATGTCTATGTGCTCATTTTGTATTGTTAGCTGATTAGCTGCTGTTACAAGAGAAAAGGCAGAGGAAGCTCCAGATAGTCAAAAATCGCAAATCTTCTAGGATAGAGCAGAGAGAGGGCTGTGCACTAATAGAGGTGATCTCACGCTATAGGGTACAGCACCTAGTGAAGAGACTAGAATATAGTTAAAAACCAAGACCTAGGGAAACTAACCCATCTGCTTAAATCACTCCAACACTGAATAATTTGAACCTGTGTTTTGTTTGTTCTGTGTATCAACTACTTTATAGTGCTGGAGAAGGAGCGGGGCCGTCTCTCCTTACGGAAACCGCCCCAGGGGCCAAGGTTGGAGGATCAGCAAAAGCATAACGCCAAAGAATACAGGACAACTGAATAAATACTGTAAGGTACCCCATACACGACACACACACGGCAGGCATTGGTTACCACTCACAGAGTCCACACAAGTTACGTTCACAGTTTAAGATAACATGAAGCTCATTACATGGAATGTGGGGGGGATCACATCCCCAATAAAAAGGAAGGCTATTTTAAGGCAATTAAACATTAAAAGATCAGATATAGCGATACTAGAGGAGACCCATCTCTCACAAAAAGAACACCAGAAACTTAAACAGGGATGGGTAGGGGAGGTATTGTATACCCCGTATGAGGGGAAGAGAGCCAGAGGAGTGGCGATACTTATTCGCAAAGGCCTAGACTACTCCATTTTACAAACAGTAGCGGACACAGAGGGGAGGTACCTCATAGTTAAAATCAAAATAGGCAGTGTACATATGGTATTGTGTGGAATATATGGACCACATACAGAGAAGAAAACATTCTTGAATGGGCTCCAGACTAAACTCATACATTTCTCGGACCTTCCCATGGTGATAGGAGGGGACTACAATATTGCTCCACACACTCCAGTGGATAGGTTCTGTAACCCACAATACCACATAAGACAGAAGGTACAGTGGCAGGGTTCCAAAGGGGAAACACGCATTCTCAACCACTTTAAAACCTCATTGGCCTTGGTGGACATCTGGAGGAGCAGGAACCCAGAAGCCAGGGACTACACGTGCTTGCACCCAGCAAAAACGACATTATCCCGTATAGACTATTTTTTGGTCACTAACTCCCTTTGCTCACGCATCACGGATGTCAAGATAGACCCAATAACTATCTCAGATCATGCCCCGGTCTCACTACTCATAGACACAGACACACCTCACAGACAGACACGAAGATGGAAATTCCCTACACATCTTTACCATGACCTAAACCTACATAAACACCTACTGGGGGAATGGTTAGTATACAAAGAACTAAATGCACAACACATTAATGATGTCTCCTTATTCTGGGAATCGGTGAAGGCGGTGCTAAGAGGGGTGGTCACAGCATACTCAGCTAAAGTGCAGAAACAGCGTAGATTGCGAGGGGGCCTACTACTAAGACAGATATTAAACGCTAGGAATCGATACCTGAGGAACCCCACAGAACAAAACAGGATCAGATACAGGGAGATTAAAGGACTAAGAGATTCATATCTCATACAGACCTCAGTTTCAGCCCAGAACCGGTCCCAGGCAAAATACTATCGCTATGGGAACCGTACAGGGAAACTACTAGCTCGAGTCACTAAGTTGGATAGAAGGTCAAACACAATAGCAGCAATCCAAGGTAAAGACGGCATACTCACAACAGACACGGAAATACAAAAAGTATTCCAAGTTTTTTACTCAAACTTATACGACTCCCAAGAGATAAGCCTAGACAATAAAGCAAAGTTTTGGGAAACTCTGACACTTCCACAGGTAGACGAAGACAAACTGCAAGGGTTGAATGCTCGCATTCAACCCTTGGAGATCAGTAAGGTAATTGATTCACTCCCACTAGAGAAAGCCCCGGGACCTGATGGTCTACCCGGAGAGTTCTACAAAATGATCAAAACAGAGGCGGTGGAAACACTAGCACTGCTATTTAACGCCATTCTAGAAGGGAAAGCAGATATGTCAAACAGATTCACTGAGGCCAACATCACAGTGCTCCCAAAACCAGATAGAGACCCTCTCTTGGCTCAGTCCTATAGGCCGATATCCCTCCTCAATTCGGACTACAAAATATTCACCAAAATACTTGCAAATAGATTAGCAGAACTTCTTCCCCAGCTAGTCCACGAATACCAAACATGGTTTGTAAAGGGTAGATCAGCGGTCAAAAACATGAGGAAATTGCAGCTAATGCTTGCACACTATTGGAAACAGGGCAGGGACAAAAACATTTCTGGTGAGGATGAGGCCTGCTTGATACTAGTAGACGCCGAGAAGGCATTTGACAAGATACTGTGGGATCACCTATTTACCACTATGGGGAGATTTGGGATACGGGGACCCTTCATGACAGCCATTGAAACCATTTACAGTAACCCTCAAGCGGCCATCCTTGTTAACGGGACACCCTCCAAAATCTTTCCCCTTAGGAGAGGCACGAGGCAGGGATGCCCCTTGTCCCCGCTTCTTTTCGACCTAGCACTGGAACCCCTGGCCATTAAGTTGAGAGGGGAGGCGGCGGGACTAGAGATAGGAGGGGAGGCTAATCATCTATCATTATTTGCCGATGACATGGTGCTATATATCAGAGACCCTTGGCGAAACATCCCCAACATAACCAAAATTATTACTGAATTCGGAGAGATCTCTGGCTATAAGATAAACAAAGATAAATCGGAATTGCTCTGGCTATTAAACAGGCTTCCGGACACACCCCTGGAAGATAATTTTAAAGTAATCACTCACACCTTTAAATATTTGGGTATCACACTGTCCAGAGATCCAAACCAATGGTATGGATTAAATCACAAGCCATTATTGAAAAACCTGAAACGAATGCTAGAGACCTGGCACACACTGCCAATCTCCATGTCAGGAAGGGTAGGGCTGATTAAAATGATCCTATTCCCCAAGTTGCTCTATACCCTACAGATGCTCCCAGAAATCTTGCACAAACATGATCTCAAGACATTGAATAAAGGAATATTACATTTTGTCTGGAAGGGGAAAAAAACATAGAATCAATTATCAAAAGATGACATGCAGACCGGAGGTGGGGGGCTTGGGGCTACCAAACATAGAACACTATAACTGGGCGGCAGTGACTAAATATGTTATGGATTGGCTGACAGATGGGGGACGTTTCACTAATAGCAAGTTAGAGGCAGAATACATTAAACCATGGTCTCTCAAAATGTTACCGCATATGACTCGAGCGCAAGTAGACGCCATACTGGGAAAGGAGCCACTGTTCAGTGGTCCAATAGGGGCATGGAGGAGGGTGTGCAGATCCCTTGGGGTATCACCGCACCACACAGTTTTCTTGCCGCTGGGGGGTAACCCAGACTTCCCAGCTGGGTTCACCACAAAACCATTCAAACTATGGGGAGATCAGGGGGTGACATCTCTTAAACACATCCTTTCTGCGGACAGAGTGACAATCAGACCATTTGGAGAATTACAAAGAGAGTATGGTCTACCCAATAGCCATCACTTTGCCTATCTCCAAGTGAGACACTATGTGCAGAATCTGTTGAGATCTGGAAAGATGCCAGACAATGATTGCAACGTCTACAAGCTGCTGACACTAACACAGGGAGGGTTGACATCCATTTCTCACACATATAAAGTTCTTAAAAAAAAAGCAAACAACGCAAATTTGACCCACCTACAGAACAGCTGGACCACACTAATGGGGAAGGAACTCACTGATACTTGTATTGAGCAAAGTTTTGCAAAGGTGAGAGAGGCCACACTGTCAAACGAAATAAGGGAATCCCATATTAAAGTGCTCCATAACGCATACATCACACCTAAGCTATTTCACAAGTGGAAACAAGACACATCAGGCCTATGCCCAAAGTGTTCGAATGCCAACCCAAACATTTTACACATGTTGTGTCAATGCCCACGATTGGCAAGATTTTGGGGGATGACACAGAGATGGTTGGAGATGAGTACCGGGGAAAGGGTCAGCTTGACACCTGAAATGGTGATACTTCTACATACACAAGACAAGATCCAAAATCATAGTAACTACATACACAATGTAATCTTACACGCTAGGAAACTGGTTCTCAGACATTGGCTGACACAGACATCACCTCACGTAACCCAACTCAAGGAAGGATTGAGGAAACAGATGATATGTGAGCAAATAGATACTCAGGGAGACATCACAAGGAGAACAAAGAAGTTCATGACCAAATGGGAACCACTCATTAACACACTAGATATCCATCACCAGAAACAGGTCATTTATCCCTTCAAAGATACAGAATACATATTAAATGCACAATTAAGAGGACAATGGAACATTTTCACATAGTATTAATTCAGCTAAGGGATGCTAAGGATAGTCCTTGGAGGAGGGAGATGAGAGAGTTCTGGGGGCGGTGCCTGGAGGAGAGACGGCTTGCAATATTCTGAGAAGACAGTTAAGGAACACAGACTAAGGGACAGGAGAGAGGGTAAGGTACAATGAATAAAGATTTAACAGTATGAACTTTTACGCACAAAAACATTAATTCAGCAAAGGGAGAGGATAGGAGAGGGAGTTTAGTGAGCTACACTGCTCACCCCACATATTAGGGTCAGGATTGAAGTGAGGGCGAGTCATAGAGGTTAAGGAGAAAGGAGGGAATTAAAAAAAAAAACCCAGTGTGACTGAAGAGATGAGAATTATAGATATACTGTTTTGTTGAAAGTTCATGTAACTAATGTTATCTTTTGATCAATGTTTATGGTTGATTTGTCACTGTAAGTTGCACTGGAATGAATAAATAAAGTATTTAAAAAAAAAAAAGAATCATAGGAGGAATAATGTGAAAAAAGTTCATAATATATTAAATGTGTCTAACAATTTTCATCATGTCCTATTTTTTAAGGCGTTTATTTAATATACATTCCCCCTACTTTGTGCAAGAGAGGACTCAGATTGTGATCGAACATACAGATAAAGCGATACATTTCATAGGTGACATTTAGGTATATTAGTTTTTGAAGGGACAGGAAATATTACATTCAATTATGTCCCTCATACAATTGAGTAATTAGGAATTTTAGCACAAAATAGGATATTAGGCATTATTTTGTCTAATTTTAAATGTTAATATGTAAGTCAATTCTTGATTAGACAATTTAATGTGATTAATTTAAAATTATGTATATATGGATATCCAGGCCCCTATTTAACAAAGGTTTGTCGGACCTGACCTGATCCAACAGTGCGTATCAGGTCCGACAGACCTCGCTGAATGCGGAGAGCAATACTCTCTCTGTATTCAGCATTGCACCAGCAGCTCTTGTGAGCTGCCGATGCAATGCCACCCCCTGCAGATTTGCGGCAAAGCAGGGGGTGTCAATAAACCCGGTCGTATTCGATCGGGTTGAATTGCGGCGATGTCTATCCGCCTTCTCAGAGCAGGCTGACAGGTTATGGAGCAGCGGTCTTTAGACTGCTGCTTAATAACTGGTGTTTCTCGCGAGCCTGTAGACTCGCCAGAAACACAGGCCCTCAAGCTCCATCCAGAGCTTGATAAATGGGCCCCCCAGTCTGAACCTGGCTTTAATATCAGAACAAACAAAAAATGTTAGAGCATTGACAGAAGATGACTTTACAATTATTGTACTTACAAAATATTTTTTGAGTCATGGGTTATGAAATAACTTAATTGCTTTCAGATTCTAATTATTTTTTTCTTACAGATTTTCAATTTTGCTGAATTTACAAAAGAATATTTATTTATTGCTAGAATCTATTTTTTTTAAATAAATATCTATACATAGGGAAAATTACAAAACAAATTAATACAACACACAGAGAAAGTCCAGCACTCACTTACAAGTTCTCAGCTAAGATTTAATGGGCTTATCCCATTTGACCAGATGCGGTAACTAACCTTTCCATTTTTGCTTTTAAATCTTAGCTGAGAGCTTGTAAGTGAGTGCTGGACTTTATCTGTGTGTTGTATTAATTTGTTTTGTAATTTTCCCTATGGTTCTTGCACCCAGACCTGTCTGGGGGTTAACTGCCTTTGACTCTGGGGACAGCACAGCTTCAGCTTCCTGTGAGTGCCGGTGAGCACCCAGGGCTGAGCATGTTACAGGGTCATCGGATGTGTACCCGGTCTGGTATGAGAGTGCAGTCCCCTTCTGTGTTTTGTATATGTCTAGGGTGATCGCATAAGCCTGCGCAACCTTCCCTTGTACTAAGCTTGTTTGGATTTGAGAGCTTGCATTACTAACAAATACATCCTTCTAATATTAGGACATGTAAACAAAAGAATAGTCCCATGATTGGTTGTTTAAGTATCTATTTTACAAGCACATGCTTGATATTAAATATAATATAGTTACCTATTTTTTTTTATAATTATTTTTGTATTTAAAATATCAACACAGCTCAAGCAGATAATGAGTGTTAAAGTCTTGTATTTTACAAAAGTTAAGGTGGAGTTAAGATACATCCATATAATTTTTGGTTGTGTGAATTAGAGATGTATAAATCATAAAATGTTAATGACGAGGCTATGCAGTATAAAGTCTACATAACAACTTTGGTTATGTCACTTTTAAGAAATGTGTAGGGTGAACTTGTTAGATTAAAGTGACAGTGTAGCTTAATTTTATATTCACATTCTAATGTCTATTATTCCGTTTTTTTGAAAAGTTTAATATATTAAAATAAATATAGCTCAGTTATTATGGTATCGCTATTTGCAAGGTAACCTAGGTAGATTAAATGATCTTTAAAGAAAACATGATAGCTAAGTTTATTTTCACATTTAGACAGAGCTAGTTATTGTATGCCATATTGATGAATTTTCACTCTAGTGGAGTAATTTAAAGGGACAGTTAACTCATAGATATTTCAAAATATAATTTCTCACAATTATCCTCTTTACCTGCTGGAGTGTATAAAATTGTTTACAAGTATTTCCGTTACCCTTATTTTTATTTTAAAATAGTTTTTTTCCTATGGTATCTCCACCTATTCATAATGTTTTTGGCCTTAAGGCAAAGCTGGGTAAACACAGCCAACATAAGATATTACACTCCCAGTGGGGCATACAATATATAATAATTCATATACAAACCATAAAAATATAATTTCATACATTATATACTCTGCTGCTGATTAAATAATAAGGAATTGTAAACACATTAAGTGACCCAAATATTATAGTATACTGTCCCTTTAAGAGTCTGCACAGAATCATTAAAAAGCTCCATCAAAGGAGGGAGATAAGTGGCCAGTTTACATACAAGGTCCTCACACAGATGAAGTGTATATTCATATAACAGGGTCGAGTATGACTAAATGTGGAATGTGTATTAAAGTAAATATCTATTTTTTGCTTACTGTCCCTTTAAATGTATATAACCTTTCATGGGGTATACCATTGCATATTTACTATTAGAATAGTGGGTATTATATGCATTCATCAATGAGAAGGGCAATATTGTAAAAGTAAATCTGTCAACTATTTAGTTTTAGTTTAAGGGATAGGAAAGTCCAAATTAAACTTGCATGATTCAGATAGAGCATGTAATTTTAAAACACTTTTCAAATTCACTTCTATTTTCAAATGTGCTTTGTTCTCTTATTATCCCTTGTTAAAAAATGAATACGCACATATCATACACTAATGGGAGCTGCTGCTAACTGGTGCCTTCACACATTTGTCTCTTGTGATTGGCTAACTAGCGGCTAGATTACGAGTCTTGCGTTAGGCTTAAAAAGCAGCGTTGGCCGGTCCCAACGCTGCTTTTTAATGCCCGCTGGTATTACGAGTCTTGCAGGTGGAGGCTCACTGCTCACTTTTTTGGCCAGACTTGGAAATACCGCAAATCCACTTACGTCAATTGCGTATCCTCTTTTTTCAATGAGACTTGCATAGCGCCGGTATTACGAGTCTGACAAAAAGTGAGCGGTAGACCCTCTCCTGTCAACACTGGTACCGCATTTTAAAGTCAGTAGTTTAAGAGTTTTACACTACAATGCCGTAGTATAAAACTCTTAACTAAAGTGCTAAAAAGTACACTAACAACCATAAACTACCTATTAACCCCTAAACCGAGGCCCCCCCACATCGCAAACACTAAAATTAAATTTTTAACCCCTAATCTGCCAAACCGGACAACGCTGCCACTATAATAAATATATTAACCCCTAAACCACCGCACTCCCGCCTCGCAATCAATAGTTAAATATTATTAACACCTAATCTGCTGTCCCTAACATCACCGACACCTACCTACATTTATTAGCCCTAATATGCCGCCCCCAACGTCGCCGCCACTATACTAAAGTTATTAACCCCTAAATCTAATTCTAACCCTAACCCCCCTAACTTAAATATAATTTAAATAAATCTAAATACAATTCCTATCATTAACTAAATAATTCCTATTTAAAGCTAAATACTTACCTATAAAATAAACCCTAATTTAGCTACAATATAACTAATAGTTACATTGTAGCTATCTTAGGGTTTATTTTTATTTTACAGGCAAGTTTGTATTTATTTTAACTAGGTAGAATAGTTATTAGTTATTAACTATTTACTAACTACCTAGCTAAAATAAATATAAAGTTACCTGTAAAATAAAACCTAACCTAAGTTACAATTACACCTAACACTACACTATAATTAAAAATTATTCCCTAAATTAAATACAATTAAATACAATTATATAAAATTATCTAAAGTACAAAAAAACCCAAACACTAAATTACAGAAAATAATAAACAAATTACAAGATTTTTAAACTAATTACACCTAATCTAATCCCCCTAACAAAATAAAAAAGCCCCCCCAAAATAAAAAAGCCCCCCCAAAATAAAAAAGCCCTACTCTACACTAACTTATAAATAGCCCTTAAAAGGGTTTTTTGCAGAGCATTGCCCCAAAGTAATCAGCTCTTTTACCTGTAAAAAAAATTACAAATCCCCCCAATAATAAAACCCACCACCACACAACCAACCCTACTCTAAAATCCACCCAATCCCCCCTTAAAAAAACATAACACTAAACCCTTGAAGATCACCTTACCGGGAGAAGTATTCACCCAACCGGGCCGAAGTCCTCAACGAAGCCGGGAGAAGTCTTCATCCAAGCCGGGCGAAGTGGTCCTCCAGATGGGCAGAAGTCTTCATCCAGACGGCATCTTCTATCTTCATCCATCCGCCGCGGAGCGGGTTCATCTTCAAGACTTACGACGATTGAAGAGGATGCTCCACATGTCTTGAAGACGGACCCGCTCCGCGCCGGATGGATGAAGATAGAAGATGCCGTCTGGATGAAGACTTCTGCCCGTCTGGAGGATCACTTTGCTCGGCTTGGATGAAGACTTATCCCGGCTTCGTTGAGGACTTCGGCCCGGTTGGGTGAAGACTTCTCCCGGTAAGGTGATCTTCAAGGGGTTAGTGTTAGTTTTTTTAAAGGGGGTATTGGGTGGGTTTTAGAGTAGGGTTGGTTGTGTGGGTGATGGGTTTTAATGATGGAGGGGTATTTGTAATTTTTTTTACAGGTAAAAGAGCTGATTACTTTGGAGCAATGCCCCGCAAAAGGCCCTTTTAAGGGCTATTTGTAATTTAGTGTAGGGTAGGGCTTTTTTTATTTTGGGGGGCTTTATTTTGTTAGGGGGATTAGATTGGGTGTAATTAGTTTAAAAATCTTGTAATTAGTTTATTATTTTCTGTAATTTAGTATTTGTTTTTTTTTTACTTTAGATAAATACAAACTTGCATGTAAAATAAAAATAAACCCTAAGATATATGTAATGTAACTATTAGTTATATTGTAGCTAGGTTAGGGTTTATTTTATAGGTAAGTGTTTAGTTTTAAATAGGAATGATTTAGTTAATTATAGTAATTTTTTTTAGATTTCTTTTAATTATATTTAAATTTAGCTAGGTTTAGGGTTAGACTTAGGTTTAGGGGTTAATAACTTTAATATAGTGGCAGTGACGTTGGTGGCGGCAGATTAGGGGTTAATAAATGTAGATAGGTGGCGTCGATTTTAGGGCCGGCAGATTAGGGGTTAATAATATTTAACTAATATTTGCGAGGCAGGAGTGCGGCGATTTAGGGGTTAATATGTTTATTATAGTGGCGGTGACGTTGGGGGCAGCAGATTAGGGGTTAATAAATGTAGGTAGGTGGCGGCGACATTGGGACGGCAGATTAGGGGTTAATAAATATAATGTAGGTGTTGGCGATGTTGGGGGCAGCAGATTAGGGGTTCATAAGTATAATGTAGGTGGCGGCGGTGTCCGGAGCAGCAGATTAGGGGTTAATAATATAATGTAGGTATCGGCGATGTCAGGGGCGGCAGATTAGGTGTTAATAAGTGTAAGATTAGAGGTTTTTAGACTTGGGGTTCATGTTAGGGTGTTAGGTATAGACATAAAATGTATTTCCATATAGGAATCAATGGGGCTGCGTTAAGGAGTTTTACGCTGCTTTTTTTCAGGTGTTAGACTTTTTTCAGCCGGCTCTCCCTGTTGACTCCTATGGGGAAATTGTGCACGAGCACGTTACACCAGCTCACCGATAACGTAAGCAGCGCTGGTATTGGAGTGCGGTAAGGAGCAAAATTTTGCTCAACGCTCACTTCTTGTCTGGGTTGTAAAAACCTGTAATACCAGCACTGTCTGTAAGTGAGCGGTGAGCATAAACTGCTTGTTAGCACCGCATAGCCTCTAACGCAAAACTCATAATCTAGGTGTAGATGTTTTAAGCTTCCTGTCAGCATATTTTAATCGAAAATAACATTTTACTTAGATAATCACATATGGTTCATTCTCATGTTATCATAAGTTTGAAAAAAACATATGCATAGGCTTATGAGCTGCAAAGCATTACTGGGATATATCTGCTTATTTGTGGGTGGGCAACAATGCATAGTTGCAATGGTTAGCCAGACGTCTTTAGATACTTTACACTATTGCATATCTGCTCCTTAACAATAAAGACACCATGAAAAATAAAATTATATGTGAACATTTCAGACAAATACATGCTCTATTTTATTTTTATAAATAAGGACCGGAAATGTTTAATTTCCATGAAAAAGAATGTCCCTTTATTTTCTCAACATGGGATTCGAATTTATGAAAAGTCGAATATAATTTCAAAAACTGTCACTTAGCATACAATCAATGTGCATTGCTGGGATTGTAAATATATTATAAAGAGCACTGTCAATACTTCACAATGAGTCACAATATTTATTTAATAAACAATGAATACATACAATATTCATATTTTTTAATCTAAAATATTTTTAAATTTCTTTTAAATAATTTGAACAATATTACACATCTATTGATCAATATTAAACATTGAAATGTGTCATAAACATTTACTAATGTGACTGGATTATCTTTACTATTGTGAATAAAAATAAAATCTAGTTCAAATGTCAACAAAATATATCAATATTACCAGATTCCGTATATTATATATGCGTCACATATACGCATTCCATTCTCATAAATTCTAAAGAAAAGTCTACATGCCAAATGTAGTAACAGCACAACTAGGAGGTATGTGTATGGAAGTTACAAAGATATGAATCCATGAACCATTACATAAACAATCAGAGTTCATCACACAAACATGACTTGAGTCAGTAGGGCCTCACAGACATGCTAACAAAATTACATTAGTTTATACAATCAGATGTACAGATACCATGTCCAATGGTGTATCTCATGTTTACTTCCCCATACAAAAGTCCATTACACGTTGCCATTTTTGTCAGTTCTCTAATGCCTGTAGCCAGGATGTCTCTCAGGTTCACCAGAGAGAAAAGTTCGGCACTGGTGTACGCGGTCGAGGAGTTTTATCCGTAGCTGTATGGGGCTCAGAGGAGGTCGACGACTGGGGCGGTCAAAAGGCCCATCTGGGTGTCTGTCACACTTTCTGTGAATGTGGTGGCAGACATACAGAGGAGCCCAGAGCAAATGATCCGGAGATTCAGGGATATTTGGTTGTGGCTGCAGAATAAAGTCTGCCTCATGAGGGAGTGGACTAGTGCCCATCAGGGAGGTGAGGAAACTTGTACTACAACCTCATGAGGAGAATTTATGAGCCCTCCTCAATCTCCGTTTCCCCCGGAGATTTACTGCCCCCTGGTCCTCGATCCCCTCCCAGTCCCCAGCTGCTGGTCCTGAAACTCCTGACCCAGAGGCCAGTGCAGCTCCAATCGGTGACCTGGGAGAAGGCAGTACAGAGACTGAACCAGGTAAAGATCAGACTTCATATAATATTTTAATATTTGATTATATCTTTAAGCAATGTGTATATAATCATATATTAAACATATATAGATTGTACAACAGACATTGCCTAGGATGGTAGACATCTGAATTTAGATTTGTCAGAGATCAAATAGGAATAATGTTTTTTTTTTGCGCTCTCACGAATATGTGTCAAAAAGCTAAAATGAAATTGTGCATCCATGAAATCCCTATCCTCCGCCATTTCATACATTGAATATCGATTCATACAAATCTTTGAAATATTAATTTGTATCATAAAATCTTTACAATGATCCTATTCGAATATCGTGATACACACAATTGTAAATATATTGGAAAGCTTTAAAAATTATACTCATCACACTACGAGATCCAAATCAATCCATAATCATGGATGTGCAATTACGCTTTTAATTATTGCGCAATGATCATGGAAGATATAATTGCTCAGGGATGTGAACATGTGTTTGCTGTAACAGTCGCATTACTTTAGACATATTGGTCAAATTTATACATTAAGTAGTATAAATGTTAAGAATACAGTATCCTAATTTTCAATATTCTAAATTACAAAAGCTATACTAGCAATATAAAATAAAAAATTGACAGATCAATGTATAACAATTGATGACAATGCAAGAATACATAAAATGACTCAAAGAGACAGTCGACAACATAAAAGCTTTTTAATAAACATACATGATCTCTTTATTTTTAAATACAGTTTGATTAATAAAATAATTAATCCTAAATATATTTACTCTGTGATTAGCTTGTATATAAGCCATTGCAGACTGACCCCTTAATTTTTTATTGTGGACATGCTTGCATTTAGCCAATCAGTGGCCTCTCCCTTGTGAATCCATGGGCGTGGTCACATTGTTATCTGAATGGCACACATGAACCTGTGCCCTCTAGCTCTTGAAAAGGGAAAATTCCCTTAAATAATTGTTTAAATTCAAGGATAATGCTATAAGCATATGATCAGCATATTTGAAATATTTGAAAAGAGAATAACAAGAGATCAAACACAATTTGTTGTTAATAGTGAATATCAAATTATGTCACAATTGCATTCCATATGTGATTAATGAAGGTTTGATTCACAATAAGCTGTCCTTTTAATATAAGAGGCACACTTCAAATGAAATTAAAATAACATGTGAGACTACAGAGGATTATGTAAGTAATTCATGATAACAACATGAATACCAAAAATAACAATGAAGGAAAATAAGAGAGAAAATTATGAAATAAAAATAATGATTGAAAATAAAAATTAGTAATATTTGATTCAATGACAATTTTACACATGGGTTAATTGATTCAACCTTCTAGTTTAATATTTCCTTGATAAATGGATCAAAAAGAGATTTAAAAGATACAATGATTTATCAATCATTACATACAGTATATGCCATTTTCTTAAGATTTTTGCTTAAGTTATAGTTAAAGGGACACTGAACCCAAATCTTTCCGTTCATGATTCAGATAGAGCATGCAATTTTAAGCAACTTTCTAATTTACTCCTTTGATCAATTTTTCATCATGTTCTTCCCATCTTTATTTGAAAATCCTGAATGTAAATCTTAGCAGCCAGACCATTTCGGTTTAGCACCATGGATAGCGCTTGCTTATTTGAGGCTGACATTTACCCACCAATAAGCAAGCATAACCCAGGGTCTCAACCAAAAATGGTCCAGCTCCTATGCATCACAAATATGTATATTTAAAGCTGATGTACAAATTGTGTTACATAATATTTATTTATACCATTAATAGTTGAAGTTAATTTGACAAGCCCGGAGGGATCCAGCACCGATGCAGACATGCCATTTAATCATTCATACATCATTAAAGGTGTCTTTTGCAAAAATATTTGGATCATGATTATGATGAAGCATTCCATTTGAATAAAACTTCTAATGTTCTCCTCTAATGATATATATTTATTTTATTAGTTTAATATTAAGATCTCAAAGCTTCTTAGTCTACACCTTTGTTCTTAAGAACATGGATAGCATATGTTGATATTTTGGATAAATGTAGACAACAATCATCAAGCGATACACACATGATAACTATAAAATGTTTTGTGTACTATGCTTTTTCCCGGATTTACAAAATACAGACAATCACATTTAATTATTAATTATCGACAAATTATGAAATTCATAACTTTGGTTCAGTATCTCTTTAATGCAACATCGATGTGTTTCCTTGAGCACCAGTAACACGTTATAACATCTGATTTTAACGTGTACACAAAATATTATGTTTTCCAGATATGGATGTTAAATGTGCGTGTCATGTTCCGGTGTAATTGCACTCAGGACACAGACCCTCAGGGTAGTGGTAGGGATTTGAAGACACCGACCCCTGACCTGGGGAAGAGTATCCTGGACGTGGATAGATGATATTCTGTGATTCATAGTTGCTAGAAGTTATTGTAGAATAAATGGAGGGTGCAACATTTGTATAAAATATATTCTGTGACTTATAGTTAGTTAATAGGAGTAGCTGCAGGATTCAACGAGCGAAAAATATAGCAATGTGGAATGTTCAGGCTTCAGAGTAAACTGGTAAAAGATTGACACTTAGATGCAAACTAAGGTTTGTTGCAGGTTCACAGTACATAATATTATATAGAGCTGTATGTCAGAATTAAACAGAGCAGCACAGGTGATAGACAAGTTGCAAGTTTTAGGCATTAATTACATTTGTGCATATATATGCAAACTAAGGTTTGTTGCTGGTTCACAGTACATAATATTATATAGAGCTGTATGTCAGTAATAATCAGAGCAGCACAGGTGATAGTCAAGTTGCAAGTTTAAAGCATCAATTACTGTTTGTGCATATATTGGAGAATCACATGAAAGCTTTTAACTGAACACATAGATGCAGAGTTCTGAATATGTTAAAATATTTGTAGAAGGATATTTCAGCTATGACAACTTGTTGCAGAGAATAGTTATAAAGTTCTGAGTAAGATGCTGTTGTTATAATTAGAGAGTGATGATAACCAAAAGTATGCTTGATTTATAATAAAGTTCAGAGTTTGTTAAGTAGCAGTGTCCAGGAAACAAAATGGAATTATTTGGATACTTGCGATTTGATGATTTTAGGCAGAGGAAATAGGAAAAACTGAAGCTTGAATATGTTGGTAGGATTCATGCAGGATCAACCACAGACCTCAGTTGTTTTCAGGAACACAACTTCAAAGTTAATGCAAAGCACATAAGATCTGAGAAGGTTTACAAAGTGGCTTAGGGAATCAGGTGCATGAATGATTAATCATGATTAATAGGAAAAAGAAATGCTTTTACACCAATCACGCAAGACTCAACTAGTAAGATTCAGAGGCAATGACCTACAGTTTTTTCAGGACTTATCAACCTGCACCTTACAGCGCAGGAAGGAATTTTTGTCCCTTAACACATTGTTAAGAAACAAAAAAATACCCTAAAGATGGGGCTTTCCAACCCATCTCTGGACTATGAACAACAGCACCCGTATAGTCTTCAAGACTCCAGCAGATATCCAGACTTTCTGTGCTGCACTTGGACTTAATTCCCCTTCAGACGCAACCTCTCCTGAGACACGAAGCTCACAAACCCCCAAAAGACTATGCAATCCAGGTGAATCCTGGCACACAGCCCTTCCTAAGAAAACCAAGCCAAAAGATGCCGCCAACAGAATTCATACCACCACTAGCTCTGCTTCTTCTGAAAACTCACCATTGTGAACTCTACACCCTTTACTTTGCAGTGCTGTAATAAACAGAGTTGAATTCTGGACAATGTTTCTTCCTTAGGACAGGCAAGTAATTCAAGCATCAGCCTAGCTACCTTATACTCCACTATTTCCTGTTATCCCTGTTTCTACAGGAGACTCATTTTAAAAGAAACAGGGAACCCAAATATTTTTGGAAAATGTTCACCACTCATTACCATAGCTCTAACACCTCTATGAGAGGGGGAGTCAGCATCCTCCTGCACAAATCGCTCCCATTTACCCACATCCAAACAAAAGATTCAGATGGAAGATTTCTAGGCTTGGTAGGTCTGCTTTATGGCAGGCCTATCACACTAGTAAATGTCTATGCCCCAAACACTAATCAAACCAACTTCTTTAAACGCATTTTTAATCGCATCGTCAACATTACAAAAGGACCCACTTTTGTAGTGGGAGACTTTAATGTTCCCCTGCAACCAGCCAAAGATAGCTACAATCCCACCATAGCAATATCAAAAAAGTCACAAAAGTGCTGTGGACAGGTCTGATGAGTCTCAGCCTACACGATACCTGGCGCTTCATCCATCCAGATACACAAGACTTCACTTTCTTTTCACACCCAAATAAGACACACAGTCGCATAGACTACATCTTATCTCTTGTCAATAGATGCAATATTTCCCCCACATTGTGGTCAGATCACTCAGCAGTAAAACTGAAAAAATCTTGGACAAACACACCATTAACACCTTATACATGGAAATTAGACAACACTTTACTCAACAATCCAGATACGGTCACAAAACTTAATGTTAGCATCAAAGAATATTTCCAACTAAATGTGCACTTGACAACCAATAAATATGCAATTTGGGAAGCACATAAATGTGTGATCAGAGGTGAACTGATTAAATTAAAGGCCCAACACCAAAAAGTATACCAACAGAAATATAAAGAACTGTCAGATACATTCGCCCGCCTAGACTTGGCTCATAAATTATCCCCCACTGACCCTGTTATAGAGGCTAACTTACAAAATGCCAGGAAAGCACTAGATGGCTTCCTGCAAATAGAATACTAGACACTCTGTGCAAAAACTAATAGTTTGTTTTTCTATGAAAGTAATAGATCGGGCAAGCTCTTAGCGAGAGCTTTGAAAAAAAAGAGGCTAAAATCATATATCAATGAAATACATATACCCAACCCTCCCAACGCTCTTAAAACAACAAAAGACATTCTAAAATATTTTCATGATTTTTATTCCACTCTTTACAACATTCAAAAAGATACCCCAACACAAGGGCTTTCCCAGACTTGATTTCCTATATCTCCCATGCGCAATTACCCAGTATAACATCTTACCAACTCAAAACTCTCAATAACCCTATCTCCCAACCCAAGCTCCTAGGGGCCATCAATTCGCTCAATAACGGGAAAACCATCAATTCACCCAATAACGGAAAATGCCAAGGACTAGGCGGTTCTTCAATTCTGCATTATCTCCTGTATTCGGGACCTCTGGCCTCACTGCTGCTGCAGAGTACGCATTCTTGGATCTCCGCCAGAGTAATAGAACTGTATCACAATACACTATCGAGTTTCACACTTTGGCACTCAAGACCAGTTGGAATGGCAGTGCTCTCAAGGAGGACTTTAGTAGAGGTTTGTATGAACGCATCAAGGACGAGCTTACCTATCGTGATGTCCCTACTTGCCTGGATGAATGCACAGCACTTTGCTTTAATCTGGACTATTGCTTTCAGCTTCCCGTCCTCCTACTCGTCGGGTCTCTAGACAATCCTCTACCCCTTCAGTACCTTCAGTTACCTCAGTAGAGGAACACATAGATCTCTCCTCCCTCAAACCCACAGGATCTTAAAGACAGAGAAGAAGGAGATTGAGACTGTGTTTCTACTGTGGTTCTAACTCACACTAGCTAAAAAACTGTGATATCCTGCAGGGAAAAGCCAATGCTTAGAGGATAAAACTGGGGTACCTCTAAGCATGGTCACTACTAAATTCCCTCAATCTTCTCAAATCCTGGTACCTGTTACCCTCTCCTTTCTTCAGAATTCTGTCCACACTCAGGCCTTTATTGATTCAGGGGCAGCTGGATTTTCTTTTGGATCATCGTTTCGTGATTCAGGCAGGGTTACCTCTTCTGCAGAAAAAACACTTAAAATAACTGCTCTGGATGGCACTCCACTTGGATCAGGTTTAATCCATTTTGAATCAGCACCCCTAACCATGACTGTAGGAGTCCTTCATACTGAACAGTTGCAGTTCAATTTCATTAATTCTCCAGCACAACCAGTAATCCTTGGTCTTCCTTGGCTCCGTATACACAATCCACAGTTCGACTGGACTGGGGACAGTTGGCCTCCTGGGATACATCCTGCTTCCAATCCTGTCTGGCAAAAGTTACTCCATTACGACACATCCCCATTGCCAGCATATAGATCCTTTTAAGCCTTCCCTCAATTTACATGGATTTTACTGATGTTTTTGAAAAGAAAGCCGCTTATGTGCTGCCACCCCACTGTGCTTACGACTGCAAGATTGACCTTTTTTCTGGAGCCCCTCTTCCTAAAGGGAGGACTTATCCACTCTCCAAAGCTGAAACCTTTTGGGCTGACTAATGCCCCTGCATTTGTCAACGATGTCTTCCATTACCTCCTCAATTGCACTGTCATTGTCTATCTGGATGACATCCTTAATTTCTCCTCCACCCTTGAGGAGCATCATGAACATGTGAGACAGGTACTAACTCGCCTCAGAGACAATTCCCTGGTAGCCAAACTGGAGAAATGTGAATTTGACCAAGTTCAGATACAGTTCATTGGCTATTTTATCTTGAAGGAGGGTTTTGCCATGGATCCTTCTAAGCTCACCGCAGTCCTGGAATGGCCTCAACCCACCTCATTAAAGGAACTACAATGATTCTTGGGGTTCTCTAATTATTACCGCAAGTTTATAAGAAACTTCTCCCAAATAGTTGCTCCCCTCACTGAGTTAACTAAAAGGAACAGAGACTGCAAAAACTGGCCTCCCAAAGCTGTGGATTCCTTCTTTGACTCTCACCTGAAAAAAGGCCTTTTGTTCTGTTCCTGTGCTCCACCATCCTGATCCTGACCTGCAGTTCATTGGCTAGAGGATACTGCTAATCCCATTCAAATTCTCACTGACCACAAAAACCTGACATATCTTGAGTCTGCTCATAGCCTCATCCTCGACAGGCCAGGTGGGCCTTGTTCTTTTACAGTTTTAACTTTGTGGTTGCTTATGTTCCTGGGACCAAGAATAAAAAGGCTGATGCCCTTTCCCGTCAGTTTCCTCAGTCAAGTGATTCCTCTGATGCTCCTATTGAACACATCATACCCCCCTCCTGTGTGGCTGCTCAACTTAACACCTCTCTTCTTCAAAGATTGCAACGTGCCCAGTCTAGAAAGCCTCCTGAAGCCCCTGCAGCTCCTGATATCTTCTTTGTACCTCTGAACCTACGCACCCCTGTGCTATTCTGGGCTCATGATAGTAAACGTTTGAGGACATCCTGGTTTAACCAGAACTTTTAAGCTTCTTTCCAAGCATGTATGGTATCCTACCATGAAGACCGACGCTCAGGATTATGTAAAAGCCTGCACGACTTGTGCTGCCAATAAGATTCCTAGATAATTTACTCCTGGCTTACTCCAATCATTGTCCATTCCCAAACAACCTTGGACACACATAACAATGGATTTCATTGTGGACCTCACTCCTTCTGACCATCATATGGTTATCTGGGTTGTGGTAGATCGATTTTCCAGACTGGCTCATTTTGTACCCTTAAAGAAACTGCCATCTGCCAAAGAATTATCGTCTCCTTTTCTGTTACATGTGGTACGACTTCATGGCATTCCCGTGAGTATTGTTTCTGACAGAGGTCTACAATTCATCTCTGCCTTTTGGAGAGCCTTTTGCAAGATGATTGGAACCACCGTTTCCTTGTCGTCTGGCTACCATCCTCAGACTAATGGGCTGACTGAGAGAGGGAATAAATATCTTGAAGTCTATCTCAGAACTTTTGTTAATTCTCTCTATAACAACTGGTCTGAGTTGTTGCCTCTAGCTGAGCTGACAAAGAACACTCATTGGCACTCTTCTCTAAAATGTTCTCCATTTCAAGCCGCAACAGGCTACCAACCTCATGTCTTTCCTCTTTCTGCTCTGTCCACAGGGCTTCCTGCTGCAGACCGAAGCGTTACTAACCTCACTACTCATTGGCAACTTATTCGCTCTCAGTTACGTTCAGCTGTCTCCAGATACAAGAGGTTTGATGATCATCATAGAACTTCTGTTTGTGCCTTTTTGATAGGAGACCATGTTTGGGTCTCTACTCAACATATTCATCTACGTCAACCCAGTCACAAATTAGGGCCTAGGTTTATTGGCCCCTACAAGGTCCTTAAAAGACTGTCTCCTGTTGCCTTCAAAGAGGCCTTGCCCAGAACCTTGCGCATACAACCTGTTTTCCACATCTTGTTACTCAAGCCTTACATCAAGAACAGATATACTCAACTCTGACCACCTACTCCCCAGCTCCTGAGTCATGGTGACCCCGAGTATGAGGTTGCTAAGATTCTGGACTCCAGATACAGGCGCAGGAAACTACAGTACCTTGTACACTGGAACGGCTACTCCATGGCAGATCGTTCCTAGGTTTCTGCCCGTGATGTGCATGCTCCATCTTTGGTCTCCAGATTTCATGCTACACATCCCACCAAGCCTATGTAGGGTCCCGGAGGTACCCTTTAAAAAGGGGGCTCTGTCACACTGCTCTTCTGCTCTGTTGTGGCCATTGCCATGGACACAGGCACTCCTCATGTTGCTAGGGATACGACAGTGTAACTGCAGCATGGTGATGACATCATTACCGCCTGCCCTGTCTTCCCTATGTAAAGGCCTTAGTCTCTGTCACCTGTGCCCAAGTAAAGGTGTTACTTCTTGTGCTCCTGGGTGCTATATATCTGTATGCTGAATTGCTGTATTGATTCACTGTTGCTGAATGTTGCCTGTTTTGACTACTCTGCTTGCCTTAACCCCTGAATTGCTGGACTGCTTAACTGTTGATTAACTCAGACGGTTTGACTACACTGCTTGCCTTAAACTCTAAAAGAAATGTATAGATTATGTTTAGATCTTAAAAATAGAAAATCTTGTACAAAATGACAAAGAAACAATACTCTCCTTAAACTTAGACCGCTGGCTTCTTGCAGTCTCTCCCAAAAGACTGAACAATATAGATCCTTTATAGTATACAGATGCTGCAGGTCTTGAAGCAATTATTTCAATTGTGTAGATATCTCTACCAAATAAAGGAAAAGGGCTTGATGTGTGTATTATAGTCAAGTATTATATGTCCAGTATACTCACTCCATAAAATTGTGGTGTCAGCGAATCTGGAGCGGGGTCTCTTGGTCTGCATATCTCAACCAAACTAGGAGAAAATGAAAGCTCCAATAAGGATATAGTAAGCCACTTTGTATTTGTACAATTAGTAACTCACTCCATTAAAAAATGGATTCCAGCGATGTCACAGCAACAGAAAAAAGGGCAGAGAAACTATGGCCTCTATTTATCAAGCCATCAACCGCAAATACGCTTGAATTCTGCAGTGTATTTGTGGCGAGCCTGATTCGCCTTAGTTATCAAACCCTACAGACCGGCAAAAGTAGAATTTAGTGACGTAACATACGATCCGCCGGACTCAGTCCGACACAGATCGATGCTTAACTAGGTAGAATAGTTATTAAATAGTTATTAACTATTTAATAGCTACCTAGTTACCGATCCCGGAGCCCACCACCACCTACATTATATTTATTAACCCCTAATCTGCCCCCCCTACAATTTATTGTTATTTTACAGGTAACTTTGTATTTATTTTAACTAGGTAGAATAGTTATTAAATAGTTATTAACTATTTAATAGCTACCTAGTTAAAATAAATACAAAAATACCTGTAAAATAAAACCTAACCTAAGCTATAATTACACCTAACACTACACTATCATTAAATTAATTACCTACATTAGCTACAATTAAATAAAATTAAATAAAATTATCTAAAGTCCAACCCCCCCACTAAATTACAGAAAATAATAAAATAATTACAAGTTTTTTAAACTAATTACACCTAATCTAATCCCCCTAATAAAATAAAAAAGCCCCCCAAAATTATAAAAAGCCCTACCCTATACCAAATTACAAATAGCCCTTAAAAGGGCTTTTTGCGGGGCATTGCCACAAAGTAATCAGCTCTTTTACCTGAAATAAAGTACAATACCCCCCCAACATTAAAACCCACCACCCACACAACCAACCCTACTCTAAAACCCACCCAATCCCCCCTTAAAAAAACCTAACATTAACCCCTTGAAGATCACCCTACCTTGAGATGTCTTCACCCAACCGGGCCGAAGTCCTCCACGAAGCCGGGTGAAGTGGTCCTCCAGACGGGCAGAAGTCTTCATCCAAGCCGGCCAAAAGAGGTCCTCCAGACAGGCAGAAGTCATTATCCAGGCGGCATCTTCTATCTTCATCCATCCGGCGTGGAGCGGGTCCATCTTCAAGACATCTGACGCGGAGCATCCTCTTTCAATGCCATCCGACGACTGAATTAAGGTAGGAAAAATCCTATTGGCTGATGCAATCAGCCAATAGGATTGAAGTTCAATCCTATTGGCTGATCCAATCAGCCAATAGGTTTTAGCTGGCATTCTATTGGCTGTTCCAATCAGCCAATAGAATGCAAACTCAATCCTATTGACTGATTGGATCAGCCAATAGGATTTTTCCTACCTTAATTTTGATTGGCTGATAGAATTCTGTCAGCCAATCGGAATTCAAGGGACGCCATCTTGGATGATGTCATTTAAAGGAACCGTCATTCAGTCCTCGGATGTCGTTGGAAGAGGATGTTCCGCGTTGGATGTCTTGAAGATGGACCTGAAGATGTCTATGAAGATAGAAGATGCCCCCTGGATGAAGACTTCTGCCCATCTTGAGGACCTCTTCTGGCCGGCTTGGATGAAGACTTCTGCCCATCTGGAGGACCACTTCGCCCGGCTTCGTGGAGGACTTCAGCCTGGTTGGGTGAAGACGTCTCAAGGTAGGGTGATCTTCAAGGGGTTAGTGTTAGTTTTTTTAAGGGGGGATTGGGTGGGTTTTAGAGTAGGGTTGGTTGTGTGGGTGGTGGGTTTTAATGTTGGGGGGGTATTGTACTTTTTTTTCAGGTTAAAGAGCTGATTACTTTGGGGCAATGCCCCGCAAAAAGGGCTATTTGTAATTTAGTATAGGGTAGGGCTTTTTATTATTTTGGGGGCCTTTTTTACTTTATTAGGGGGATTAGATTAAGTGTAATTAGTTTAAAAAACTTGTAATTATTTTATTATTTTCTGTAAAAAAAAACTTTACTTTAGTTAATTTTATTTCATTTTATTTAATTGTAGTTAATTGTAGTTAATGTAGGTAATTAATGTAATGATTGTGTAGTGTTAGGTGTAACTTAGGTTAGGTTTTATTTTACAGGTACTTTTGTATTTATTTTAACTAGGTAGCTATTAAATAGTTAATAACTATTGTACCTAGTTAAAATAAATACAAACTTGCCTGTAAAATAAAAATAAATCCTAAAATAGATACAATGTAACTATTAGTTATATTGTAGCTAGCTAAGGGTTTATTTATAGGTAAGTATTTAGTTCTAAATAGGAATAATTTTATTTAGATTTATTTAAATTATATTTAAGTTAGGGGGTGTTAGGGTTAGTTTTAGACTTAGGTTTAGGGGTTAATACGTTTAATATAGTGGCAGCGGTGTAGGGGGCAGATTAGGGGTTAATAAATATAATGTAGGTGGCGGTGGGCTCCGGGAGCGGCGGTTTAGGGGTTAAACACTTTATTTAGTTGTGGCAGGGTCCAGGAGCGGCAGGATAAGGGTTAATAACTTTTTGCATTTGGCGGCGGTATAGGGGGAGGAAGATTAGGGGTTAATATGTATAATGTAGGTGGTGGTGGTCTCTGGGAATGGCGGTTTATGGGTTAATACATTTATTGGAGTTGCGGTGGGCTCCGGGAGCAGCGGTTTAGGGGTTAATACATTTATTGGAGTTGCAGTGGGCTCTGGGAGCGACAATTTAGGGGTTTTACACTTTATTTAGTTGAGGCAGGGTCCGGGAGCGGCGGTGTAGGGGATAAAACAGTTAGTATAGTGTGGGTGTTTAGTGACAGGGTACCAAGAAAGCTGAAAAAAGCCAAAGAGCAGCGAGATCGATGACTGTTAGTTAACAACAATCCTCTGCTCATCGCCTCGTACTTGGTGCGCGGCTTTTTTACAGCTTTTTTGATAATTTTGGAGAACGTATTCAGATGTTAGGCGATCTTAGGAGAGCGTATTGGTGCCGTCGAATGCAGGTAAGTTGACGGCTTGATAAATAGAGGCCTATGTGTCAATATAAAAAGAACAAAGCTTTAAAATTTAGCTTAGCTCAACGCGTTTCAATGTTAAAAAACGTCTTTCTCAAGAGCAAATAAAAACAAGTGTGGGTTGTTGTGTTGTGACAAACAATGCTGGTTTAAATACAGATAGCCAGGGTTCCAACTTCCGGTTTTACCGGAAATTAGACTCACAAAATACATCTTACAGAGTTCATTTTGGCCAGAAAAAACCTAATGTCTAAATTTTAAAATCATACTAAGTCGCTAATTTACTTATAACATAGATAAATAGTACAAACGGAATTGTCTGGTCAAAAAGAAACATAAACCAATCACAAATCATCAAATGAAAAAATTGACCAATGAAAAGAGTACAGATTCAGTCCTCAATCAGGTAGTCGTAGTGAACAAGTTCCGGATATGTCATGTGATTTTTTGGGCCAATCACGGGAGGTTATTCAATTCAATGTTGAAGCGGACACGTGTTGTTGTATTATCCAATCAAACGGTTTTATTCACGTCATCTTGAAAAACAACAATGCTAGATAACCAGTCTCTTTTCAGGTCCGGCCATGTTAATGATGTAATTTTACTGATCCAATTATGGCAAAGGAGTCCGGTCAATGGGAGCCTCCAGAGAAGATACCATATTTTTTCTCATAAATAACAACGATCTATGATCATAATTACAGAAAACAAGTGAACAGTATTTGTGCTTCAAACAACAAAAACGTACATTCCCCAATGTTATAATGTTGTATAGAACCCTCAAATTTTAACAAACTATCATGGTGCTAATTTTCACTACAAATCAATTATAGACTAAGAAACAAACATGATATACTGTAGATTAACGATACACATTAGGTTTCAACAATTCTTTTTAACTTTCACAATAACATGAGGGTAAAAAACTCATCACAGCAGTATCGATCAATACTGGTATTAATTATAATGATATTTAAAGTGCTATTTAATAATCCAAAGACAATCACAAGTTTTTTGCATATTTAAAATGCTAGTGTTTAAATTTCAGAATCTTTTTGAAATTGTATAATAAAATAATATAAGTAATATCTGTCAATAATATACCAACATTGATTAAGTTACATTAAACTACTTTTTAAAGTGCATTTTTCTATATTGAACTATATTTTAAAGTGCAACTTATATGTCATAACTTATACCCTATATGTGCTGTTCCTAAACTCACTTATTTGATAAAGGCTGCCACTCTTATGTCTTTATTAAGGCCCCAATGGCCATATGTTTTCAAGGTATGTATTCACCTTTTCTATCGAGCTCAGCTTCTATACTACCTCCCCTCCAGTGCGTAGAAACCTTTTCTATTCCCAACCAAAGAAAATGTTTAGAATCATATTCTTGACATTGATTACAATGTAAAGGGACTCCATGATCTTCATGTTTTTTGTCAATCTTGTTCAAATGTTCTAATATGCGTGTCTTGTAGTTTGACCTAAATATTGGATCTTACATTTGCATTGAAGCAAATAGATAACATTAGTGGTCTTACAACTAATAAAACTCTTGATCTCAAATGTTTTGCCAGTAGTTGTTGACGTAAGCGTTGTGTGTACCCTTTTGGTATAATTACAACCTTTGCATCGGCCACATGAAAAGAAACCTTTTAAATCAGAAATTTGCATTGGAATTCTAGGGGTCTCTTTATCATAGATGGAGCTAATCATTTAATAAAACATGCCAATGTTTGTTAATGATTCTTTTAATTTGGTTGTGCCCAGAGTTAAAAGTAGTTATGAACCTCGGAAACGTTTGGTTTTGTGAAGGTTTTCTCTTGTGACATGTGAGCATAGACTTTCTATCCTTATTTTTAGCTTCTTGTCTATCTGTTTCTAATGCTTCTTCTTTGTAACCTTTTGGTAGAAAACGTTTTTTAAAAAATAATGGATTGTTCCTCATAATCTTCTGTTCTGTCACAATTGTGCCTGTTTATTAAATGATGAGGTACTAGCACCAACAATGCCCATTAAACCACAGATAACATTCAGAAGAGGTATACATTTTAAGTAAATATTAGCTCCATCTATGATAAAGGGAATGACCCCTAGAATTCCAATGCAAATTTCTGATTTAAAAGGTTTCTTTTCATGTGGCCGATGCAAAGGTTATGATTATACCAAAAGGATACACAACAAGTTTACGTCAACAACCACTGGCAAAACATTTGAGATCAAGAATTTTATTAGTTGTAAGACCACTAATGTTGTCTATTTGCTTCAATGCAAATGTAAGATCCAATATTTAGGTCAAACTACAAGGTTTGTCAAGACACGCATATTAGAACATTTGAACAAGATTGACAAAAAACATAAAGATCATGGAGTTCCTTTACATTGTAATCAATGTCAAGAATATGATTCTAAACATTTTCTTTGGTTGGGAATAGAAAAATATGGTAAATACACAGTATAACACTTTATTAAATATAAATATTGCATAAATATGTTTTTAAAATGTTTAATCTACTTTACTGCAAAGGGCTCCAATGCGCTCACATTGCATTTATGTGTTTATATGTGTATATATGTCTGTAAATACATACATATATAAATCTGTACACAAATAAAGATATATATATATATATATATATATCCAATGCGCTTACATTGTATTTATGTGTTTATATGTGTATATATGTCTGTAAATACATAGATAAATACATATATAAATCTGTACACAAATAAAGATATAAAGATATATATATATATATATATATATATATATATATATATATATATATATATATATATATTGTAATCCAGCACCCACTTCTGGTGCCTGATTTAAAGGAAATAGCACGGTCCTCTTGGGTATAAATGACACAGCCTTGATAAATTTAAACAGTCAGTTTTATTTTCACTGTCCAAGTGCAGATAACAACAATCTGTGTTTATAGCAGTTTAACACACTAAATACTACAAACAAAAGCCTAGCTCAGTTTAAGCTCTTACTAACATAAGTTCACTTCACTTACTGAAACTAAACTAAACTACACTAAACAAAACATGCTGTTTTTAGCAAACTCACTTTTTGATATATTCGTCTTTATTGGGTTTTATAGATAAATAACATAACAGCAAGAAAAAAAGAACATTACATACAATTCTTGTACTTGTAAAACATTAATTAGTTTATCAACTGATCTTTGTGCAATTGAAAGTCCCCAGAACTATATTATCCTAAACGTTCTGCTATATCATCAAACCAATAAGACCTTTAGAAGTATATAAGAATAAATACAAACCAGTTAACCAAACTAACTAAATTACCGAATCTCTGATATATTTAGAAGTCGATACACATTAGGACCTGAATAAAAAGGGGAAAGTTACGTCTTGTTACTCCTTCATAGGGTTTCTCGTGAGTCTGTCAGTTACTGAGCCCTACGAGGTCATGTGGGGGTGTGGGGGGTGGCGAAGGCGATGCTAGGTGTTTGTCAGTTCCGAGTCCGGCGGTTTTCTACTCATATCACACTAGAGTCCTGGGAAGATGTCTTAGTGTTGAGAGGCAGTTTATGTTGTATATCTTCCCATATAAATTTAAGATCGAGGAAAAAGGCCATATTGTTAGCTTTAAAGTATCCATATTCCTCCATCAACATAGTGTCATTCATATGAGTTAACCAGGTCTTAAATGAAGGGCAATCTTGAGATTTCCAACCCCTGGCGATTAACAGTCTGGCTGTATTTAATGTTAATTGGACTAGTCTACGTCTCAATCTACATTTGCACGGTTTCGGGTTTTAACACGTATGCTTCCCCTAGGTTTAATATAATTTTAATGTTATTCTGGATCATCTCCCAGTATGGCTGTATTCTGGGGCACACCAAATATGCATGAGGGTTCCCTTCATCCCGCATCCACACCAACAAAGTTCTGATGAGGAGGGAAAGATACTTTTTTGTCTGGAGGGGGTGAGGTACCACCTAGTTAATATCTTATAATTGGTTTCTATGAACCTTGTGGAAAAGGAAGATTTCCTAATGCTATAAAAAATATACCTCCAGTCTTTGTCTGTTAATGTTTTACCTAAGTCCCTATGCCATATTTCTGTATAATCAGGAAGTCTACTCTTTTGGGCCTTAATTAAAAGTTTCTTGGCCAGTGATAATGTGTGTTGGGCCGGGAGGTTTACCGAGCAAACCAATTCAAATGGGGTTAAGCTCCTGAGCAATGATTCCTTCTGAGGATGTATGAATATGAAATGATGTATCTGATTGTATTTCAACCAATTTGTAAATACACCTCCTAGTATGTCCGTTAGTTCCTGTCTTTTTTTAAGCTTGCCATCTTTAGTTAAAGAGCACAGTGGAACTGTGAATCCCATTTCCCAGGTGGTAGAGTTTTGCTTGTCGAATTTAATGCCCCCCATCAACTCCGCATTTGGAGATATGGGAGACATAGGGGACCCCGATGTGGATATATCTGGGTGTTTTTTAACTATAGAGTCCCATATATCAAAAACATGTGCGAGTATAGGGTAGGACTTTAGCCACGGTGGTCTTCTCTGCTTGGCTAGCCAACATATTGCTCCAGGATGCAGTGTATGCAATATGTGGGAGTCCATTGATACCCAGGCCTTTCTTTCTTTGTTCCTATGCCAGTCTATTACTCTCTGGAGGCTAACTGCTTGATAGTAAGTCTCAATGTGAGGTAAACCCAGTCCTCCTTCCCCAACCCCTCTGTACATTGTCGACTTTTTAATCCTAGGCTTTATTTTCCCCCATACAAATTGGTCTAGAACTCTCTGCATTTGTGCCAAAAAGTTATGTGGTAGGGCTATGGGTACTGCTTGGATAGCATATAATACTCTAGGGAGGACATTCATTTTAAGGATCTGCAATCTTCCCCACCATGAAAATGGGCGGTCTTTCCAAGTCTGTAGGTCTTGGGATATTGTGTTTATAAGATTTGTAAAGTTAAGTTGAAAAAGATGTTTTGGGTGTGGCGTCAGGTATATTCCTAGATACTTTATGGCCTTAGGCTGATGCCTCAGTGTACAGTTTTCTAAAAGGGATTTAAACTTTGTTTTTGATAAAGAGACGTTTAATATTTCTGACTTTTGCTCATTAATTAAAAAGTTGGAAAAGTCGCCAAACTCTTTAAGTTCTTGCATTACCGCTGTGATTGAGGACTCTGGGGAGGAGAGGGTGAAAAGGACATCATCATCATACATAGAAAGCTTAAAGTCTAATGGGCCTAGTTTTATCCCCGTAATGTTTGGGTTATTCCTAACTCTTTGCGCTAGTACCTCCATACTAATGATGAACAAGATTGGTGAGAGGGGGCAGCCCTGCCTCGTTCCATTGCCTATGGTAAATGGTTCTGAGACCAGACCGTTAACTCTAACTTTTGCCGTGGGGGAACGATAAAGACACCTTATTCTTTGGATAATTTTTTCTCCTAACCCCACCTTTTTTAATGTGGCGAATAAAAACTCCAAGTCTAGACGATCAAACGCCTTTTCGGCATCTGTTGATATTATCACCATTTCAGTGTTGGTTACTTTGGCATGTTCAATCAGTTGGAGGGCTCTAATGGTATTATCCCTCGCCTCCCTACCGGGGCGAAACCCGATTGGTCTGTGTGAATAATTTGGGGGAGGATTTTATTTAACCTGTCTGCCAAAATCTTTGTGTAAATTTTGAGGTCTGTATTCAATAAAGATATATGCCTGTAGTTGCTGGCCAATTTTGGGGATTTTCCTGGTTTGGGTATTACCGTAATGTGGGCTTCAAAGAATTCTTTAGGGAGATGGCCAGAATCATCTATTTGATTAAAAAGAGCTAGTAGGTGTGGGGCTAACTGTTCCTTGTATTGTTTGTAGTATTTGTTGGAAAACCCATCAGGTCCGGGGCTTTTATTCATTGGTAGGTTATCTATGGCCTCTACTACTTCCTTTAAGGTAAACTGCTCTTCCAAGGCATCTCTATCACTTGTCTGTAATTGGTTTAGGTCAGATTCTTGAAGATATTGATCTAATGTACTATTTTGGGAAGGGTTATAGTGGACAGGGAGGTTATACAAGTCTCCATAGTATTCCTTAAAGGATTGCGCTATAATATTAGAGTCGTATACCCCCTCCCCCCTTCTGTCTGTTAAGTTGAAGATATAGTTTTGTAGGGATTTGCATTTTAATGCCCTCACTAGCAATGCTCCCGCCTTATTCCCCCCCTGATAATAGAGTTTTTTTTAGATATAGAGCCTTTCTACATGCTTCCTTGTGTAGGTGATTCCTTAATTGTTCCCTTGACTCATGTAGTACCTGTAATAGATCCTCATTTTGGGGTTGTTTTTTTGGGCTAATTCGTCCATCTGGAGCTTTTTTAGTAATTGTGTGTATGTTATGTTGGACATGCGTTTGTGGGTAGCTTTATCTTTCATGAAGTGACCCCTCATGACTGCTTTATGCGCTAACCAGACCGAAGAGGTCTCCCTAGAGGTATTTAAATTAGTCTGGAAGTATTCTGTCATCGTTTGTAGTGTTTGTGCTGTTGTAATTGGATCATGAAGTCGGGCCTCATCTAGTCTCCACAGGAAGGGTATCGTGGGTGCTGAGGGCCATTCTAAGGTTATTGTAACTGAGGCGTGGTCTGACCAGGCTATTGGCTGCATGTTAGAGTCTCGTAGTAATGTGAGGTTTTTATGTTCCAGAAACCAATAGTCTATTCTAGAATAGGACTTCGCCGGGTTAGAGTAGAATGAATAGTTACGTGTGGTTGGGTGCACGAAATGCCAAGTGTCTTTCAACGTGAGTTTTCGTAATGTGTTGTTAATTGAGTGTCTCGTACCCGCCGCACCGAACTATTGCCCTGGGAGCAGTCCAATGCCGGGAGCAGAGCTATATTTAGATCTCCTCCCAAGATCAGAGTCCCTTTCTGTACTTCTAAGATTTTGTTTCCTATTCTTTTAATAAATTGGGCTTGACCCTTATTGGGGGAGTATACATTGGCCAATGTGACTGGTCTATTGAACAATAAGCCTATCAAAATGATAAATCTACCTTCTTTATCTACGTGTTTGTCAGTCAGTTGAAAGGGAGTGTGCCTGTCAAATAGTATTCCCACCCCATTAGTCTTTTTGGTGTGAGAATGAAGAAAAGAGGTTGGGAATTCACGAGATTTAAGATTGGGTTCTTTGCCGTGCAGAAAGTGTGTCTCTTGTATAACCACTATTTCGCCCTCTCCCTCTTAAACCAATTAAGTGCTATAGAACGCTTTGTAGGTGAATTTAGTCTCTTGCAGTTCTGTGATATTAATAAGATCTCCCTGTGTTCAGAACCCATTGTTTATAAAGTGTGTGTATACGCTTACCCTCGGCCCAGAATGGGAGTTGATTCCGCTCTTCTTGGACACCCCAGTAACAATGTTGTCTTTCCTTACCCTGTTGGTATCGCCTTCGCCAAGCAGTGGGTGATTTATGGTCAGGCCAGTGGATGTAACAGTCGTTGTATAACAGATCCTTGTGTATTGATAGACAGAAAGAAACATTATAGATTCGGTTAAAACTACAAAAAACATTTCAACAATTAAACTAACACTATTAAACCAGGGATTAAAAATCCCATAACTAGACTCTGTCCCATGGGAGGGAGTCATTGGGGTAGTAAATCAACCAAAAGGGTTGAATGACACGCAGAAGGCAACACCCCAAAAAACAATATATGTCATTACCATCTAACCTGTAAAATCGGTAGAGAGCAGCAATGGGAGGAAACAAGTAAAAGAAAACAGCATATATGAAAAGTAAACATCACAGCATTTTAGTTTTGTATTGTGAAATAACCCTTTGGAGCACTCTGCTCTAGGAAGTCTATGTCCTACACCTTAGGGAATACAGACTTTTCTCAATTCTAAATGTCTGAGTTACCAGACCAGACTTTCAACCAGTCTCTGGTTCTTCATCCGGTGCAGTTTGAACTGTTAATGGTTCCCTTAATCGCTTCTTAGTTGCTTTCATCCAGTGAGCTCTCTGGGGCTGTGGTTGTGTAGTGTCTCTTTTCCGGGGAATAGTCTTAGCCGGGTCTTGCAAGGAAGGGGAAGGGGGAGGTATATCCAAAGCTTTACAAAATTGCTCCAAATCCTCTGAAGATCTATATGTAATGAGTCTGTTGTTTTTCATGACTTTGATACTGAACGGGAACCCCCATCTATAATTCAGTCCTTGATCTTTCAGGTGTGTTGTAAGGAATTTCACCTCTTTACGGTTTTGGAGTGTGATAGGACTGAGGTCCGCATAAAATTGTAGCATGCATCCATCAATTTGGAAAGATTGTTGTTTTCTAGTTGCGTTCATAATAAGCTCTTTATCTGTGAATTTATGAAAGTGAAGAATTACATCTCTTGGTGGTTCTCCTTCTTGTGGAGGCGGCCTTAAAGCTCTGTGTGCTCTATCTGGCGGCATATCGTCTATTTGTTGGTCGTTGACTAAATGTTTGAAGGTTTTCTGTAGGAAACCCTGAAGGATGTCTGGAGATACCCTCTCAGGGATGCCCCTTATACGCAAGTTTTGCCTTCTCCCCCGGTTGTCCAGATCTTCTAGTTTAGATTGAAGAAATTCTATCTGGGATTCTTGCGTGTCTATTTTCCTCGTAAGGAGGTCTAGCGTGTTAGTGTATTCTTCATCTTGTTCCTCTAGATAGGCCACTCTCCCTCCCAGTTCTGCTACTTCTTTCTTTATCCCAGAGAGACCATCTTTTAGAATCTGGTTAACTTGTTGAAAAAAATTAGTGAGATCCGTTCTTGTCGGGAGTTCTTTCAGATCTGCCCTGGTTATAGGGGATTCTTTATCCTGAGAGGGAGTAGATGGAAAATCTTCTTGTGACAGTTGCTGTTCGACTCCCTCCGCCGGTGGGGTAGACTGTAATTTTTGAAAAAAAGAGTTCATCTTTGTATTTGATATATTGGTAGTTTTGGATCCTTTATCTGTCCTATTAATTATTCTCAATGCCATTTTAGGAGCGCCAAATGCAGGCTACATGTACTAAACTGTAGTGTCACCGTGTTGCCCCCTGTTGCTTTGATATCTTTAGACTTAGTCTGCGTTTATTTCTGTATTTCAAAGGGAACTCTTCAAGTGCCCCTTAATCTGTTACCGCTGTATATAAGTAATACTGTTGATAGTAAAATATTAACCTCTTTGGGGTTCTGCCCTTTTTACACATGGGTCAGTTGTTTGGTTGTATTAAATTGTAATGGAGTCTCTCAGTGTATACTGCTTTTCATATGAGTGCTTGATATCAGTGGCAGTATTAATGCCAACCAGATGTCTGTGTCTCTTTATGACCTGTTTGATACTAGAGTCCTAGCAAACAACTCCTGCAAGGCCTCCTTTGCTCTGCTGGTTTGTTAGCTTTAATACCTAATGGAGGTGGTGTTTTTCTCCTCAGCAAGATCTGTTCTGGTGGGGGCTATAAATACCCTGCTAGATTAAAAGATTAGTTTAATCCTTATTTTCTTATGTATTTTATAGTGTTTGAGGATATTCTCCTGATTCTGTGAAACTAAGCTCAGTGCTTTTACTTCAAAGGCAAAAGAGGCAGTCCGTTTTCATGCCCTGTGTGTAACTTGAATCTCTGAAGTCAGATGGGGTCTCCCAACCTAGTTAGCAGGGGCGCTACTTCGCCAGGGTAATTTTAACTTGTTTTGGGTAACTGTGTGGGTTATTTCCCCCCTCACTCACCCGACCGATGCTCACAGTCTCTTAACTGGCCCTCCGTTGTCTCTTCTGGGCCTCTACTGCACTGCTGGGCTTCTCTGCGTGATGGTAGCTGTTTGGGGTTTCCAGACAGTGCAGCAGGGGCACGCTTTTCTTCCCAGTGTTTATTTAGCTTTAAAAGTGCTCACATTTTGTTTCCTCTCCTCAATCACCTCCCGGAACCGTCACCACCTCCATGGATGCCTTTTAGAGCAGGTTAGCAGCTCCAGAACTGGGTATTAACCCCCTAGGTGTCACTTTAACTACAGAGCATTAAAATATTGCGACCATCTCAGGGCATGGTCGGCCTTAGCAAACTCACTTTAATCAGCTTTTCTCAGTTCAGCTGCAATGTGTGTCTCTCTCCAAGTCAGAAACACTCTCTCCACCTAGCAGCTAGAGAATAAATGACCCTCCTTTAATTAAACACAGGTGAGTAAAGATCCCTTCCTGATTGCTTACTCTCAGCTATAGAAAACTGAGGAATGGAACACTGGCCAATCCTCTCTCCAGTGTTCCACCCCAGGGACCCAAAAACACAGTAGCTTCATTCCTAGCCACATTTAATACAACACATTTCCCTGAGGTTTAAAAACTGAATACACATTTCAACATAGCAGGAGAAATATACACCTGATCACTCACAATGCCCTGTTCTCTGTCACATATCCTCCCCCCCAGCTCAGACCTATTAGGGTGAGTGGCCTCAGACCACAAACAATGAACTTGAGAAAGACCATCTGCGTTCCCTTGTTCTTTACCAACTCTATGCTCTATAGTATAATTAAAAGGTTGCAAACTAAGGAACCACCTGGTCTCTCTGGCATTTTTCTCCTTATTTTGCCTCATCCATGTTAACGGAGCATGGTCAGTAATTAGTTTAAACTTTCTCCCAAGCAGGTAATATCTTAAAGATTCCAAAGCCCATTTGATGACTAAACATTCTCTCTCTACTACAGAGTACCGCTGTTCAATTCATTTTTGAGATCATAATGTCTTAGCAGCAGTTGTGGCCTTCTCTATGTTCTTTTGGGCAAATGCAAAAGCATATTGCAGATGCTTCCTTAAGTTTTCCACATATTGGTGTGTCGTAGCAGCATTTATTAAATTCTGGTCTGAGGTATGATACAGTAAATGTTGAGGTAGAACCATTCTTCTACCAGTCATCAGTTCAAAAGGTGACATTTTAGTAGCACTACTTGGAGTTGCTCTTAATGTCATTAGGACTAGAGGTAATTTTACATTACAGTCCTTACCTGTTTCACTCACAAATTTTTTGAGTATTTTCACAATGGACTGGTTGTAACGCTCTACACCACCACTTCCTTTTAACCCCTAGTATTTTCCACATTTTGGTCATTACTTCACTAGTGAAGTGGGTACCCCAATTGTATTCGATTAGCTGGGGTAAACCAAATCTGGAAAACACGTGGTTAATGAGCAATGCTGTGCATGTTTCAGCACTATTATTAGGTGCACTGATGCACTCTACCCATTTGGTGAACAGGCATGTTACTGTTAACATGTATCTGTTACCGCTTGATGACATAGTTACTGGACCAATTAATTCAATTTGTATATCTAACCACGGAATTACCATCCCCCTTTTCTGCAATTGCGCTCTATGCGTTGGCGCAGTGGGTTGAAACTGTGGACAGATTAAACAACCTTGACAGTATGTTTGAACATCCTTCAACATAGTCACACAATATTTAATATGTTAATTTGGCACCACGATGGCCAGATGTGGGAGCATCATGGGCATGTTGAAGCATGAGACCTCTGAACTGGGTAGGTACCACCCATAGTTGGATACCTGTTCTGGAGGTTCTAATTAACAAGCCATCCTGTAATTTGAATTTTGATTTGGATTTTATTAAGATTCTAAGATTCTCCTTACCCATACAGTTTTTTTTTTAAATTGGGTCGTTTTCAGGATTTTCTATATGTTTATAGAAAATACCTATAATGGGGTCTTCTTTTAGACTAGTGATCAGGTCCTCACTAGGAGACTCCTTACTCCATTGTACAAGGTTAGGCTCATTTTGTTGTTTAGCCTGGTTTCTGGTAATGGCTTCTACATGAATTGCACCCATTAAATGGTCAATATTAAGGAGCTCTCCAGTTATGGCTCATTGTTTGGCTAATGAATCTGCAAGATCATTGCCTTCCTTATTAGGACCTTCAATTCTGGAATGACCCTTGGTCTTTTTCCAGTGTATGGTTAACCCATTGGAAACTACTAATTTATCAATCTCGCAGAACAACATACCATGTTTGACTGGTTTGTTGTTAGTTTTCTGCATGCCATTTCTTTTCCAAGTTGGCAGGTATTCAACAAAACTGTCACGCACATAATTTGAGTCAGTAATGATCACAAATTCATGAATACCTTGTTCAATAGCCATCTCAATGGGTTTTAGAACAGCAGTTAGTTCTGCAACTTGATTGGCTCATGGTCCAATGTTGAATCCTACATTAATATTTGGGAATCCGTTCGCCCAAGCTATACCAATGCCAGCAACTAATCTGTGGTCATTATCAATGGTGGCATGGTAAGAACAACCATCAACATATACCTAAGTTAATGTTTGACAATGGTCCTCATTGATTATTTTATATGGGGAAAGCAATTGTTCCTCTAGGAAATCATCTTCTATTAAATCTTCCCCATGATCTATAGCAGTACAGTCATGGAGATCAGCAATCCTGTGCAACTGGATTCTTTTTATTTTGCTTATAGCGAATTTCTAAAGGCCAGTCTTGTAAGGAAAGAGTCCAAGCTGTTATGCAGCTATTGGACAGGTTCCCATCTCTTATTCTCTCACTTTGCAGATATAGCAAAGGCTGGTGGGCCATTTCTACAATAATTTTCTCACCCTGTATATAGCTGCGGAAATTTTGTAGAGCCCATACAGTAGATAAGAGGACTTTTTCGCAATCACTAAATTTTATTTCTACTGGGTATAAAGTTTTGCTCGCATAAGCAATAACTTTGCTTAAACTTTCATGTCTTTGATATAAAATGGCACTCATGCTTACATCTGTTTAACTAGTTTCTAAGTAGAAAGGTTTGCCGCCTTCAGGGTAAGCTAAGCAAGGGGTTTGAGTAAGTTTCCGCTTCAGCTCTCTTATGGCTGTTCTTGAGCCTCACTCCAGTGCCATACTACATCCTTCTTTAGAAGATATAGCAGTGGTTTAGCTAATACTGCATAATTATCAATATATTTGTGAGAATAATTTGTCATACCCAGGAATGATTTTAATTCCTTTAAATTAGTGGGGTTCTTAGAATTTATTATGGTTTCAACCTTTTTGCTCTCAGGATTTAACCCTTCAGAAGTAACTTCACGTCCCAGGAAGTTGACACGAGTATGGCACCATTGAGCTTTTTGCAGGGATAATTTGACACCTGCCCTTTTAAATTGGCTGAGGACATGTTTAGGTTCTGTGATGTGTTTTTCAAAGTCTGTGCTTTTGATTAACACATCATCAACATAGGATAACATCCCCCTTTCCAGTGCATCAGGCAATTTGTGTCCTGAATTTATGTGTCCAAACAGAAGTCTTTGGATTGCATATTGGATCTTCTGGAGGGAAAACGCTAGCTTATACTGGTCTTCCTGATGTACCTTTATGGTCCAATATCCCTGCGCACAATCAATGCCAGTGAATATCTTAGATCCCTGCATCTGTGCTAGGCACTGGCCAATGTATGGTACAGGCCAGCCAGACATATATACTCATTTGTTTAGCTGTCTTAAATCAGCACACAGACGCCATTTTCTATTGGGTTTAAGAATACCTAGAATAGGATTATTATAGGAGCTGTGCACCTGTCTGATGATACCTCTTTCTTCCAAGTTCTTTATGATTTCTGCAAGAGAATCATATGAGGCTAAAGGGAGTCTGTATTACTTAACAAATACAGGAGGTGCATTGGGATCTGTTTGGATTCTTGCAATGTGTAGGTCTGTAGTCCCACAGTCATAAGAATCCCTAGAAAAAATGTCCTGGTATTCCATAAGGAGTTCTCATAGCTGTTGGTGTTCGTCATCACTGGAACAGCTATTAGCTGAGGAGATTTGCTCTTCGACTATTTGCTGAAATCCAGGAAAGATTTCAGGTTGTCCTATCTCAAAGGCTTCTTCAAGCCTAGAGGTGAGGACCCCTTGATTATAATTTACATTACCCCCAGGATTCTGGGTATTGGGGTATTCTTGCTCTATGATCGGTTGATCAAATACCAGGGAGGCTTCTTCAATTTTACAGATGCCTTCCTCTGAGCTGAAAGGGTAAATATAATGAATTGTAAATAATCCTTCTGGCATGGATGCAAAGGATTGTTCTATTAACTGTTCTTCAGTTAAGTACCTTTCAGGTATTAGCCCGATTACATTATTCTGGAATCTGAAAGTATAATAACTGGATTCTAGAGCATATCCTATGGTAGTTCCCTTGGATAAGGTGATATCCTGTGGGGTCATGTTATGCACAATAACATGTATTGGAATAGTTCCAATATTTACCATAGGAGTATGGGTCATTGTCACACCCATATTTTGCATTTTCTGGGAGATGCAAATTAGCGCTTCAGAAGTTTTTAACCTCTGACCCCTTTTACCTGTAAGTTTAAGAGAAATTTATCAGCCCCAGCAGGGATTACAATATCATTAGACACCTAAATGAAAAGAGAGAAGCGCTCAACCTGGGAATGAACAATAGGATAATTGCTTGTTCTATGGCTAGTTACCACTCAAGAATCAGCCTCTTTTTGCTCAACATGTGCCTTTCACAGAGAAGAACTTTCCTGAAGCATATCAGTCTGATCCTGACTGAAATTTCAGGCAATCCCTCTCTGAACAAGAGAAACAGCAAAACCCCAGATGTATGTTTCGGCCTAGTGTGGGCCTCATCAGTGAGGTGCAGCCATATCCCTCTAGGCACACTGAGCAACGGATCTACATCTGGATTCCCACATCACACTTAGGGAGACTTCACTAAGTGTCATAATTTTCATAAATAAAAAGAGAGAAGCGCTCAACCTGTGATGCCTAAGTATAACTTCAATATCAGACTACACACATGTATGAATTACGTTCTCACAGAAATAGTTTCCTGTAGATAAATAAAAGGAATCAGAAGTTTTGAACATAGACTGTTTGTAAACCCAGGAGTATAACTTATGAGTTAAAAGAGTTTTGAGGATAGACCTGGGAAGGTTAATATCAGGTGGTGAGAGGTTAGCACAGCAAGCAAAATATATACAAGTGAAAGAACTCACTGTTCAGCAGATTCATACATTGATAGTCTTGACATACAAAGTAACTTGTCTCCTCTTCTCTGTAGGCCACCTGAGAGAGTGTGTGCATAGCAAGGAACTGAAACAAAGTAACTTGTACAATTAATCCAAGGAATAAATTTACAGTTCAGCTGACAGTTGCAATGTTTAGGCAAGCAGATAGTTATAACTTCTTCCCAGAGTAGCGGCAGCTTGTTTGTGAGAGAGCGGTCATGTGGCTGTGACGCCAGCGTGACGCGAATGCTGAGGTTCCATTTTGCTGCTTGGTTCTCTATCGAGTGATGGGTCTGTGAAAAGCATAGTTAGTCAGGTTGATACTAATGATTGACTAACTCTCAGTCAGGGTAGAGGATGGCTGAGGAGTGCTCAGTAGGAGCGGAGATTCCAGGTAGGTGGTAGAAGAGAGTAACCAGCAGAAGCTAAGAGTGGAAAAAGAGCCCTAAATATAAAAGACAAAGTAAAGAAGGAAATACTTGGCAGGAAAGTAGTAGCAACTAGGCAAATAGCATCCTTGTTAGGCAGGTAAATAATACAAGAGAGACTGTATCAAAGGTAAATCCAATCCAAATACAGCTTGAGGCTCAGGAGTCAGGGGCCTAGATTTGGAGTTTGGCGTTAGCCGTGAAAACCAGCGTTAGAGGCTCCTAACGCTGGTTTTAGGCTAACTCCGGTATTTGGAGTCACTCAAAATAGGGTCTAACGCTCACTTTTCAGCCGCGACTTTTCCATACCGCAGATCCCCTTACGTCAATTGCGTATCCTATCTTTTCAATGGGATCTTTCTAACTCCGGTCGTGTCTGAAGTGAGCGTTAGACATCTAACGACAAAACTCCAGCCGCAGGAAAAAAGTCAGTAGTTAAGAGCTTTTTGGGCTAACGCCGGTTCATAAAACTCTTAACTACTGTACTCTAAAGTACACTAACACCCATAAACTACCTATGTACCCCTAAACCGAGGCCCCCCCACATCGGCGCCACTCAATTAAATTTTTTAACCCCTAATCTGCCGACCGCCACCTACGTTATACTTATGTACCCCTAATCTGCTGCCCCTAACACCGCCGACCCCTGTATTATATTTATTAACCCCTAATCTGCCCCCCACAACGTCGCCGCCAGCTACCTTCAATAATTAACCCCTAATGTGCCGACCGCAAAGCGCCGCCACCTACATTATAGCTATGTACCCCTAATCTGCTGCCCCTAACACCGCCGACCCCTATATTATATTTATTAACCTCTAATCTGCCCCCCTCAACGTCGCCTCCACCTGCCTACACTTATTAACCCCTAATCTGCCGAGCGGACCGCACCGCTATTATTATAAAGTTATTAACCCCTAATCCGCCTCACTAACCCTATAATAAATAGTATTAACCCCTAATCTGCCCTCCCTAACATCGCCGACACCTAACTTCAATTATTAACCCCTAATCTGCCGACCGGAGCTCACCGCTATTCTAATAAATGGATTAACCCCTAAAGCTAAGTCTAACCCTAACACTAACACCCCCCTAAATTAAATATAATTTTAATCTAAGGAAATTAATTAACTCTTATTAAATAAATTATTCCTATTTAAAGCTAAATACTTACCTGTAAAATAAACCCTAATATAGCTACAATATAAATTATAATTACATTGTAGCTATTTTAGGATTAATATTTATTTTACAGGCAACTTTGTAATTATTGTAACCAGGTACAATAGCTATTAAATAGTTAAGAACTATTTAATAGTTACCTAGTTAAAATAATTACAAAATTACCTGTAAAATAAATCCTAACCTAAGTTACAATTAAACCTAACACTATACTATCATTAAATTAATTAAATAAAATACCTACAATTACCTACAATTAAACCTAACACTACACTATCAATACATTAATTAAATACAATATCTACAAATAACTACAATGAAATAAACTAACTAAAGTACAAAAAATAAAAAAATATCTACAAACATAAGAAAAATATTACAACAATTTTAAACTAATTACACCAACTCTAAGCCCCCTAATAAAACAACAAAGCCCCCAAAATAAAAAATGCCCTACCCTATTCTAAATTACTAAAGTTAAAAGCTCTTTTACCTTACCAGCCCTGAACAGGGCCCTTTACGGGGCATGCCCCAAGAAGTTCAGCTCTTTTGCCTGTAAAAAAAAACATAAAATACCCCCCCCAACATTACAACCCACCACCCACATACCCCTAATCTAACCCAAACCCCCCTTAAATAAACCTAACACTAAGCCCCTGAAGATCATCCTACCTTGTCTTCACCTCACCAGGTATCACCGATCTGTCCTGGCTCCAAAATCTTCATCCAACCCAAGCGGGGGTTGGCGATCCATCATCCGGTGGCTGAAGAGGTCCAGAAGAGGTTCCAAAGTCTTCATCCTATCCAGGAAGAAGAGGCGATCCGGACCGGCAACCATCTTGATCCAAGCGGCATCTTCTATCTTTATCCGATTACGACCGGCTCCATCCTGAAGACCTCCACCACGGACCCATCTTCTTCCGGCGACGTCCAACTGAAGAATGACGGTTCCTTTAAGGGACGTCATCCAAGATGGCGTCTCTCGAATTCCGATTGGCTGATAGGATTCTATCAGCCAATCGGAATTAAGGTAGGAATATTCTGATTGGCTGATGGAATCAGCCAATCAGAATCAAGTTCAATCCGATTGGCTGATCCAATCAGCCAATCAGATTGAGCTCGCATTCTATTGGCTGTTCCGATCAGCCAATAGAATGCGAGCTCAATCTGATTGGCTGATTGGATCAGCCAATCGGATTGAACTTGATTCTGATTGGCTGATTCCATCAGCCAATCAGAATATTCCTACCTTAATTCCGATTGGCTGATAGAATCCTATCAGCCAATTGGAATTCAAGGGACGCCATCTTGGATGACGTCCCTTAAAGGAACCGTCATTCTTCAGTTGGACGTCGCCAGAAGAAGATGGGTCCGCGGTGGAGGTCTTCAGGATGGAGCCGGTCGTCATCGGATGAAGATAGAAGATGCCGCTTGGATCAAGATGGTTGCCTGTCCGGATCGCCTCTTCTTCCCGGATAGGATGAAGAATTTGGAGCCTCTTCTGGACCTCTTCAGCCACCGGATGATGGATCGCCAACCCCCGCTTGGGTTGGATGAAGATTTTGGAGCCAGGACGGATCGGTGATACCTGGTGAGGTGAAGACAAGGTAGGATGATTTTCAGGGGCTTAGTGTTAGGTTTATTTAAGGGGGGTTTGGGTTAGATTAGGGGTATGTGGGTGGTGGGTTGTAATGTTGTAGGGGGGGTATTTTATGGGGTTTTTTACAGGCAAAAGAGCTGAACTTCTTGGGGCATGCAACGCAAAGGGCCCTGTTCAGTGCTGGTAAGGTAAAAGAGCTTTTAACTTTAGTAATTTAGAATAGGGTAGGGCATTTTTTATTTTTGGGGGCTTTGTTGTTTTATTAGGGGGCTTAGAGTAGGTGTAATTAGTTTAAAATTGTTGTAATATTTTTCTTATGTTTGTAGATATTTTTTTATTTTTTGTAACTTAGTTCTTTTTTATTTTTGTACTTTAGTTAGTTTATTTCATTGTAGTTATTTGTAGATATTGTATTTAATTAATGTATTGATAGTGTAGTGTTAGGTTTAATTGTAGGTAATTGTAGGTATTTTATTTAATTAATGTAATGATAGTATAGTGTTAGGTTTAATTGTAACTTAGGTTAGGATTTATTTTACAGGTAATTTTGTAATTATTTTAACTAGGTAACTATTAAATAGTTCTTAACTATTTAATAGCTATTGTACCTGGTTAAAATAATTACAAAGTTGCCTGTAAAATAAATATTAATCCTAAAATAGCTACAATGTAATTATAATTTATATTGTAGCTATATTAGGATTTATTTTACAGGTAAGTATTTAGCTTTAAATAGGAATAATTTATTTAATACGAGTTAATTAATTTCGTTAGATTAAAATTATATTTAATTTAGGGGGGTGTTAGTGTTAGGGTTAGACTTAGCTTTAGGGGTTAATCCATTTATTAGAATAGCGGTGAGCTCCAGTCGGCAGATTAGGGGTTAATAATTGAAGTAAGGTGTCGGCGATGTTAGGGAGGGCAGATATGGGGTTAATACTATTTATTATAGGGTTAGTGAGGCGGATTAGGGGTTAATAACTTTATTATAGTAGCGCTCAGGTCCGCTCGGCAGATTAGGGGTTAATAAGTGTAGGCAGGTGGAGGCGACGTTGTAGGGGGCAGATAAGGGTTTAATAAATATAATATAGGGGTTGGCAGTGTTAGGGGCAGCAGATTAGGGGTACATAGGGAAAATGTAAGTAGCGGCGGTTTACGGAGCGGCAGATTAGGGGTTAAAAATAAAATGCAGGTGTCAGCGATAGCGGGGGCGGCAGATTAGGGGTTAATAAGTGTAAGGTTAGGGGTGTTTAGACTCGGGGTACATGTTAGGGTGTTAGGTGCAGACTTAGGAGGTGTTTCTGCATAGCAAACAATGGGGCTGCGTTAAGAGCTGAACGCGGCTTTTTTGCAGGAGTTAGGTTTTTTTTCAGCTCAAACAGCCCCATTGTTTGCTATGGGGGAATCGTGCACAAGCACGTTTTTGAGGCTGGCCGCTTGCGTAAGCAACTCTGGTATTGAGAGTTGAAGCTGCGTTAAAAATGCTCTACGCTCCTTTTTTGGAGCCTAACGCAGCCTTTATGTGGACTCTCAATACCAGAGTTATTTTTATGGTGCGGCCAGAAAAAAGCCGGCGTTAGCTATGCGGGTTGTTACCGACAAAACTCCAAATCTAGGCCAGGATTAGGCAGCAGCCGAAATAAAAATACCAAGCACTGTTTGAGTGCAAGATGCGGGCTTAAATAGGCAGGTGAGCAGAAAACGTTAATGGGACAGGTCATATATGACATAAAGCCCTCCTCAAGGGAGCTGCTCAGCGGATCAAGGCTTGGGTCGGTCCGGATGTCTCCTATGGAACAGGGAGATAAGTCTGGGAGCCAACAGATTGGAAGAGGGTTCCCAGGAGTCCTCTTCGGAGCCATTGTTCTTCCAGTGTACTAACTACTGGAGAGTGCCCCGGTAGTACCTGGAGTCCAAGATTCCATCAACTTCATAATCGACATGGTCCTCTAGAGATGGTGGAGTGGAAGGTAATTGTGTGGATGAAGAATGAGATGGGACATAGGCCTCTATTTATCAAGGTCTGGTGGACCTGATCCGACAGAGCGGATCAGGTCCACCAGACCTCACTGAATACGGAGAGCAATACGCTCTCCGTATTCAGCCTTGCACCAGCAGCTCACAAGAGCTGCTGGTGCAACACCGCCCCCTGCAGACTTTCAGCCAATCGGCTGCCAGCAGGGGGGTGTCAATCAACTTGATCGTACTCGATCAGGTTGAATTGCGGCGATGTGTGTCCGCCTGCTCAGAGCAGGCAGACAGGTTATAGAGCAGCGGTCTTTAGACCGCTGCTTCATAACTGGTGTTTCTGGTGAGCCCGCAGGCTTACCAGAAACATGGGGCCTCAAGCTCCATTCGGAGCTTGATAGATAGGCCCCATAGAGTTTGAGTAGGTAGACATGAAAGGTGGGGTAAATCCAGTAGTTCAAAGGTAATTTCAGAGTAACAGCATTGGGGTTGATGACACAAATGATATCAAAGGGACCAATGAATAAGGGACTAAACTTCTTTGATGGAGCATGTAGTTGAAAAAATTTATGGAAGAGAGCTGTTTGGGAACCGAAGTATGGGTGCATTGGTAAATAATGTTTAAAGGAGGTCGAAGGACCGTTGTGCATCTGGGGTCCAGTGAAAGGTAACTGAGGAGCCTACAAGGGATGTAAGGGGCTTAGTGATTTTAGCAAAATCCTTAACACATTTTCGATAAATATTGGAGAACCCCAAAAACCTTTGTAATTCTTTTTTTGAACTAGGAATGGGCCATGAAGTAACAGCTTCAATTTTAGCAGTCTCCATACATATTCCTTTTATCTGAAATATGATAGCCTAGAAAAGTAATTTCAATGGTATTGAAAAGACACTTTTCTATTTTAGCGTACAGTTGATGTGAACGGAGATGTGTTAAAACGGATCGGACGTGCTTTATATGTTCAGATAAGTTTTGTGAATAAATCACAATATCATCTAGATATATTACTAGACATACATCAAGCAAGTCCTGGAAAATATGGTTTATGAAACATTGAAAGGTAGCGGGAGTGTTGCACAGTCCGAATGGCATGACGGGATATTCGAACAATCCATACCTGGTACTAAATGCCGTTAGCCATTCGTCGCCAGCTCTCATCCTAATTAAATTATAAAATCCTCTTAAATCTAGCTTTGAGAAAACTTTGGCACTTTGTAGTCTTTCTATTAATTCCAGTATGAGGGGAAGTTGATACCTATTTTTTATGGTGCGTTTATTGAGTTCCCTATAGTCTATTATAGGGAATTGTCTTTTTTTTATGAAAAACATTCCAGCACCAGCTGGGGACATGGACGGTCTAATGAAGCCTTTTTGTAGGTTTTCTTCAAGATTGGTCTTAAGGTGGGCTAATTCTTCTTGTGACATAGGGTATAAATTGCCATATGGTGTAGAAGAGCCTGGAATTAGATCTATGGGGCAATCAAACGACATATGTGGAGGTAGTGTTTGAGCATCACCCTTGTTAAAAACGTCATGAAAGTCAGAATATACTTCGGGCAAAGTGTCAGGGGATACGTGATTTATCAAGGTAATAGGGTAGCAAGTTTGTTTACAGTATACAGAGTTTAAGTCAATAGAGAAGTCTATCCATGTGATTAATAGCAAGTGTTGTTTTAACCAGTTAACTCCCAGTATGACAGGGAAAAAAGGGGAATTGATTATTTCAAAAGTAATGAATTCAGTATGTCAAGTGGGTGTTGTCATTTGTAGAGTGATAGTCTGGTGGGTGATGGAACCTGATGTAATGTAATTGCATCAATAACTCGAATAGGCTGAGGTAAATTTTTGACAACCATTGGAATTATATTATCATTCACAATCTGCTTGTCTATAAAGTTCCCAAAGGCTCCAGAGTCAATCATAGTCTGGGTTGAGAACCGGGTCTGATCTCTCTGTAAACAAACAGAGAGCATACAGTAAATAGGATTATTCAAATGTCTTTTAGTGTAGATAGTGGAGCATGTTTGCTTACCCTTTTTGTTTTTGACGAGTATTGGGCAGCCCTTCACTGTATGTCCAGTGGATGCACAGTACATGCATAAGTTCAATAGTCTTCGTCTAGACTTCTTATCTGGTTTCAATGGTCCTCTAGCAAACCCAATCCCTGTCGGTTGCACAGTGGTAGTATGAGTAGCTTGAGAGCCCTGTGGAGGGTAAGTTGGAGGGCGAGTGGTATATTTCTCTGACTTGCGCTTTCTGAGTCTGCGGTCCATGGAAATCACTAGGGTCATGAGTGATTCTAATGTTTCTGGTATCTCCATCTTTGCAAGATCATCTTTTAATGTCTCAGAGAGTCCCAGTCAGAAATGGTTACGAAGTGAGATATTGTTCCACTTTGTGTCCTTAGACCAATGCTTGAATTGGGCTATATAATCCTCTATGGGTCTGTTATTCTGTTTCAAAGCTCTTTGAGAGGATTCTGCAGTCTGTTGCTTCATATAGAAGTGACATGGCTTTGAAAAAAGCATCTACATTATCAAGTATAGGGTAGTTTGTTTCAAAATAAGTGTGAGCCCAAGAGCGGGGTTTGCCCCGTAAATAAGATATAACTGTTAATACCTTTTGCCTATTAGTAGCATAGGTATGAGGTTTCAATTGAAAAAGTAGAAAGGAAGTGTTTTTTAATTTATGAAACAGACTTCAGTCCCCAGAAAATTTTTCTGGGAGACTAACTTGAGGTTCCCCTGTAGGGTCAGGTTTGAGTTTAAATGTCTATTTAAGTAAATTACGGAGAGTTTAATTTTCAACTTGCAACTCCCTTAACCCCTGGAGAGCAAATCTACCCTCTCTGTTAAATTGACTACATGTGTAGGTAAATCTATTGGTTCCATGATAATTGTAGGTTGGGATCTGGCACCAATATACTTATAACTCTTTTTTGGCTTGGTATTATGTAATGCCTAAGTATAACTTCAGTATCAGACTATACACATGTATGAATTACAGTCTCACAGAAAGAGTTTCCTGTAAATAAATAAAAGGAATCAGAATTTTTGATCATAGACTCTTTGTAAACCCAGGAGTATAACTTATGAGTTAAAAGTGTTTTGAGGATAGACCTGGATTGGTTAATATAAGGTGGTGAGAGGTTAACACAGCAAGCAAAACATATACAAGCAAAATAACTCATTGTTCAGCAGATTAATACATTGATAGTCTTCACATACAAAGTAACTTGTCTCCTCTTCTCTGTAGGCCACCAGAGAGAGTGCGTGTGTAGCAAGGAACTGAAACAAAGTAACTTGTACAATTAATCCAAGGAATAAACTTACCGTTCAGCTGACAGTTGTGATGTTTAGGCGAGCAGATAGTTATAACTTCATCCCAGAGTAGCGGCAGCTTGTTTGTGAGAGAGCGGTCACATGGCTGTGACGTCAGCGTGACGCGAATGCAGAGGCTCTGGTTTGCTGCTCAGTTCTCTATCGAGTGATGAGTCCATAAGAAGCAAAGTTAGTCAGCTGGATACTAACGATTGACTAACTCTCAGTCAGGGTAGAGGATGGCTGAGGAGTGTTTAGGAGGAGTGGAGATACCAGGTAGGTGGTAGATGAGAGAGCATGACCAGCAGAAGCTCAGAGTGGAATAAAAGCCCTAAATATAAAAGACAAAGTGCAGAAGGAAATCCTTGGTAGGAAAGTAGTAGCAACTAGGCAAATAGCATCCTTGTGAGGCAGGTAAATAATACAAGAGGCACTGTATCAAAGGTAAATCCAATCCAAATACAGCTTGAGGCTCAGGAGTCAGGATTAGGCAGCAGCCAAAATCAAAATACCAAGCACTGTTTGAGTGCAAGAGGCGGGCTTAAATAGGCAGGTGAACAGAAAACTTTAAAGGGATGAACAATAGCATAATTCCTTGTTCTATGGCTAGTTACCACCCAAGAAGCAGCTTCTTTTTGCTCATCATGTGCCTTTCACAGAAAAGAACTCTCCTGAAGCATATCATTCTGATCCTGACTTAACAGTACAGTCCAGCCCTGAAATACCAGGCAATCCCTCTCTGAATGAAAGAAACAGCAAAACCCCAGACGTGTGTTTGTAATTCTTTTATTAGAAAAATAATCATATATGCATATATACAAAATAAAATCACAATTACAAATGCAAACAAAATATCTCTTGTTACAAAACAACTGAAATATTCACCCAAATGTTTGTCATCAGAAACAATTCAAAATGCAAACATGCAACTTAAATAATTACACAGAGTAAAATTAAACATAATTCAAATACAGACAAAAACAAACTGGACAGGAATTTTTTTTTAAATAATTCAATCCTTCCACTTCTTTGTCTTCCAGATGCCTTCAGAATCTAATTCCCCATATCGCCTCCTATCAAAAGAAAAATACAAAAACAACTTCCCAAAAATCATACCCACACAATCACCTACCATAACTACCTCTTTCTTAAAACTCAATACAGGGAGTGCAGAATTATTAGGCAAATGAGTATTTTGACCACATCATCCTCTTTATGCATGTTGTCTTACTCCAAGCTGTATAGGCTCGAAAGCCTACTACCAATTAAGCATATTAGGTGATGTGCATCTCTGTAATGAGAAGGGGTGTGGTCTAATGACATCAACACCCTATATCAGGTGTGCATAATTATTAGGCAACTTCCTTTCCTTTGGCAAAATGGGTCAAAAGAAGGACTTGACAGGCTCAGAAAAGTCAAAAATAGTGAGATATCTTGCAGAGGGATGCAGCACTCTTAAAATTGCAAAGCTTCTGAAGCGTGATCATCGAACAATCAAGCGTTTCATTCAAAATAGTCAACAGGGTCGCAAGAGGCATGTGGAAATACCAAGGCGCAAAATAACTGCCCATGAACTGAGAAAAGTCAAGCGTGCAGCTGCCAAGATGCCACTTGCCACCAGTTTGGCCATATTTCAGAGCTGCAACATCACTGGAGTGCCCAAAAGCACAAGGTGTGCAATACTCAGAGACATGGCCAAGGTAAGAAAGGCTGAAAGACGACCACCACTGAACAAGACACACAAGCTGAAACGTCAAGACTGGGCCAAGAAATATCTCAAGACTGATTTTTCTAAGGTTTTATGGACTGATGAAATGAGAGTGAGTCTTGATGGGCCAGATGGATGGGCTCGTGGCTGGATTGGTAAAGGGCAGAGAGCTCCAGTCCAACTCAGACGCCAGCAAGGTGGAGGTGGAGTACTGGTTTGGGCTGGTATCATCAAAGATGAGCTTGTGGGGCCTTTTAGGGTTGAGGATGGAGTCAAGCTCAACTCCCAGTCCTACTGACAGTTTCTGGAAGACACCTTCTTCAAGCAGTGGTACAGGAAGAAGTCTGCATCCTTCAAGAAAAACATGATTTTCATGCAGGACAATGCTCCATCACACGCGTCCAAGTACTCCACAGCGTGGCTGGCAAGAAAGGGTATAAAAGAAGAAAATCTAATGACATGGCCTCCTTGTTCACCTGATCTGAACCCCATTGAGAACCTGTGGTCCATCATCAAATGTGAGATTTACAAGGAGGGAAAACAGTACACCTCTCTGAACAGTGTCTGGGAGGCTGTGGCTGCTGCTGCACGCAATGTTGATGGTGAACAGATCAAAACACTGACAGAATCCATGGATGGCAGGCTTTTGAGTGTCCTTGCAAAGAAAGGTGGCTATATTGGTCATTGATTTGTTTTTGTTTTGTTTTTGAATGTCAAAAATGTATATTTGTGAATGTTGAGATGTTATATTGGTTTCACTGGTAAAAATAAATAATTGAAATGGGTATATATTTGTTTTTTGTTAAGTTGCCTAATAATTATGCACAGTAATAGTCACCTGCACACACAGATATCCCCCTAAAATAGCTAAAACTAAAAACAAACTAAAAACTACTTCCAAAAATATTCAGCTTTGATATTAATGAGTTTTTGGGTTCATTGAGAACATGGTTGTTGTTCAATAATAAAATTAATCCTCAAAAATACAACTTGCCTAATAATTCTGCACTCCCTGTATATCACGCACATCCCACAACACCTCCTTCGCACAACATGCTAACAACCATATCAATCTTATTTTCCCCTTATCCACACCACTTCCACACAAATCATACATCATCATATTAAAAGTAAAAACTGCACTCCAGTCACACCCTTAATCATCCTACTCAAACAAAAATCCCTAGCATACTCACATTTCCAAAACAAATGAATAACACTCTCACTTTGACAACAACCATCTCTAGGACACACTTCTGAAACCACTAATTGACGCACTCTCTGAAAATCCCTTGTCGGCAAACACTCATCCAACTAATAGCTTTCTGCTTATTCATCAAATGCTTATTACACACATTTTTCCATACCAACACACATTCATTCTCATTCAAACCCCCAATCAACTCAAGACCTTCCTTCTTCTCCAACATTTTCAACACAATTCTAATTTCACACCAAATCTCCCTACTAACATTCTACAAACCATATTTTTTAATTTAACATTCTACCCTTCCATAAAACCATGGAACAGCAAAACATACCGGTTTTTTTCTATCAATCTCAAACAAACCATATCGTCTTAAAACATTTCCACAAGCATACATTACCATACAACTAGCCATGCTATCCTTACCACTCAGAACCACACACCTACTAACATATTTCACAGCCAAGAATCTCTCCACATTTGGAAAACCTTTACCACCAACATTCTTACTCTTAACAAAAACATCTCTTTTCAAACGCTCCATACTAGAACTCCAGAAAAGAGTAAACAACACTATCAAAATTCTCTGAAAAATCCCTCAGGAGGCGGAAAAACTAACACTAAATATAACATAATAGGGATCAAAACCGATTTAATAACTAACATTTTTCCTTCCAAAGATAAAGTTCTTAAAGACCCAAACTGAAGTTTTCTACTCACTTTATCAAAAACATTCTCCCAACTTTCCAAACCTTTCAAATCTACATCAAATTTCACACCCAACACCTCAATTGCACCATCAGTCACAGGCCATCCACAGGAATCAATCTCCCTATCATTACCAAAAACTTTAACTCTTCACTTATTCCAATAAACTCTGAAACCACTTGTCATACAAAAGCATTCAACCAAAGTTTTCACCCTCCTCAAACCAGCCTGAGTCTCACATACCACACTCACATCATCCATATACCCAATCACTTTCAAACACCTTCCATTACTGCCAGGAACACTAACACCTCTAACTAATTTATCCTACCGCAAACTAGTAAACAATGGCTCAATGACACATACAAATAATACAGGAGACAAAGGACAACCTTGACGCACTCCAGATTTAACACAAAATTCCTCAGTCAAAAAACCATTAACCTTAACTTGACTCACAATATCACATTACAAACATTTAAACAATCCAATAATCTTACCAGAAAAACCTAAACATTCTAAAACATGAAGCATAAAATCATGCACTACTCTATCATACGCTTTTTCAAAATCCACAATAGCAACAGCAACAAACATCATCTTCTCCCTCACATACCACAGTACATCATGTAGTAACAGCAAACTGATGTTAATTCTTTGTTTGTTTTCCTTTAATTTATTTTTGTGATGTTTCTAAACATTTCTTCCCTTAATGTCAGGTGTATGAAAACTATAGCAAGGAGAGCAGCAATTTTTAAGTTACTATCTGTATGTTCTGCTAATATTTGTTGTGTTGCAGGAATGTGGTCTCTCTTAACATCCTAATTGTGCTGACTGGGAATATGGTCCTTAAGTATGATCTTGTTCTTCTGATAGGAATGGGGGGAGGGTGGGAGTTTTGTTTAAGGGGTTTTGTTTTTCTATCCTTAATGTAGTTCATATTGTCCCAGGTTGGATTCTTTTGGTTAGTTTTAGTTTTTGTGGGACTGTTTTTCATTTGTTTAATGTACAGTATATGCTTCTTCAAATAGGGTAGAACGTTTGCTTAATTTTGAAACATTAAAGTTTTTTCTGCCAGGTCGAGATCCAACTTTTTTGGTTGGGGATTTTATTTGTATTATTAAGAATGGGGACAGAGAGGGTGGGAGTGATTGTAGGGTGGATAGCTCAGGGAAATGTTTAGTTGATCTGCTTAAATCTTTCAGTTTGAAGGATGCCTTCAGATCTATTTCATTTTCAGGGGAGGGTTTCCCTTTCTTTAGTGATAGTGGTGGGATAAAATCTTGAATTGATTTTTGTTTTTTATCTAAATTTCTAGGTGTTGATGATTTTTCTTTAAAGCGGATGCCCTTTACGGATCATGCCCTTTTGATGTATAAGGTGAATTGTGATTTGAAGATCAAGTATGGTAAGGGTGTTAGGAAACTGAATGTGGATTTGTAAGAAGATGAGAAGATTAAGTATCAGTTTGTTTGGATGTATGAAAGGTAGCGTGAAAGAAAGTGTGATTTTAGTAATGTGCTTATGTGGTGGGAATGGTTGAAGGTGGAAATAAAGAGGTTTTTTTATTAAAGGGACAGTTTACTCAAAAATTTTCTCCCCTTTAATTTGTTCCCAATAATCCACTTTACCTGCTGGAGTGTATTAAATTGTTTACAAGTAGCTCCTTTACCCTTATATTGGCATTTGAAATTGTTAATTTAGCATGTGGTATCCCCACTTATTCTGAAAGTTTGTGGCCGCGCGTACCAGGTATAGATAAGCTTTGTTAACACAGCCAGCAGAAGAAATTACACTCCCAGTGTGATAAAGCAGAGATAAGGTAATGAAATGTTGATTTTCCATTGTTCTCTCAAAGTATTGGTGATTGTTTAAAGGACAGATATAAGATAAAGAAGCAGGTATATGTGCACAATGTGATACAGTAATGAGATCTGATTATACCTACAAGCTCAACCAATTTTATTAGGCTGTGGCTTCAAAACACAAAATCAGAGCTTTAATATACAGAAATAAACCTTAAAAAGCTAATTTTCATACATTTTTTACTCTGCAGTTGGTAAAAAAAGCAATTGTAAACACATTAAAGGAAAAACTATTTTACAGTATACTGTCCCTTTAAGAAAGGCTATGAGAAAGCTAGAATGGAAAGAGAGTTGTATGATAAATGGTATCTGAGGTTGTTGTATTTGTATGAATTGAGAAATTGTGGTAGTGATATGCATGAGGAAATTGCTGAATCAAGAAAGATAATTAAAAAAATTATGCATGAAAAAGGAAAGAAAATTGTTTTTATGACTAGATTGGAGAAAATGGAAAAGGATGAGTCTCGTAGTAAATAATTTTTTAAGAAAGCTTTTGAAGGAAAGACTGGTTTTGTTAGTGTTTTTGATAAGGATGAGGGTGAAATTAATGGTACGGATGGTGTTTTGTATGAAGTTCATGAGTTTTATAGTGAGCTGTATAAAGAAAAGACAACAGATGTTTTATTGGAAAAGGAGTTGTTGAAAGACATTGAGGTTAAGTTGGAAAAATATGATAATGATTTGCTAGAAAGGAATATAAGTTTGGATGAGATTGCAGAGGTTTTTAGGAGTTTTAAGAATGGGAAGGTACCTGGTTATGATCGTTTGCCTATTGAATTTTATACTAGTTTTTGGAATTTGATTGGAGTAGATATGTTGGATTTTTGTAAGTTTGTTTTGAGAATTAATGTTTTGCTTGTTTCAATGAGGAAAAGTTTGTTTTTTATGTTATTTAATGACCAGTATTATTCACAGACCTTTAGAGTGTAACCATTTGTAAATGTGTATGTGTAATTCCCCGTGATGACAACTCACTCCGAGTTCCACCTATAGCAGCTATCACAAGGCTGACTGTTAAAGTATCTCCCACAATATAAGTATACAATTATTGAAAGACTTGCCCCTCTTCTGCCAGGACTTGCCTAGTGTACTCGGCAAAGGCTTCAGGGATTCAGAAAGTCCAAATGAGCACCCGCTGTGTAATCACAGTGGCCAGTTCTGGTTAGCATGTACTGCCAGTACTCACAGAGAGCGTAAGACCTCGTTATGGTGCTGGCACCATGTCAATGGTACAGGCTGTGATGCTAGAAGCACTGGGGCTCTCCACTCCGCCCCTAAAAAATAATCCAAAGAAGAAGCAACAAAGTAGTGGTTCCAAAATCATAAGTCAGGAGAGAATAAGCTGGTTAAAAAGCCCATTTTATTGGAAAAATCTTAAAAAGAATGAAAGGGCACAGCAAACAGAAACTCCAGCTTGTTTTAATATTTAAAAAAGGAGATAAGATAGATTTGAGGAACTGGAGGCTGATTACATTGTTGAATGTTGACTATAAGGTTATTGCAAAGGTGCTGGCAAATAGAATACATGGAGTGATTGGTAAGGTTGTGGGTGAAGAGCAAGTGTGTGCTGTTCCTGGGCATCAGATTTCTAAAATTTTGTTGTTACTACATGATGCACTGTGGTATGTGAGGGAGAGTATGAGGTTGTTTGCTGCTGCTATTGTGGATTTTGAAAAAGCGTATGATAGAGTAGTGCATGATTTTATGTTACATGTTTTAGAACATTTAGGTTTTTCTGGTAAGATTATTGGATGGTTTAAATGATTGTATTGTGATATTGTAAGTCAAGTTCAGGTTAATGGTTTTTTGATGAGGAATTTTGTGTTAAATCTGGAGTGTGTCAAGGTTGTCCTTTGTCTCCTGTGTTATTTGTATGTGTCATTGAGCCATTGTTAACTAGTTTGAGGAAGGATAAATTAGTTAGAGGTGTGAGTGTTCCTGGCAGTAATGGAAGGTATTTGAAAGTAATTGGGTATATGGATGATGTGAGTGTGGTATGTGAGACTCAGGCTGGTTTGAGGAGGGTGAAAACTTTGGTTGAATGTTTTTGTATGGCAAGTGGTTTCAGAGTTAATTGGAATAAGTGTAAAGTTAAAGTTTTTGGTAATGATAGGGAGATTGATTCCTGTGGATGGCCTGTGACTGACGGTGCAAATGAGGTTTGAGTGTGAAATTTGATGTGGATCTGAAAGGCTTGGAAGGTTGAAAGAATTTTTTTGATAAAGTGAGTAGAAAACTTTAGTTTTGGGGGGGTAGTTATCAAGCCGTCTACTTTTCTGGCTTCGCCGGCCCAATACGCCCGCCTAAGCTTGCCTCACATCGCCGCCGCGGACCTGAAAAAATACGCCTAAGTTATCAAATAAAGCTGTCAAAAAGCCGCGGGGCGATGAGCAGCGGACTGTGACAGTTATCACTCATCCGATCTCGCTGCCCTTCGGCTTTTTCCCAGCTTTATTGCTAGCCTGTCACTAAGCACTCACACTAAACTACACTGTTCTACCCCCTATACCGGCACCCCCGGAGCCTCCCGCAACTCAATAAAGTTACTAACCCCTAAACCGCCGCTCCTAGACCCTGCCGCAACTCTTATAAATGTATTAACCCCTAAACCGCCGCTCCTAGACCTTGCCGCAACTCTTATAAATGTATTAACCCCTAAACCGCCGCTCCTAGACCCTGCCACAACTCTTATAAATGTATTAACCCCTAAACCGCCGCTCCCGGACACCGCTGCCACCTACAGTATACCTAGTAACCCCTATCCTGCACCCCCTACACCGTCGCCCTCTATTATAAAATAATTAACCCCTATCCTGCTGATCCCGCACCTCTCCGCAACTAAATAAATAGTTTAACCCCTAAACCGCTGCTCCCTGAACCCGCCGCAACCTATATTAAACCTATTAACCCCTATCCTGCCCCCCCTACACCGTCGCCACCTATAATAAATTTATTAACCCCTAATCTTCCCCCCACTACACCGCCGCCACTGTAATAAAATTATTAACCCCTAAACCTAAGTCTAACCCTAACCCTAACGCCCCCCTAACTTAAATATTAATTAAATAAATCTAAATAAATTAACTCTTATTAACTAAATGAATCCTATTTAAAACTAAATACTTACCTTTAAAATAAACCCTAATATAGCTACAATATAAATAATAATTATATTCTAGCTATCTTAGGATTTATTTTTATTTTACAGGTACCTTTCAATTTATTTTAACCAGGTACAATAGCTATTAAATAGTTATTTAATAGCTTACCTAGCTAAAATAAAGAGAAATGTACCTGTTAAATAAATCCTAACCTAAGTTACAATTACACCTAACACTACACTATACTTTAATAAATTATTCCTATTTAAAAATAAATACTTACCTGTAAAATAAACCCGAAGATAGCTACAATATAATTAATAATTATATTGTAGCTATCTTAGGATTTATATTTATTTTACAGGTAACTTTGTATTTATTTTAGCTAGTTAGAATAGTTATTAAATAGTTATTAACTATTTAATAACTACCTAGCTAAAAGAAATACAAAATTACCTGTAAAATAAATCCTAACTTAAGTTACAATTAAACCTAATACTACACTATCATTAAATTAATTAAATAAACTACCTACAAATAACTACAATTAAATACAATAACATAAACTAACTAAAGTACAAAAAATAAGAAAAGCTAAGTTACAAAAAATAAAAAAATAAGTTACAAACATGTTAAAAATATTACAACAATTTTAAGCTACTTACACCTAATCTAAGCCCCCTAATAAAATAACAAACCCCCCAAAATAAAAAAATGCCCTACCCTATTCTAAATTAAATAAATTTCAAAGCTCTTTTACCTTACCAGCCCTTAAAAGGGCAATTTGTGGGGGCATGCCCCAAAGAAAACAGCTCTTTTGCCTGTAAAAGAAAAATACAACCCCCCCCAACATTAAAACCCACCACCCACATACCCCTAATCTAACCCAAACCCCCCTTACAAAAACCTAACACTAATCCCCTGAAGATCATCCTACCTTTAGTTGTCTTCACTCAGCCGAGCCACCGATGGAACTGAAGAGGACATCCGGAGCGGAAGAAGTTAATCCTCCAAGCGGCGCTGAAGAAATCTTCCATCCGATGAAGTCATCATCCAGGCGGCGCTGAAGAAAAGTCTTCGATCGGGCCGATGTCATCTTCAAAGAGGCGCTGAAGAGGTCTTCTATCCGGGCGAAGTCATCTTCCAAGCCGGGTCTTGAATCTTCCTTCCGCCGACGCGGAACCACCTTCTTCACCGATGGACTACGACGAATGACGGCTACTTTAAGGGACGTCATCCAAGATGGCGTCCCCTCAATTCCGATTGGCTGTTAGGATTCTATCAGCCAATCGGAATTAAGGTAGGAAAAATCTGATTGGCTGATGGAATCAGCCAATCAGATTGAGCTCGCATTCTATTGGCTGTTCCGATCAGCCAATAGAATGCAAGCTCAATCTGATTGGCTGATTGGATCAGCCAATCGGATTGAACTTGAATCTGATTGGCTGATTCCATCAGCCAATCAGAATTTTCCTACCTTAATTCCGATTGGCTGATAGAATCCTATCAGCCAATCGGAATTGAGGGGACGCCATCTTGGATGACGTCCCTTAAAGGAGCCGTCATTCGTCGTAGTCCGTCGGTGAAGAGTGTGGTTCCGCGCCGGCGGAAGGAAGATTCAAGACCCGGCTTGGAAGATGACTTCGCCTGGATAGAAGACCTCTACAGCACCTCTTTGAAGATGACATCGGCCGGATCGAAGACTTTTCTTCAGCGCCGCCTGGATGAGGACTTCATCGGATGGAAGATTTCTTCAGCGCCGCTTGGAGGATTAACTTCTTCCGCTCCGGATTTCCTCTTCAGTTCCATCGGTGGCTCGGCTGAGTGAAGACAACTAAAGGTAGAATGATCTTCAGGGGATTAGTGTTAGGTTTTTGTAAGGGGGGTTTGGGTTAGATTAGGGGTATGTGGGTGGTGGGTTTTAATGTTGGGGGGGGTTGTATTTTTCTTTTACAGGCAAAAGAGCTGTTTTCTTTGGGGCATGCCCCCACAAATGGCCCTTTTAAGGGCTGGTAAGGTAAAAGAGCTTTGAAATTTATTTAATTTAGAATAGGGTAGGGCATTTTTTTATTTTGGGGGGTTTGTTATTTTATTAGGGGGCTTAGATTAGGTGTAAGTAGCTTAAAATTGTTGTAATATTTTTAACATGTTTGTAACTTATTTTTTTATTTTTTGTAACTTAGTTTTTTTTATTTTTTGTACTTTAGTTAGTTTATGTAATTGTATTTAATTGTAGTTATTTGTAGGTAGTTTATTTAATTAATTTAATGATAGTGTAATATTAGGTTTAATTGTAACTTAAGTTAGGATTTATTTTACAGGTAATTTTGTATTTCATTTAGCTAGGTAGTTATTAAATAGTTAATAACTATTTAATAACTATTCTAACTAGCTAAAATAAATATAAAGTTACCTGTAAAATAAATATAAATCCTAAGATAGCTACAATATAATTATTAATTATATTGTAGCTATCTTCGGGTTTATTTTACAGGTAAGTATTTATTTTTAAATAGGAATAATTTATTAAAGTATAGTGTAGTGTTAGGTGTAATTGTAACTTAGGTTAGGATTTATTTATCAGGTACATTTCTCTTTATTTTAGCTAGGTAAGCTATTAAATAGTTAATAACTATTTAATAGCTATTGAACCTGGTTAAAATAAATTGAAAGGTACCTGTAAAATAAAAATAAATCCTAAGATAGCTAGAATATAATTATTATTTATATTGTAGCTATATTAGGGTTTATTTTAAAGGTAAGTATTTAGTTTTAAATAGGATTCATTTAGTTAATAAGAGTTAATTTATTTAGATTTATTTAATTAATATTTAAGTTAGGGGGGCGTTAGGGTTAGGGTTAGACTTAGGTTTAGGGGTTAATAATTTTATTACAGTGGCGGCGTAGTGGGGGGCAGGATAGGGGTTAATAAATTTATTATAGGTGGCAACGGTGTAGGGGGGGCAGATTAGGGGTTAATAAATTTATTATAGGTGGCGACGGTGTAGGGGGGGCAGGATAGGGGTTAATACATTTAATATAGGTTGCGGCGGGTTCAGGGAGCGGCGGTTTAGGGGTTAATACATTTATTATAGTTGCGGTGGGCTCCGGGAGCGGCGGTTTAGAGGTTAATATGTATAGAGTAGCTTGCGGTGGGCTCCGGGAGCGGCGGTTTAGGGGGTAATAACTTTATTTAGTTGCGGCGGTGTAGGGGGGGACAGATTAGTGGTGTTTAGACTCGGGGTACATGTTAGGGTGTTAGGTGTAGACAGCTCCCATAGAAATCAATGGGATGTCTGTCAGCAGCGAACTTGTACTTTCGCTATGGTCAGACTCCCATTGATTCCTATGGGATCCGCCGCCTCCAGGGGTGGCGGATTGAAAACCAGGTACGCTGGGCCGTAAAAGTGCCGAGCGTACCTGCTAGTTTTTTGATAACTAGCAAAAGTAGTGAGATAGTGCCGCACTTGTGTGCGGAACATCTGGAGTGACGTAAGAATCGATCTGTGTCGGACTGAGTCCGGCAGATCGATGGTTACGTCACAAAATTCTACTTTTGCCGGTCTCGAGCCTTTGATAACTAAGGCGTATCAGCCTCGCCACAAATACGATGCGGAATTCCAGCGTATTTGAGGTTGACGGCTTGATAACTAGGCCCCTTGGTCTTTTAGGACTATCTTTGGAAGGAAAATGTTAGTTATTAAATCGGTTTCGATCCCTATTATGTTATATTTAGCGTTAGTTTTTCTGTCTCCTTTTTCGGGGAATTTTGAGTATTGTTTTCTTTTTTCTAGAGTTCTAGTATGGAGCGTTTGAAAAGAGATGTTGTTGCTAAGAGTATGAATGTTGGTGGTAAGGGTTTTCCAAATGTGGAGAGATTCTTGGCTGTGAAATGTTAGTAGGTGTGTGGTTCTGAGTGGTAAGAATAGCATGGCTGGTTGTATGGTAAAGTATGCTTGTGGAAATGTTTTAAGACAATATGGTTTGTTTGAGATTGATAGAAAGAAAGTATGTTTGCTGTTCTGTGGTTTTATGTAAGGGTGGAATGTTGGATTAGAAGAATGTTAGTAGGGAGTTGTGATGTGAAAACAGAATGGTGTTGAAAATGTTGGAGAAGAAGGAAGGTCTTGAGTTGATTGGGGGTTTGAATGAGAATGAATGTGTGTTGTATGGAAAAAGCATTTGATGAATAGACAGAAAGATATTAGTTGGATGAGTGTGCATAAGTACAGTGGAGCAAAAAAAGTAATTAGTTAGCCACCAATTGTGCAAGTTCACCCACTTAAGAAGATGAAAGAGGCCTGTAATTTTCATCATAGGTATACCTCAACTATAAGAGACAAAATGTGGAAACAAATCCAGACAATCACATTTTCTGATTTGGAAAGATATTATTTGCAAATTATGGTGGAAAATAAGTATTTGGTCACCTACAAACAAGCAAGATTTCTGGCTCTCACAGACCTGTATCTTCTTCTTTAAGAGGCTCCTCTGTCCTCCACTCATTACCTGCATTATTGGCACCTGTTTGAACTTGTTATCAGTATAAAAGACACCTGTCCACAACCTCAAACAGTCACACTCCAAACTCCACTATGGTGAAAACCAATGACCTGTCGAAGGACACCAGAAACAAAATTGTAGACCTGCACCAGGCTGGAAGGACTGAATCTGCAATAGGCAAGCAGCTTGGTGTGAAGAAATCAACTGTGGGAGCAATAATTAGTAAATGGAAGACAAGACCACTGATAATCTCCCTCGATCTGGGGCTCCACGCAAGATCTTACCCGTGGGGTCAAAATGATCACAAGAACAGGGAACAAACATCCCAGAACCACATGAGGGGACCTAGTGATTGACCTGCAGAGATCTGGGACAAACATAACAAAGGCTACCATCAGTAACACACTACTCCGCCAGGGACTCAGATCCGGCAGTGCCAGACGTGTCCCCCTGCTTAAGCCAGTACATGTCTGGGCCCGTCTGAAGTATGCAAGAGAGCATTTGGATGATCCAAAAGCGGATTGGGAGAATGTCATATGGTCAGATGAAACCAAAGTAGAACTGTTTTGTAGAAACACAACTTGTCGTGTTTGGAGGAGAGAAAACACCATACCTACTTTGAAGCATGGGGGTGGCAACATAATGCTTTGGGGCTGTTTCTCTGCAAAGGGAACAGGACGACTGATCCATATACATGAAAGAATGAATGGGGCCATGTATCGTAAGATTTTGAGTGCAAACCTCCTTCCATCAGCAAGGGCATTGAAGATTAAACATGGCTGGGTCTTTCAGCATGATAATGATCCAAAACACACCACCCGGGCAAGGAAGGAGTGGCATCATATGAAGCATTTCAAGGTCCTGGAGTGGCCAGATCTCAACCCCATAGAAAACCTTTGGAGGGAGTTGAAAGTCCGTGTTGCCAAGCGACAGCCCCAAAAAATCACTGCTCTAGAGGAGATCTGCATGCAGGAATGGGCCAACATACCAGCAACAGTGTGTGACAACCTTGTGAAGACTTACAGAAAATGTTTGACCTCTGTCATTGCCCACAAAGGATATATAACAAAGTATTGAGATGAACTTTTGATATTGACCAAATACTTATTTTCCACCATAATTTGCAGATAAATTCTTTCCAAATCAGACAATGTGATTGTCTTGATTTGTTTCCACATTTTGTCTCTCATAGTTGAGGTATACCTATGATGAAAATTACAGGCCTCTCTCATCTTCTTAAGTGGGAGAACTTCCACAATTGGTGGCTGACTAAATACTTTTTTCCCCACTGTATTTGCCAACAAGGGATTTTCCGAGAGTGCGTCGTTTAATGGCTTCAGAAGTGTGTCCTAAAGATGGTTGTTGTGAAAGTGAGAGTGTTTTTTATTTGTTTTGGAATTGTTAATATGCTAGGGATGTTTGGAGAAGTTGGAGTAGGATGATTAAGGGTCAGAGCGCAGTTTTTTTACTTTTAATATGTTTATGTAAGATGTTTCTGGACTCTTGTGTTTGTGTACTGTTCCTTTAATTATTGCACCCTCCTCCTTATTTAAGGCCGCCTTTCACTAACTGCTTTGCTGGCTTATTGAAGTTTACTCTTCCACTGCTAGTCTGTCTGACAGGATATCGGAACTAACCTTGGAACTTCCCTGTATGCTTCTCTGTTGATGCACTGATTCTCCCTGGCTGTCACGATCGCGTTGCTGACATCATCAGCTACGAACCGGACTTTCTTACTCTCCCCCTGGACAGCTCACTGTCACTGCCAGCAACTCTACAGCTCCAGCCTAACCAGTATTCAGCAGGAAGTGCTAACAGCCTTCGTGTCTGCTGCAGACCTTCTCCTACACAGCCACCATTAACACCCTGCCACGACTGAGTGAGTACTTCAACCTTTTCGTATGTAAATCATTGTACTCGCCTCTCGTGCTTTTGTGCCTTATTTACACTGTGGTATCGCACTCTGACAGGATTAGGCCATATTAAGTCACAGAGTTAAGCCCCCAGCTTTACTTGTGATTACCTCTGTGACACAAATCACACCTTAAACAGCCGGTTCCCTACAGATAAACGTTATACCATTCTAATTGCATATCTTTGTAATTAGTGATAGCAACAAATATACAAATTGAGACTTATCTCTATTATATTTATTACAGATGATGTATGGTTTGTGTGGAATGGATGTGGATAAGGAGAAAGCAAGATTGATATGGTTGTTAGCATGTTGTGTGAAGGAGGTGTTTTGGGATGTGCATAATATATTGATTTTTATGAAAGAGGTAGTTACTGTAGGTAATTGTGCATGTATGATCAATGGGAAGTTGTTTTTGCATTTTTCTTTTGATAGGAGGGGATATGGGGAATTAGATTCTAATAGCATCTGGAAGACAAAGAAGTGTAAGGATTGGATTATTTAGTTTTTACTTTTATTTATTTATTTATTTTTCCCCTCCAGTTTGTTTTTGTCTGTATTTGAATTATGTTTAATTTTATTCTGTGTGATTATTTATGTTGTATGTTTGCATTTTGAATTCTGAGTTGTTACCCCTAGCTGAGCTGGTGAGAAACACTCATTGGCACTCTTCTTTACTTTTTCTTTGTTCTCCATTTCAAGCTGCAACAGTGTATCAACCTTGTGTCTTACCTCTTTCTGCTCAGTCCACAGGGGTTCCTGCTGCAGTCTGACACGTTACTGAACTCACCACTCATTGGCAACATATTCGCTCTCAGTTACGTTCAGCTGTCTCTAGATACAAGAAGTTTGCTGATCGTCATAGAGCCTCTGTAGGTGCCATCTTGGTATGTGAACATGTTTGGGTCTCTACTCGACACATTCGTCTACGTCAACCCCGCCACAAATTAGGGTCTAGGTTTATCGGTCCTTACAAAGTCCTAAAAAGACTGTTTCCTGTTACCTACAGAGTGGCCTTGCCCAGAACCTTGCGCATACACCCAGTCTTCCATATCTCACTATTTAAGCCTTACATCAAGAATAGATTTACCTGACTCAGAGCTCCTTCTCCTCTGCTCCTGGTCCACGGCGACCTTTAATATGAGGTTGCTAAGATCCTCGACTCCAGATACAGGCACAGACACCTGCAATATATGGTACATTGGAAATGTTACTCTGTGGCAGATTGTTCCTGGGTTCTTGCCCGCAAGTTCCATGCAGCTCAACCTTCGAAGCCGGCTCTGGTTCCTGGAGGGAACCCTTGAGGGGGGCTATGTCACGCCACCTCGCATCGCCTCATCACCTCTGAGCGTGCGATGATGTAGTCATCATCGCACGTCTCCTCCTTCCTGATTCCAGTCCTGGAGCTGTGGCGCGAATCCTACACCTATTTAAGTCTCTCATTTTCTTGTTACCCCTGCCCAAGTATAGGTGTTACTTTGTGTTCTCCTGGGTGTTATTGTTGCTGGACTATTATATTGTTGCTGACCTCTCATTGTCTGACCACTCACGCCTGTTTACCCCTAAACTGCTGGATTGATATACTGCTGCGGAACTCTGCTTGTCTAAACACTCTGCCTGTTTACCCCTAAACTGCTGGATTGATATACTGCTGCTGAACTCTGCTTGTCTGACCACTCTGCCTGTTTACCCCTAAAATGCTGGATTGATATACTGCTATTGAACTCTGCTTGTCTGACCTCTCTGCCTGTTTACCCCTAAACTGCTGGATTGCCTCATTGTTGATGAACCCTGCCTGTCTAACTACAGGGAGTGCAGAATTATTAGGCAAGTTGTATTTTTGAGGATTAATTTTATTATTGAACAACAACCATGTTCTCAATGAATCCAAAAAAACTCATTAATATCAAAGCTGAATAGTTTTGGAAGTAGTTTTTAGTTTGTTTTTAGTTATAGCTATTTTAGGGGGATATCTGTGTGTGCAGGTGACTATTACTGTGCATAATTATTAGGCAACTTAACAAAAAACAAATATATACCCATTTCAATTATTTATTTTTACCAGTGAAACCAATATAACATCTCAACATTCACAAATATACATTTCTGACATTCAAAAACAAAACAAAAACAAATCAGTGACCAATATAGCCACCTTTCTTTGCAAGGACACTCAAAAGCCTGCCATCCATGGATTCTGTCAGTGTTTTGATCTGTTCACCATCAACATTGCGTGCAGCAGCAACCACAGCCTCCCAGACACTGTTCAGAGAGGTTACTGTTTTCCCTCCTTGTAAATCTCACATTTGATGATGGACCACAGGTTCTCAATGGGGTTCAGATCAGGTGAACAAGGAGGCCATGTCATTAGATTTTCTTCTTTTATACCCTTTCTTGCCAGCCACGCTGTGGAGTACTTGGACGCGTGTGATGGAGCATTGTCCTGCATGAAAATCATGTTTTTCTTGAAGGATGCAGACTTCTTCCTGTACCACTGCTTGAAGAAGTGTCTTCCAGAAACTGGCAGTATTACTGGGAGTTGAGCTTGACTCCATCCTCAACCCGAAAAGGCCCCACAAGCTCATCTTTGATGATACCAGCCCAAACCAGTACTCCACCTCCACCTTGCTGGCGTCTGAGTCCTACTGGAGCTCTCTGCCCTTTACCAATCCAGCCACGGGCCCATCCATCTGGCCCATCAAGACTCACTCTCATTTCATCAGTCCATAAAACCTTAGAAAAATCAGTCTTGAGATATTTCTTGGCCCAGTCTTGACGTTTCAGCTTGTGTGTCTTGTTCAGTGGTGGTCGTCTTTCAGCCTTTCTTACCTTGGCCATGTCTCTGAGTATTGCACACCTTGTGCTTTTGGGCACTCCAGTGATGTTGCAGCTCTGAAATATGGCCAAACTGGTGGCAAGTGGCATCTTGGCAGCTGCACGCTTGACTTTTCTCAGTTCATGGGCAGTTATTTTGCGCCTTGGTTTTTCCACACGCTTCTTGCGACCCTGTTGACTATTTTGAATGAAACGCTTGATTGTTTGATGATCACGCTTCAGAAGCTTTGCAATTTTAAGAGTGCTGCATCCCTCTGCAAGATATCTCACTATTTTTGACTTTTCTGAGCCTGTCAAGTCCTTCTTTTGACCCATTTTGCCAAAGGAAAGGAAGTTGCCTAATAATTATGCACACCTAATATAGGGTGTTGATGTCATTTGACCACACCCCTTCTCATTACAGAGATGCACATCACCTAATATGCTTAATTGGTAGTAGGCTTTCGAGCCTATAAAGCTTGTAGTAAGACAACATGCATAAAGAGGATGATGTGGTCAAAATACTCATTTGCCTAATAATTCTTAACTCCCTGTACTCTGCTTGATTAACCCCTATAGTTCTGGATTGCCTCTCTGTTGCCAAACCCTGCCTGTCTGACCATCCTAGTGGTTTATCTCTGGACTGCTTTACCGTTGCCAAACCCTTCCTGCCTGACCATTCTAGTGGTTTTCCTTTGAACTGCCTTACTGTTGCCAAACCCTGCCTGTCTGACCTTTCTAGTGGTTTACCCCTGAACTGCCTTTCTATGATCCCCTGCTTGTTCCCACTGAAGACTATCCTGCCTGTGGTGAGTACTGCTTACCTCATTTTGTGAACTTTCTCTACTCTGAGATATAACTAATCATTCCGTCTTGATGCCGGGATAAGAAGACTACTGGCCGAGTTTGGTCTGATAGTGGAATATCCCACAGCGCATTACACAGAGCCACTCAGGGAGTCTGATCATCTATTTGTAGGACAGTTATTTTAGGTAAAGAGCTATTCCTGAAATGAATTTTGACAGCATCTGGCTTCTCTTCCACCACATGACAGTTATGTCTGGCGAGAGGTATGCTGACTGCTCATAATTAATGTCTTTTAACTTGTGACCAAAAAGTATTTATGTAGTCAATCACCGTACTTCATTGCTTAAGAAGATCAATACCAATTTTTAAACAATCATTTGGCAGATCCACTACAATGACAGGGTGTCTTATTACCCTGTTTCCCAGCTTTAGCTTTAACTATGCAGTGCCCTAGACTTTGAGAGAGTCACCCCCAACACCTATTAATGAACCATCAAATTCCCTGAGTTTAGGCTTGTGTGGTGTTAGCTCATTTAGCTGTGTGTAGTACCTGTGGGATAAAATAGTTGCCTGAGATCCAGTATCAATTAATCCCAGGATAGGGTTGGTAATACATCATATCTCCCTGCAGTTCCTACCATTTAACACATAAAATTAGCATGTTTACACACTGAATCAGCCATGTTACCTGATACGGTATAATTCTTACCCACCGTCTCCTCTGTAATAGGAATGACGTGTTTCCTGTGTACTGCATCTGTGGGAATAAGGCTTAGGGACAACTGCAAAAGAGGAGAATTATTAGTACTTCCAGACTGGGGACACCTGGCATTACAGTTAGACCTTCCAATGCTGGGCTGTAGGGAGAGAATTTGATTTGTATCATTATTAACATTTTTTATCCCCTTTGGTATTTCTCTTCCCCCAGATAACATCTAAGTATTTATGCTTGTGCCTGTGGCGTATTGTTGGCCACTGGTGTCACCCCTAAAAAAAAAGGATTATTGGGTTTCTGAGCAATGAGAGATTGACTCATATTAGCAAACTGTTCACATAATTGATTTAACTGCATACTAAGTTGACCCACTTGATTATATAAGCTATTTCTACCCATGGGCTGATTTTTTGATGCCCCAGGGTATTGATTCTGGGATCCTTGGTATCCCTCAGAATCATAGCTATTTTGCCTATCTTGAGGTGGCTGTCTTTGGGGTTCAACTTGTCTGGTGTTAATATTCTGGAGTGCACTATTTAATTGGGATGTCTGGTTATCCTGAGAGTATCTGCACCACTTATGGTATCTACTTCTACGGAGATCCCTATTACCTTGTGGGTATTCGTCTCTTTGGGGATGTCTATTTATTTGGGTTTGCCCCCTATTTTGAGTATTTCCCTCCTAACAGTTTGCAGAATCTGTGCCTCAGCCCTTGGTGGGGGAGGGGCAGACTCAAAACTTTGTGGGGAAGGCCGGTTTCCTATGGCCACTTCCGCATAAGCTTTATTTTTGGATTCAAAATTGAGGGAGCTAGGTGACACCCTAGTTTTTGAGTATTTCCCTCCTATCAGTTTGCAGAATCTGTGCCTAAGCCCTTGGTGGGGGAGGGGCAGACTCAAAACTTTGTAGGGAAGACCGGTTTCCTATGGCCACTTCCGCATAAGTTTTATTTTTGGATTCAAAATTGAGGGGGCTAGGTGACACCCTAGTTTTTGCCACAATGTTAGGGTTGGGCCTTGGTTCTCTTTTAACCCCTTGTTCACTGGACTGCTGAATAGAGTATAATGTTATACTCTCTCTGATCAGCCAATCCAAGGAACAGTTATTATTAAAGTCTCTAGCCAAATTTACTTTGATGTGTGAAGGTAATGCTTCATAAAATAAATCTACAAGCTGTTTTCTGATGCAAAGGGCCGCTGTTGCACTGTTCTATGGACAGAGTAAGGTAGATACCTGGACACCCGCTATCCCGGGTGTGACACCCTGCTCTATATCTATGAACTGTCGGATATGGATGTGAGGTTGCTAAATTTATCATAACTGCCCCTCAAAATACCCTCCTGTTTAGGTGTTAGACCAGTTCACCCTCAGTTGGACAGCACCTTATGCCTCTCTCGTTATAAAGGTACTGATTAGAGATTTTGTGGGAACTCTTTATAAAGGCACCGGGTCTGCATTGAGAAACGCAAAGCTTGTAACCCGCTCCTACAGAAAGGTTGTTTAAGGTCCAATTTACACTTGAATTTGTCCTCATCCCTGTATTGTATTGAGACTGCTGTATTATAGAGCCTGACCATGGTTAAAATCTACCACTACAGAGGAGGAAACTCTACTTATTAAATTCATTGAATACTCTAATAATTCCTACATTAAATTTCTAATAGTCTCATGCCTCTAGTACAGTATACAGCCCTATATCTGTGTAGTATGTTAGACAATATTGCACTGTATATTCTTTACTTCTATTGTTTCTATGCCATGTCATCTCTATATATTCTGTAACACAGAGTTTCATGTATGCCTTGTTCTTTGTTTTATTATTTTTACTTATTCAGGTCCAAGAGTGACCATGTTGAACATTAGAGCATCTTCTTGAGTCTTTTAATCTGCATGGGCCCATGAGTGGCCCCTTTAAACTATGGAGCTGCATTCATTCTCTATATAATTAAACAGAAAATGTGAGGTTTATCTTTAGTACCATCTGCATACCTGTGAAGCAACACAGCATTGTGGCTATACAATTTCTATGTTACTTCCTTGTTTTTATGTATGCGATTTTATGTACTTCAATATGCTTGTTATCACACATTCCTAACCTCAATAAAAATTTATTAAAAAAAAAAAAAAAAAAATTTTTTACAAATTATGAGCTTTCAAATTTGGGATTGTTTTTGGTCATACTGTAAGTACCTTTTAGTGTAGAAAGGAATTTGATTGGGCTTTGATTTGCGCCATATTTCACTCCCTTTTGCACTTTTGTTTTATTTCACTGCAAGTATGAATATTCATATCTTTCAGTGAAATAAAAAAACTTACAATATTTACCTTCAAATTCCCATGGCAGAAATTACATTTTTGACTACTCACTATGAACATTTAGCACGGATAAAGCATTTTCATAGGCCTCTAAGTGGTCGATTATAGAAATGGTCCCCCTTTTGGAGAATACAGTTACTGCACTGTTTAAGAATTGAATTATCTTATGGGTGTCATACACCTTATTAGGTACATCTTGGGTTCTCCTAGGGACCTTATAATTAGGGCTGGAGTGTCCCCATCTGTCCTATTTTTACCACAGGAAGATCCCTTATGTGTATTATTATTTTATGGGCAATCTGGGTAGCTGTCTCCACCCTCTAACTCACTATAATAGCTAGCCTCTTCATCTGAGGTGTAGAAATTCCCTGAACTAGGTGACTGCCTAGTTGGAAAGTATATTTCTGAGCCATTCGGGTCCTTTGATTAAATTCTTCTCTTATACCTTTTATCTCACCTCTCACAAATTCTTTAAAGGATTTAATAATCTCATTATTATTCCCACTATTTTCATCACAAATGGAGGGGGTCTTATTATAGTTGAGTTGCTCATTTAAACTTTTTATTTTAGCAATTAATTTTTGGTTATGTTTATCTAAGGTGGCCATGTCTTGTTTAAGTGTAACAATTTCATTTTGGGCTATTTTAAAATTTTCTTTGCATTTGCGTGATGAGCAAATTTCTTCTCCTAGCTGCTGTAATTGCCATCCCTTTTCTATCATGTACCTGGATAGTTCATCATTAATGCATATTACAAGCGGCCAGGATTTGAGTATTATCTCATCCCGTTTTTTAGAATTGTTGCATTGATTAATTTTTAATAATTCTTGGAATAATTCACTTGTTTCATTCCACACTCTATTTTCAATAGCGATATTTTTGGCCTTAATGGTAAGCATATCAATATAATCATTTAAATCACCCGAAATATTAAATCTATTTAGTAAGGGGCAAATTTTGGGGACACATTTCAATACTGTGTATAGATTTTAGCTTAGTATTTAATTAACTTAAATCGCTAATAAAATTTAAAAAATTTTTTTTTTAAATATCGTTAAAAAAAATTATAACAATTTCTATTTACTACAAAATATATTATATCAATGTGTTAAAGAATAATAATCTCCAGAGAGTGCCTGCAACATGTTATATATCCTAGGTTACAATATTATTTAATTCTATCTCAGCAGTAACCTCCAATGTATTATATATTTTTACGTAACAATATTTTTGATTAATGGAATGATGAATATTAATAATCGATCATAAAATTATTGTCAGCAATATCTCCAATTAATATGGTAGAATCTGTCAATACTCTCCAGTGAAATGTTATATAATCTCTATAGTGTATTCCAGAATGATATTGAGATATCTAGAAATTATGACAATAAAATTATTATAAACATTAATATTTAATCTCAAATTAAATTAATTCTTGAGTTCTAACCAGTTAATTTCTATAAACACGTTGCTTATATTTATGTAGAAAATAGTGTATTAATTATGACCAAATATATATGTCTAGTTGTAACAATACTCAATATAAAGTAGGCTATAGAGATATTTAGATTAATTACTAATTACTAGATATTGTCTATAATACCATGAATGGATTAAATATTTCTATAAATTAACCTTAACTCAAAATGAATAACAACAAATATTCCACATTAATTTTACCAGAATAATTTGTATTTAACCAGCAACACTTACTCCAATACCAAAATTTGGACTACTAACTTAACAATGCTTATTTAACAATATAACCAAATCTTTCAGCACAAATCTTACCAAATCTCAATAAATCTAATAGAATTTTCAGAAAAATATAAACTATTTGGCCCAAAATGGTCTCATAATACTTCAAACAATTGACCAGAGATTTAACCACAATAAACAATTGACCCTATTCTCAATAATAATTGAATTAGCGCTAGTATATTTAATATATGAAATACACTGGTCTATTTAATACTAGCATTGCAACTATACAGTACCCCTTTAAATACCAGCTTCAATTAAACTACAGCAATAAAGAATATCTTTGCTTTAAAACATAAAAAATATAAAACAACCATTAATACATTACCAGTAACCAATATAAGAGTTTGATGTTCCAGATAACTCTATTGTCATTTGTGGAGAAATATTGCACCAGTTTTGGAAGAGAATTAAGCCCAGTAATCTCTTATCCAGAAAGAAAGTCCCAATAGAATTTTTCTTACATAAAGGGGCCTCCTCTCTCTATGCAAATAGCTTTTGTCAGAGGCCAACCTCCTCCCTAATTCTTAATCATTCAATAGAATTTGAATACACTCTTATCTCTCATTGGCTACTGGGAATGCCACTCATAACAGTCAAACCTTTTGGCTGTAGTACTGGTTTTTGCCCATCGGGGGAACAACAACAAGAATGGGATTGAGACATGAAAATTAAAATATTCTGTTTCTCAATTACAGGGATATATACAGGGAGTGCAGAATTATTAGGCAAATTAGTATTTTGACCACATCATCCTCTTTATGCATGTTGTCTTACTCCAAGCTGTATAGGCTTGAAAGCCTACTACCAATTAAGCATATTAGGTGATGTGCATCTCTGTAATGAGAAGGGGTGTGGTCTAATGACATCAACACCCTATACCAGGTGTGCATAATTATTAGGCAACTTCCTTTCCTTTGGCAAAATGGGTCAAAAGAAGGACTTGACAGGCTCAGAAAAGTCAAAAATAGTGAGATATCTTGCAGAGGGATGCAGCACTCTTAAAATTGCAAAGCTTCTGAAGCGTGATCATCGAACAATCAAGCGTTTCATTCAAAATAGTCAACAGGGTCGCAAGAAGCGTGTGGAAAAACCAAGGCGCAAAATAACTGCCCATGAACTGAGAAAAGTCAAGCGTGCAGCTGCCAAGATGCCACTTGCCACCAGTTTGGCCATATTTCAGAGCTGCAACATCACTGGAGTGCCCAAAAGCACAAGGTGTGCAATACTCAGAGACATGGCCAAGGTAAGAAAGGCTGAAAGACGACCACCACTGAACAAGACACACAAGCTGAAACGTCAAGACTGGGCCAAGAAATATCTCAAGACTGATTTTTCTAAGGTTTTATGGACTGATGAAATGAGAGTGAGTCTTGATGGGCCAGATGGATGGGCCCGTGGCTGGATTGGTAAAGGGCAGAGAGCTCTAGTTCGACTCAGATGCCAGCAAGGTGGAGGTGGAGTACTGGTTTGGGCTGGTATCATCAAAGATGAGCTTGTGGGGCCTTTTCGGGTTGAGGATGGAGTCAAGCTCAACTCCCAGTCCTACTGCCAGTTTCTGGAAGACACCTTCTTCAAGCAGTGGTACAGGAAGAAGTCTGCATCTTTCAAGAAAAACATGATTTTCATGCAGGACAATGCTCCATCACACACATCCAAGTACTCCACAGCGTGGCTGGCAAGAAAGGGTATAAAAGAAGAAAATCTAATGACATGGCCTCCTTGTTCACCTGATCTGAACCCCATTGAGAACCTGTGGTCCATCATCAAATGTGAGATTTACAAGGAGGGAAAACAGTACATCTCTCTGAACAGTGTCTGGGAGGCTGTGGTTGCTGCTGCACGCAATGTTGATGGTGAACAGATCAAAACACTGACAGAATCTATGGATGGCAGGCTTTTGAGTGTCCTTGCAAAGAACGGTGGCTATATTGGTCACTGATTTGTTTTTGTTTTGTTTTTGAATGTCAGAAATGTATATTTGTGAATGTTGAGATGTTATATTGGTTTCACTGGTAAAAATAAATAATTGAAATGGGTATATATTTGTTTTTTGTTAAGTTGCCTAATAATTATGCACAGTAATAGTCACCTGCACACACAGATATCCCCCTAAAATAGCTATAACTAAAAACAAACTAAAAACTACTTCCAAAACTATTCAGCTTTGATATTAATGAGTTTTTTGGGTTCATTGAGAACATGGTTGTTGTTCAATAATAAAATTAATCCTCAAAAATACAACTTGCCTAATAATTCTGCACTCCCTGTATATATATATATATATATATATATATATATATATATATATATATATATATATATATATATATAGATATATTTATAAAATATCTATTTAATGCACTCGTAATTTCCTAGCTTTAATAAACTATATGTTCAATACATGGCCTATGCAATCTAACTGAGCACGTATTTACAAGTCCAAACATGGGTATATCTAGAATATATATATATATATATATATATATATATATATACATGATGTATATTTCCTACTATTTTACTATTTTATATCATAATATCATCTGTAAGTAGAATTCTGATGTGAATAATCATATAGCCATATTAATAAGTAATTATATTCTTAATTATTTGCTCTTCATAGAATCATAGCATTTAATATCCTGATATTACATTGCATTTTTGAGCATATCTCTATATTCCATACATACTCGCAATAGAATTCTGTAGCAATTAACTAATGACAGATATATAGGAGCATTGTAATTATTGATCATTCAATACAGATATTTCACTTCACCATTTCACATGTCTCAACAATGTTTAAAATATGGATCCACATTCATGATTATATTTATAGGATAACTTATTGAATATGTATATATTTCAAAACCTCATTTTCACACCAGATTCCTGAAACAAAGAAAAAACAATGTAGTTTTATTCTAACACAGTCAAACATTTTAAATTCATCAATACAGCTATTTATTTAATATAACAGACATTTATTCAATATGGTATATTCCTAAAGGTAATCTCATATGTTGGTATTATTTCATTAAGACTTGGTATATTAAATATTTCTGCAAATCATAGACGATTTGAACTTTAAAATGAACTTTAAGGTCACAATATTATCACATGCCTGTAAGTGTATTTTCTAGATAACAGATGTGTATTTAAATCTTCAAAGGATTCTTTGTTTCCTCATTTGCCTGTGTTAAATTAAAGGACCAGTCAACACATTAGATTTGCATAATCAACAAATGCAAGATAACAAGACAATGGAATAGCACTTAGTCTGAACTTCAAATGAGTAGTAGATTTTTTTAATAACAAATTTCAAAGTTAGATATATTTCCACTCCCCTTGTACCATGTGATAGCAATCAGCCAATCACAAATGCATATACGTATAGTCTGTGAATGTATAGTCTGTGAATTCTTGCACATGCTCAGTAGGATCTGGTGACTGAAAAATTGTAAATATAAAAGACTGTGCACATTTTTTTAATGGAAATAAATTGGAAAGTTGTTTAAAATTACATGCTGTATCTGAATCATGAAAATGTAATTTAACCTGAGTGTCCCTTTAATTACCCTTCTGAGATTTTGCTATCTTAAAACATGAGTCCAGACCTGTGTATGATGTGACTACATGGGGTCCCCTAATCAGCTAATTTTATTACCCACTGTTCAGGTGGTAGTGATCAAACTTTTCTTTGACTTGACATTATCTCTTATAGTTTTGGACAAATGTTTGGTTTTGGGAGCAAATGCATTATATCATGCCTTTTATAACTCCTGGTTATTTAACATCTGAACAGCAGGAGGTCTGAGTAAACATACTTTCTTTCTGTGTACTGGGACATGTCAGGTTTGTAATATGTCTCTGACAATAAAAGCTTTTTTTTCTGTTACTCACATCAGACCCTTTGGTAGAGAGAACTGTAATCTTACAGTAACGAAACTGAGAAAAATAGCTGTATAATAGATTAATTATTTTGCCTTATCAGATATACATATACAGTATATATATATATATATATATATATATATATATATATATATATACTGTATATATATATATATATATATATATATATAATCTGATGTCAATCAGCAATACCCTGACAAGATAATACATGGGTTTTGTACGTAGGAACTTGTCTGAGAAAGATGCCAATAAAAAATATAAATTACAGTAAAATACAATATCTAGTCTTGCATTTTCCAGGATTAATCAAGCAGAAACCTGTATGTCGTCCATTGTGTATAGGCAGAGCTTACTCGATTCTAGTGAACCGTTTCAAACCATGATGAGTTTGCTGAACATCATAATTATTTTTTATGTGGAACATTTAATTGGCTGGAGAACAATATTTGGCTTAATTAGTGGAAAAGGTTTATGATATGCATTTGTGAGTGTGAAAATAAATTAATTGTGGAATGCAATGAGAACTAATTTTCTTGAATTGAAGAACATCAAAAGATTGGTAAAACTATCTATGTATTATTATTTTCTATAATTATTTAAAAGAAAGTAAGCAACTTATTATTATACATATCTTAACCACTCTGCATTAACCCTTCATATGAGGCCTGGTCATTTTACCCAATATTTGGACCATTCAATATTTTTAAATTTTATTTATGTTTATTACCCACTAGAGAGACATTGCACTAGGTTCATAGAGGTTTATTAGGTTTCAGAATGGCCTCATTGTAAAGCAGAATTCATATTCAAAGTTCAATGAGAATTGTTTTGCCTATCTTTTCCTGTGTTCTGCCACTAAAGGAATAGTTAAGTCAAAATTTAACTTTCATTATTCAGCATGCAATTTTAAACAACTTTCTAATTTACTCCTATTATCATTTTTTGTTCTCTTGCTATCTTTATTTGAATGTAAGCTTAGGAGCCTGCCTATTTTTGGTTCAGCACCTGGGTAGTGCTTGCTGATTGGTGGCTAAATGTAACGGTGCTGAACTAAAAAATGGGCCAGTGCTGTGTTATTTTTGCCTACTTTGTTACGTTGTCCTACTTATGTAACATGTACGGCCAAGCCTACATCTAGACAAAGAACTTTCATATCCACCATATTTGTTTAAAAAAGAGGCTGGTGTTTAAATAATGATCTTATTCTGTATACTTTTCCTACCACCTTATATTTCGCTGTTTTGAGTGCAGATCTCGCTCAAACATAAATAATTAAAACATCAACACCAAATATTTGTATGGTATTAGCTTGTGATGATAGCGTTCATTTTATAACTGTATTTTTAAGACTATGTAACAAAAAATAATGGAAACATATCTGTACCCTGAAAATACAGTTATAATATGAATGCTATCATCACAAGCTAATAACATACATAATATTTTGTGTTTATGTGTTAATGTTTTATGTTTGAGCGAGATCTGCACTCCAAACAGGCAAATATTACCATCCGATCAATATTTTGGCATCAGCCTCCGTTTCAAACTAAAATGGCGGATATGAGTGCTCTATCTGGGTAGGATAACGTAACACAGTAGGCAAATATAACAGAACACAGGCTCCAAAGCTTGCATTGCTGTTTTTTCAAATAAAGATAGCAAGAGCACAAAGAAAAAAATTGATAATAGGAGTAAATTAGAAAGTTGCTTAAAATTGCATGCTCTATCTGAATCATGAAAGAAAAAAAATTAGTTTTGTATCCCTTTAATCAGAATTTTGAGGTAAATATGACAGCAAGACTTTTAGGCCTCTTTAACAGTTGCTAAGATCATTAAGAATCTAAAATAACTTTAATAGATTTGATAAAACATAAACTCTATAGTGAGATTCAGATTGTGTCACTGCCATACTGACTCTTTCTTGCTATTCTTCCCTCACTCAACACTGAGGCATATTTTCCACATTTTGTACAATTCCCTCCTCACTTTTCTCAGGTTATGCCTAACTTGCCCAGAAGATTATTGGTCTTCTGTGTAATCCTTATTTTTATGTTTTTGTTTAAAAAATGTATATATATATATATATATATATATATATATATATATATATAGATATGTATATATATATATATATATATATATATATATATATATACAGTATCTCACAAAAGTGAGTACACCCCTCACATTTTTGTAAATATTTTATTATATCTTTTCATGTGACAACACTGAAGAAATGACACTTTGCTACAATGTAAAGTAGTGAGTGTACAGCCTGTATAACAGTGTAAATTTGCTGTCCCCTCCAAATAACACAACACACAGCCATTAATCTCTAAACTGTTGGCAACAAAAGTGAGTAACCCCTAAGTGGAAATATCCAAATTGGGCCCAAAGTGTCAATATTTTGTGTGGCCACCATCAGGGCTGGACTGGGAAAGCAGACCGGCCCTGGAAATTTGTGTAGACTGGCCCAGCTCCGCCCCTCCAGCTCAGCCCCACCCCCTCTGGTTCAGCTCCGCCCCCTCCAGTTCAGGCAGCTCAGCCTTGCCCCTCCCTCCGGGTAAGCCCCCCTCAGGGTCAGCCCCGCCCCCCTCCAGCTCAGCCTCACCCCCTCCGGTCCAATCTCCCCGGCAATGTAAGGACACCCTCCCTCACCTCCTCACACTGTGTTGCCTTGCCTAATGGAGCAGAGTGTCTGCATCTGCAGCTGAGTTAGTTGAGCCTCTGCCATATCTCTTAAGTGCTCAAAAAGCAAGTTGGCTGCTTTGCTCCTTCACCGGCTGCTCACACTGTGCTGATCTCTGTGCACAGTGTTCTCTCTGTGCAGCTGCCGGCCCACCGGGATTTCTCCCGGTATCCCAACTGCCCAATCCAGCCCTGGCCACCACTATTTTCCAGCACTGACTTAACCCTTTAGGGCATGGAGTTCACCAGAGCTTCACAGGTTGCCACTGGAGTCCTCTTCCACTTCTCCATGACAACATCACTGGTAGATATGGTGGACCTGGTGGCAGAGCTGGTGGATGTTAGAGACCTTGTGCTCCCCCACCTTCCGTTTGAGGATGCCCCACAGATGCTCAATAGTGTTTAGGACTGAAGCCATGCTTGGCCAGTCTATCACCTTTACCCTCAGCTTCTTTAGCAAGGTAGAGGTCGTCTTGGAGGTGTGTTTGGGGTCATTATCATGTTGGGATACTGCCCTATGGCCCAGTCTATGAAGGGAGGGGATCATGCCCTGCTTCAGTATGTCACAGTACATGTTGGCATTCATGGTTCACTCAATGAACTGTAGCTCCCTATTGCCGGCAGCACTTATGCAGGCTCAGACCACGACACTCCCACCACCATGCTTGACTATAGGCAAGACACACTTGTCTTTGTACTCCTCACCTGGTTGCCGCCACACACGCTTGACACCATCTGAACCAAATAAGTTTATCTTGGTCTCATAGGACCATAGGACATGGTTTCAGTAATCCATGTCCTTAGTCTGCTTGTCTTCAGAAAATTGTTTGCAGGCTTTCTTGTGCATCATCTTTAGAAGAGGCTTCCTTCTGGGACGACAGCCATGCAGACCAATTTGATGCAGTGTGCGGCGTATGGTCTGAGCACTGACAGTCTGACCCCCCACCCCTTCAACCTCTGCAGTAATGCTGGCAGCACTCATACGTCTATTTCCCAAAGACAACCCCTGGATATGACGCTGATTATGTGCACTCAATTTCTTTGGTCAACCATGGGGAGGCCTGTTTTGACTGGAACCTGTCCTGTGAAACCGCTGTAGGGTCTTTCCCACCATGCTGCAGCTCAGTTTAAGGGTCTTGGCAATCTTCTTATAGCCTGGGCCATCTTTATGTATAGCAACAATTCTTTTTTTAAGATCCTCAGAGAGTTCTTTGCCAGGAGGTGCCATGTTGAACTTCCAGTGACCAGTATGAGAGAGTGTTAGAGCGATAACACCAAATTTAACACACCTTCTCCCCATTCACACCTGAGACCTTGTAACACTGACGAGTCACATGTCACTGGGGAGGGAAAATGGCTAATCGGGCTCAATTTGGACATTTCCACTTTTGTTGCCAATGGTTTAGACATTAATGGCTGTGTGTTGAGTTATTTAGAGGGGACAGCAAATTTACACTGTTATACAGGCTGTACACTCACTACTTTACATTGTAGCGAAGTGTAATTTCTTCAGTGTTGTCACATGAAAAGATATAATAAAATATTTACAAAAATGTGAGCGGTGTACTCACTTTTGTAATATAATATAATATATATATATATATATATATATATATATATATATATATATATATATATATATATATATATAGGGATTGAATAACATGTTCATAAGTATCCTCATAACAGAGTATGATAGTAGAAAGAAAATATCAATACAGAAGTTATTTTGCACAATTACAGCCATGAGGAAAAAAATGCTAAACTAAAATGTTTCTCCTAAATTTTACCAGTTATTAAATATTGATTAATTATAATAAATACATACTTTAATGGAACAGTTAGCTTCTTTTTTCACATCACTGCATACTTTAATTGCAATGCATACTTTGTGTGGGTGCATTTGTTTGTAAGAAAGTCTATGGGGTAGATTTATTAGGTAGGGGATGCTGCATTCTACGCCCAGAAGCAGCGTTCATAAAAACACCGGACTGAAATCATCCCAATTCGATCTGATTTGGATGATTGACACTCCCTGCTAGTGGCTGATTGGCAGCGAGTGTGCAGTGGCAGCATTGCACAAGCATTGCACAAGCATTTAGCGAGGTCGAGCGGACATGATTCGCTACAGCCAATCATGCCCGTTCGACCTTTAATAAATCTACCAATATAAATTCACTTTTAGCACACCTATTGATGCTTGTTTATTTAAACCAATGGCCACCCGGAGCCTGCAGGAGCTTTTATTGAGTATGTAAGAGGGTTGTACAGCCAATGAGATGCTATATTTCTCTCCCCATAGACCTTTCCTTCATTTGCATTAACTTTCTGGAGGCGATGGACAACTCTGTCGTTACTCTCTCTCTCTCTTTATGGGGCAGCCAGTAGAGTGTATGATAGATAGTGATGTCGCGAATAGTTCACCGGCGAATAGTTCCCAGCGAACACAGCTTGTTCGAGTTCACTGCGGCTGGTGTACATATGCAATGTTCGATCCGCCCCCTATTCGTCATCATTGAGTAAACATGGACCCTGTATCTCACAGTCTGCAGACACATTCCAGCCAATCAGCAGCAGACCCTCCCAGCTCCTGGACAGCAGCCATTTTAGATTCATTCGGAAGCTGCATTCTTAGAGAGAGGAGGGACAATGTAGCTGCTGCTGATTTAATAGGGAAATTGATAGCTAGGCTAGTGTATTCAGTGTCCACTACAGTCCTGAAGGACTCGTCTGATCTCTGCTGTAAGGACAGCACCCCAAAAAGCCCTTTTTAGGGATAGAACATCAGTCTGTTTTTTTTTTTCCTGTGTAATCTAATTGCAGTTGCCTGCCTGCCAGCGTGTGTGCCAGGCCCACTTGCCTAGTGCCACCACTCATATCTGGTGTAACAGTAGTGTAAATTTAAAAAAAAAAACTTTTTTGACTGTGAAACATCAGTCTGCTTATGTAATCTAATTGCAGTTGCCTGCCTGCCAGCGTGTGTGCCAGGCCCACTTGCCCAGTGCCACCACTCATATCTGGTGTAACAGTAGTGTAAATTTTTAAAAAAAAAAAAGTTTTTTGAGTGTGAAACATCAGTCTGCTAGTGTAATCTAATTGCAGTTGCCTGCCTGCCAGCATGTGTGCCAGGCCCACTTGCCCAGTGCCACCACTCATATCTGGTGTAACAGTAGTGTAAATTTAAAAAAAAAAAAACTTTTTTGACTGTGAAACATCAGTCTGCTTGTGTAATCTAATTGCAGTTGCCTGCCTGCTAGCGTGTGTGCCAGGCCCACTTGCCCAGTGCCACCACTCATATCTGGTGTAACAGTAGTGTAAATTAAAAAAAAAAAAACTTTTTTGACTGTGAAACATCAGTCTGCTAGTGTAATCTAATTGCAGTTGCGTGTGTGCCAGGCTCACAGCGTATATTGTGCCCACTTGCGCAGTGCCACCACTCATATCTTGTTTAATAGTAGTGTAAGTGTACATTTAAAAAAAAAAAAAACTTTTTGGACTATGAAACATCAGTCTGCTTTTTTGTGTCAGGCTCACAGCGTATACTGTGCCCACTTGCCCATTGCCACCACTCATATCTTGTTTAATAGTAGTGTAAGTGTACATTTAAAACAAAAAAAAAAATGTTTGGACTGTGAAACATCAGTCTGCTTTTTTTGTGTCAGGCTCACAGCGTATACTTTGCCCACTTGCCCAGTGGCACCACTCATATCTTGTTTAATAGTAGTGTAAGTGTACATTTAAAAAAATAAACTTTTTGGACTGTGAAACATCAGTCTGCTTTTTTGTGTCAGGCTCACAGCGTATACTGTGCCCACTTGCCCAGTGCCACCACTCATATCTTGTTTAATAGTAGTGTAAGTGTACATTTAAAAACAAAAAAAACTTTTGTGACTGTGAAACATCAGTCTGCTTTTTTGTGCCAGGCTCACAGCGTATACTGTGCCCACTTGCCCAGTGCCACCACTCATATCTTGTTTAATAGTAGTGTAAGTGTACATTTAAAAAAATAAACTTTTTGGACTGTGAAACATCAGTCTGCTTTTTTGTGTCAGGCTCACAGCGTATACTGTGCCCACTTGCCCAGTGCCACCACTCATATCTTGTTTAATAGTAGTGTAAGTGTACATTTAAAAACAAAAAAAACTTTTGTGACTGTGAAACATCAGTCTGCTTTTTTGTGCCAGGCTCACAGCGTATACTGTGCCCACTTGCCCAGTGCCACCACTCATATCTTGTTTAATAGTAGTGTAAGTGTACATTTTAAAAAAATCATATCTTGTTTAATAGTAGTGTAAGTGTACATTTAAAAACAAAAAAAACTTTTGTGACTGTGAAACATCAGTCTGCTTTTTTGTGCCAGGCTCACAGCGTATACTGTGCCCACTTGCCCAGTGCCACCACTCATATCTTGTTTAATAGTAGTGTAAGTGTACATTTAAAAACAAAAACATTTTTTTGGACTGTGAAACATCAGTCTGCTTTTTTGTGTCAGGCTCACAGCGTATACTGTGCCCACTTGCCCAGTGCCACCACTCATATCTTGTTTAATAGTAGTGTAAGTGTACATTTAAAAAAAAAAAAAAAACTTTTTAGACTGTGAAACATCAGTCTGCTTTTTTGTGTCAGGCTCACAGCGTATACTGTGCCCACTTGCCCAGTGCCACCACTCATATCTTGTTTAATAGTAGTGTAAGTGTACATTTAAAGACAAAAAAAACTTTTTGGACTGTGAAACATCAGTCTGCTTTTTTGTGTCAGGCTCACAGCGTATACTGTGCGCACTTGCCCAGTGCCACCACTCATATCTTGTTTAATAGTAGTTTGTGTACATTTAAAAAAAAAAAAAAAAAAAAAAACTTTTTAGACTGTGAAACATCAGTCTGCTTTTTTGTGTCAGGCTCACAGTACATTTAAAAAAAAAAAACTTTTTTGACTGTGAAACATCAGTCTGTCATATCTTGTTTAATAGTAGTGTAAGTGTACATTTAAAAACAAAAAGATTTTTTTGGACTGTGAAACATCAGTCTGTTTTTTTGTGTCAGGCTCACAGCGTATACTGTGCCCACTTGCCCAGTGGCACCACTCATATCTTGTTTAATAGTAGTGTAAGTGTACATTTAAAAAAAAATGACAGGCAGAGGCAGGCCACCGCGCATGGTCGTGGTGCTGTGATTCCCTTTGGCCCTAGAATAATGCCCAGTGTTCAGAGGCCACGTAGAATGAACTCAAAAAGTCCAAAGGACATAGTTGACTTTTTAACACAGGACACCCAATCTTCTATAGCTTCCGCTCCGAACCTTGACGCACCATCCTCCTACAGGGCACCTCTCAAGTTACCACTCACCCGCCTGCCGCCACCACCAACACTAGCACCACAGCCGCTTCACTTGATCTGTCAGAGGAGTTATTTACACATCAGTTGGAAGAAATGAGTGATGCGCAACCATCATTGACAGAGGATGTAGATAACAGTGATATGTCTCAGTCAGGCAGCATTACAGACATGGACGTACGGTGTGATGATGATGATGTTGTACCCGCTGTTGCTTCCTTTGTTGATTTGTCAGATACAAGTGAAGCGGTTGATGATGACGATGCATCCGTGGATGTCACGTGGGTGCCCGCTAGAAGAGAAGAAGAACAGGGGGAAAGTTCAGATGGGGAGACAGAGAGGAGGAGGGGGAGATGAGTTGGAAGCAGGGGGAGGTCGTCGCAAGGAGCTAGTGGCACAGTCAGACAGCATGCATCGACACCCAGGGTCAGCCAGACAGCACGCCAATCAACGCATGCTGTTGCCACCACCAGAATGCTGTCATCGCAGAGCTCAGCAGTGTGGCATTTTTTATGTGTGTCTGCCTCTGACAACAGCGATGCCATTTGCAACCTGTGCCAAAAGAAACTGAGTTGTGGGAAGTCCAACACCCACCTAGGTACAACTGCTTTGTGAAGGCACATGATCGCACATCACAAATGCCTATGGGATCAACACATGAGTAGAAGCAGCACACAAACTCAAAGCCGCCATCCTCCTCCTGGTCCAGCATCTTCAGCCACGTCAACCACTGCTGTCCTCCTTGCCCCCTCTCAACCATCCGCCACTCTGTCTCTCTTCCGGAGCAGTTCCTGCTCATCTTCCCACAGTCAGGTGTCTGTCAAGGACATGTTTGAGCGTAAGAAGCCAATGTCACAAAGTCACCCCCTTGCCCAGCGTCTGACAGCTGGCTTGTCTGAACTCTTATCCCGCCAGCTTTTACCATACAAGCTGGTGGAGTCTGAGGCGTTCAAAAAATTTGTTGCTATTGGGACACCGCAGTGGAAGATACCTGGCCGAAATTTCTTTGCACAAAAGGCAATCCCCAACCTGTACTCGATTGTGCGAAAGGAAGTAATGGCATGTCTGGCACACAGTGTTGGGGCAAGGGTCCATCTGACCACTGATAGCTGGTCTGCAAAGCATGGTCAGGGCAGGTATATCACCTACACTGCGCATTGGGTAAACCTGCTGACGGCTGCCAAGCATGGAATGCGTGGCTCTGCAGAGGAGTTGGTGACACCGCCACGACTTGCAGGCAGGCCTGCTGCCACCTCCTCTACTCCTCCTACTCCATCCTCTTTCGAAGTCCTATGCATCGCCACAGCCCTTGGGGGTCCACCCTCAGAGAATGACTCGACCGACAGGTAGCAGACTACCTTGCCTTAACTGCAGATCTCGACACTCTGAGAAGCGATGAACCCCTTGACTACTGGGTGTGCAGGCTTAACCTGTGGCCTTAGGTATCCCAATTTGCGATAGAACTTCTAGCCTGCCCCGCTTCAATTGTCCTGTCAGAAAGGACCTTCAGTGCAGCAGGAGGTATTGTCACTGAGAAGAGAAGTCGCCTAGGTCAAAAAAGTCTAGATTACCTCACCTTTATTAAGATGAATGAGGGATGGATCCCGAAGGGACTGACATTGGGTGACACATTCGAGTAAAAAAGGCCTGATGAGATGAGCTGCCTTGGGCTAAAAATGGTCCACACGGATTAAACTGATAGGTATAGTACTACTTAACACACCACTCATATCTGGTGGCACAGTAGATTGCACGCACAGTTCCCCAAATTTGAAGTAGGAGGACCGACCAAGCATCTTTTTCCATCTCCCGGTTCCTAAAATCCATGCCATATACACGTCCCCTGGCGCCGCAACTGCCTCTGGGAACCTTACCATGGGCCCAGACTGCACGTCTTGTAATTCTCTGTCTGGGAACTTATCGATCTATCAAATCTATCTATTTATCTATCAAATCTATCTATCGTATCTATCAAATGTATCTATTGCATCTATTGATCTATCTATCTAATCTATGTATCTATCTATCTATCAAATCTATCTATCTCGTGGCCGGACTGTTTTGTGACAGCCACTTGTGTTTCGGCCAAATGTCCGTCGGCCAAATGTCCGTCTGCCAAATGTCCGTCGGCTAAAAGTCCGGCCACGATTGCACGCAAGGTGCCCCAAATTTGAAGTAGGAGGACCGACCAAGCATCTTTTTCCATCTCCCGGTTCCTAAAATCCATGCCATATACACGTCCCCTGATATTCTTTATACTTATGTTAGAGTGTTAGGTGTAAACGTTACATGTTTTCTAGCATAGAAATCAAAGGGATATCTGGCAGCATCAAACATAAGCTTTCGCTGCTTTCAGACTTCCATTGATTCCTATGGCATCAGTGGCCTCCAGGGTGGCGGATTGAAAAGCAGGTACGATGGGCCGGAATAGTGGCAAGCGTACCTGTTACATATTTGTTAACTAGTAAAAGTTGTCAGATAGTGTCGAATTTGTATTTGGAACATCTGTAATGACGTAAGCATCGATCTGTGTCGGACTGAGACCGGCAGATCGTATGTTACGTCACAAATTTCAACTTTTGCTGGTCTTTAGGCTTTGATAAATGGGGCGAATCAGTCTCGCCACAATTATGCTGCGGAATTCCAGCGTATTTGCGGTTGACGTCTTGATAAATAGGCCTCATTGTCTTCAAAAGAGCGTGTTGTTAATAAAAACTGACTAACTGCGATAAACGCAAAGGTATTTTAATTTTAAATGTATATTTCTATTAATATATTATTGTTTTGTAATATATAAAAAATATATAAGCAATAAAATGATAATATACTACAACTCTGCGCACTAAAAGTGTGTAGATGGAATATCCTGAAAAGCTTTTCCTTGTACTTCAAAAAGAATAGAAAGAAACCTTTATAGTGTAAAACAGTTAAAAATCTCCCTTTAAAAATCCACCTGGAAAATCACTCACATGTAACAGAGCTACTATAGCTCTAAGTGTTACCCTCAGTGGAAATGAATCCAACTCCATAGTATGCAGCGGTTTCCACTTTCCAGTATTTAATTAATAAGAATATGTATACATATTGGTCCAAATTACGGGTGGAGTGGAAGTTTGCTTTCATGTTTGAGCTTTAAAACCGCTAGAATTAATTTTTTTGTGCTCAGAGATTCGTGCTCGTATTAGGAGTTAAAAGTAAAAAGTTTTGCGCTTTCGCGTTTGTAACGTTGCGATAAAAAATAGATTTTGAGAAGTCCCGAACGCAAAATCCCATTTCCCCATAGACTTCAATGGAGCTGAAAAAGTAAAAAAAAAAACCCAACTAACTCCTACAAGTTGCGTGAACAAGATCGGGATTATTTAAGTAAGTGCAACATAAGATAATATTGCATATTTCATAATCCAATGTTCTGCACGTAGCAGAATATGTTCTATATATTCTTAAAGAGATATTTAAAAATATATCTGATGGATGTTTGCACAAATATATATTTATACCTATCTATCAGCTAGATTACAAGTTTGTGCATTCGACTTTAACGCTGAAAATATGGTTAAATAAGGTTAAAACAGCATTGCGGCCATTACGAATCTTGTCGGTATAGCTGTCAATCTGCAAAGTATTCACTGCACTCTGGTGTCTTTTCCTCTCTTGTAACTCTCTTATGGTAGGTGTATATTTATATAGAGCAAATGATTTTAGGTTGTTAATTTAGTCCTACATTTGTTGTACTGTTATCCAATGTCTGACTTCTAATGTTTTGTTAATTGCCATGTGATGTTCAATCCTTATCAATACTTGCTATTATTCTAAAATGTATAGCTGTCTTATGCCATAGCTTTAACCTCCTCCAAATTTTATTGTCTGTTTACTTAACTCACCCTGACCAGACCAGAATCTAACTTTCAAATTGGCCCTTCATTTGTCTCTGATTTATCAATCAAGTAATTTAGTGGACACAGCTGACTTCCCTGCCTATATATTTTAACATCAGATTGGGATGTGCATTGCACTGGGCTGTGCATTGCTACAACAACATATGTTCACATTTTATAAGTGAATATTTTATAAGTGAGGCATTAACAATAGAATTATACAAGAATTCAACAAGGATTGGGCAAGGGGCAAGACACAAGGCAAGTACTGTAATATTATGTTTTATGTACCTCGTTGTTTCCTTATGCAACTGCTACTGTAATATTGTGTCTTATGTGATTAATTAGTTGCCACTTTTGTAAAAATGCTCAATATATTCACATTCCTTTTTACTGCCTCTTGTCTCTATATCAAAATACATTATTCAATTACTCCTTCTCCCTCTCCACCTGCACTGTTCATTAGCCCATCTCTCTTAAACTCACCTTACTTTTGTACTCATGAACTTTACCTATTCCTAAACACTCTCTCTCCCCCCTGCACCTTGTCTCAAAACAGTCTCACTACTGCAAATCTGTATCTCATCTCATGTCACTCTCCCTCTTGCTTTTACTAACTGCTAGTGACATCTCCCCTAATCCTGGTCCCCAACAACTGCCTAGCCATGCACATCCATGTGTACCATCCCATAGACTCAGAAAACAAAACTCTGCCAACCTTACTCACATTCTTCTTGCATCAAAAGTCACTACTCCTTTCACTTGTGCACTGTGGAACTCTCACTCTGTTTGCAACAAGCTCACTTCTATACATGACCTCTTTATCTCTCGCTCCCTCAACCTTCTGGCCCTAACAGAAACCTGTCTCTCTCCCCTAGACACAGCATCCACTGCTGCTCTGTCACATGGGGGTCTCCACTTCAGCCACACTCCTAAGTCTGGTAATAGACAAGGAGGTGGTGTAGATATTTTACTTTCCTCTCATTGCAACTTTCAACAAATACAACCCATCTCTTCCCTCACATTTTCCTCATTTGAAACCCACATGTTTCTCTTATTCTCTCCTCTCTCTATACGTGTTGCAGTCATATACCGACCCTCTGGCTCCTTAACTCAATTTCTAGATCCCTTGGCTGCCTGGCTACCTTATTTCCTTTCTTCAGACACCCCTGCCCTCATTCTTGGTGACTTCAACATCCCTCTTGACAATCCCACTGCCTCATCTGTAAAACAACTTCTGCAACTCAGTTCCTCTTTCGGATTGTCACAATGGACTGATTCTCCCACTCACACAGACAGTCACTCCCTTGACCTGATCTTTAGCTATCGATGCACTCTCCCAAACTTCACAAACTCCCCCTTTCCTCTTTCTGACCACCATCTCCTTACTTGCAACATATTATCCCTCCCTACAACTCTCCCTCCTTCTACTCCTCACACCAAACTTCCCAGAAGCATTATGCCATTAGATCAGCAACAGCTTGCTAATTCCCTCAAACCTCTCCTCTTATCCTTCTCCTCCTTTTCCTACCCTGACCAATCTATCTGCCACTGTAATTCCACCCTTACATCCGTCCTTGACAATCTGTCCCCTCTTACCATAGCTCGGAAATCACACACTCATCCTCTTGCCTCTAGGATCAAACACAAAAATCTCAATCTGACATACAAAGCCCTCAACTGCACTGCTCCCCCCTATATCTCAGACCTTGTCTCCAGATACTCTCCCTCCCGTCCCCTTTGCTCTGCTCATGACCTCCTACTCTCCTCCTCTCTTGTTACCTCATCACACTCCCGTTTACAGGACTTCTCCAGACTGGCTCCCATCTTGTGGAACTCTCTGCCTCGCTCCACAAGACTCTCCCCTAGTTTTGAAAGCTTCAAACGCTCCCTAAAGACTCTACTGTTCAGGGATGCATACAACCTACCCTAACCTTTCTTTATACCAGTTCCTCTCCTCTATCGCTATCCCCTGAACCCCCTTAGCATGTAAGTCTAAGAGTTCAGGTGTTTGTAGATCACCTTCTTAAGAGCTGACTACAACAGTGCAGGGCCCTATATCCATTTGATCCATATAATTGTTTTGTTGTACTCCGCATTTGTTTATAGCGCTACGGAATCTGTTGGCACTCTACAAATCACTAATAATAATAATAATAAAAAATTACAATATCCATAAAGCCATCTAAAGTCAGTAGTTATGAGTTTTATGCTACAAATCTGTAACATAAAACTCATAACTAATGTGTTAAAAAGTACACTAACACCCAAAAACTACCTATTAACCCCTAAACCGAGGCCCTCCTGCATCGCAAATACTATAATAAACTTATTAACCCCTAATCTGCCGTCCGCCCACAACGCCCCCACTATACTAAAGTTATTAAGCCCTACACCGCCGCCACTATAATAAACCTATTAACCCCTAAACCGAAAGCCCCCCCACAATGAAAGATAATAAATTAAACTATTAACCCCTAAACTGAAAGACCCCCACATCGCAATAAACTAATTTAAATTAGTAACCCCTAAACCTAACCCTAACATATCCCTAACACCCCCTAACTTTAACATAATTAAAATATAGCTAAATGAAACTTACAATTATTACCTAAATAAACCTATTAACCCCTAAACTGACAGCCCTCCACATCACAACAACCTAAATTAAACTATATTAACCCTTAAACCTAACCCTAACGTAACCCTAACCCTAACACCCCCTAACTTTAACATAATTAAAATAGATCTAAATTAAAGTTACAATTATTAACTAACTAATACCTATTTAAAACAAAATACATACTTACCTGTGAAATAAAACCTAAGCTAGCTACAATATAACTAATAGTTATATTGTAGCTAGCTTAGGTTATACTTTTATTTCACAGGTGTCACGCCGCGCCGCTCTAGCCGTAGCTTCCCTGCTCGTTGCCAGGGGTAGTGTCGGGTACGGATGCGTGCAGCACTGACGTTATAGCCACACGCTCCTGATGCTGGTCAGACCTCTGCGGCACGAATCCTGCGCCTATTTAAAGTTTGTACAAACGATCTGTCACTGCCCAAGTATAGGTGTTACTTTGTGTGCTCCTGGGTGTGACAGATCATTGTATCTATGTGCTGAATTACTGTTGCTGAACCTGCCTGACTGACTACTCTACCTGCCTTACCCCTTAACTGCTGGATTGTATTACTGTTGCCGAACCCTGCCTGCCTGACCATTCTAGTGGTGTACCCTTGGTCTGCTTTACTGTTGCCAAACCCTGGCTGCCTGACCATTCTAGTGGTGTACCCTTGGACTGCTTTACTATTGCCAAACCCTGCCTGCCTGACCATTCTAGTGGTTCATCCTTGGACTGCTTTGCCGTTGCAGCTGGGGACTGTCCTGTCTGTGCCGCCTTCCTCATCTTACTAACTTTCTCTGCTCTGGGATATTCCCTATCATTCCGACTCGACGCCAGGATAACAAGACTACTGGCAGAGTTTGGTCTGATAGAGTAGTATCCCACGAGCGTTACAGCAGGTAAGTTTGTATTTATTTTAACTAGGTAGACTAGTTAGTACTTAGTTATTAACATTTTAATAACTACCTAGCTAAAATAAATACAAACGTACCTGTCAAATAAATCCTAAGCTAGCTTACACTAAAACCTAAAAATAAAAAAAATAAAAAAAACTACTCTTACAAAAAATAAAAAAACCTTTTGGGGGCCCTTAAAAGGACCTTTTATAGGGCATTGCCCTAAGTTAAACAGCTCTTTTGCTGCAAAAAACAAACACCCCCTAACAGTATACAAACCCCCACCCCCCAAACTACTAAGGGCCCTTAAAAGGGCCTTTTGGGGGGGCCTTAAAGGGGCCTTTTGTAGGGCATTGCCCTAAAGATAATAGCTCTTTTCCTACAAAAGAAAAGCAAACACCCCCTAAAAAAATACATTACACAAAATAACAAATGATCAAAAATAATAAACATTCCTATTCTAATACACATTAAAAAAATAAAAATAAAAAAATAAAAAACCTAATCTAGAATAAACTACCAATTGCCCTTAAAAGGGCCTTTTGTAGGTCATTGCCCTAAATAAATCAGCTCTGTTTATGAAAGAAAAATTACAAACAAACACTAACATTACAAACCCCTACCCCCTCATACCCACAAAATAAAAATAAAAAACTATCTAAAAAACCAAAGCTACCCATTGCCCTGAAAAGGGCATTTGGATTGGCATTGCCCTTAAAAGGACATTTAGCTCTTTTACTGCCCAAACCCTAATCTAAAAATAAAACCAACCCAACTTTTTGAAGTCCCGCTTGGACGATCTTAAACCCGGCGGAGAAGTCCTCATCCAGGCGGCGAGAAGTCTTCATCCAGACGGCCTCTTTAATCTTCATCCCGGCGGCAAAGTCCTTATCCAAGCGGCGAGAAGTCTTCATCCAGACGGCCTCTTCAATCTTCATCCAGGCGGTATCTTCATCCAGAGCGGGTCCATCCTAAAGACATCTGGCGTGGAGCATCCTCTTCATACGGTCGCCGCCGTACACTGAATCTTCAATGCAAGGTACACGATCCAAGATGGTGTCCTTTGCATTCCTATTGGCTGAAAAATTTGAATCAGCCAATAGGAATTAGAGCTGCTAAAATCCTATTGGCTGTTCAAATCAGCCAATAGGATTTAAGCAGCTCTAATTCTATTGGATGATGAATCAGCCAATAGAATGAGAGATGCTTAAATCCTATTGGCTGTCCAAATCAGCTAATTTTTAGGGGGAGTTTGTTTTTATTTTGTAGGCAATGCCCTACAAAAGGCCCTTTTAAAGGCCCCCCAAAAGGCCCTTTTAAGGGCCTTTGGTAGTTTGGGGGTGGGGGTTTGTATACTGTTAAGGGGTGTTTGTTTGTTTTTGTAGCAAAAGAGCTGTTTAACTTAGGGCAATGCCCTACAAAAACACCCTTTTAAGGGCCCTTGGTAGTTTGTGGGGTTAACTTAGGACAATGCCCTACAAAAGGCCCTTTAAAGGGCCCTTGGGAGTTTATTTTAGATTAGGCTTTTTTTTTTTTTTTTTTTTTTTTAAAGGGTATTAGAATAGGAATAATTTAATTTTTTTTGGATAACTTTCTTTTTTTGTAATGGTAGGTTTTATTACTTTTTTTGTAATGGTAGGTTTTTTAATTTTTTGTAATTTTAGGTTTTAGTGTAAGGTAGCTTAGGATTTATTTGACAGGTAAGTTTGTATTTATTTTAACTAGGTAGATAGTAAATAGTTAATAACTATTTACTAACTAGTCTGCCTAGTTAAAATAAATACAAACTTACCTGTGAAATAAAAATAAAACCTAAGCTAGCTGCAATATAACTATTAGTTGTAGCTATCTTAGATTTTATTTCACAGGTAAGTATGTATTTAGTTTTAAATTGGTATTAGTTAGTTAATAATAGTAACTTTAATTTAGATCTATTTTAATTATGTTAAAGTTAGGGGGTGTTACGGTTAGGGTTAGGTTTAGGGGTTAATATAGTTTAATTTAGGTTGTTGCGATGTGGGGGGCAAGCGGTTTAGTGGTTAATAGGTTTATTAAGTTAATAATTGTAAGTTTAATTTAGCTCTATTTTAATTATGTTACAGTTAGGGAGTGTTAGGGTTAGGGTTACGTTAGGGTTAGGGGTTAATAGTATGTTTATTAAAAACAATGCAACGTGTTTCTCAGCCCCTCTAGGGCTGTTTCCTCAGGCTATACTAATATTGGTATAGCCTGAGGAAACACTCCTAGAGGGGCAGAGAAATGTGTTGCATTGTTTTTAATACACATACTATTTTATGATACACTTGCCTTTTGTTTATGAACTATATCGTTTGGACACATGCTTTGTGGCTGGCGTTTGGAGTTCTTTTTGGCTGGAGCACAGTCTACTGGATGACTGAGAGGTTCCAGTCTGTTTATACTGCACCTGGAGGTGCGCTTCTAACTGTGAGTTTGACCAATAATTGCTAATTCATTTATATTCAAATTGGGGTGCGGCAGAATAGGCGTTAATAACTTTAGTATAGTGGCGGCGATATTGGGAGCGGCAGATTAGGGGTTAATACCTTTATTTAGGTGGCAGCAATATTGGGAGCAGCAGATTAGGGATTAATATTTGAAGGCAGGCATCGGCGATGTCGGGGAAAGCAAATTAGGGGTGTTTAGACATGGGGTTTATGTTAGGGTGTTAGGTTCAAACGGTATTTTCTTTTTCTCCATAGACATCAATGGGGCTGCGTTACAGAGTTTTTCTTTCCGCGATCGCAGGTGTTAGTCTTTTTTCTGACCCGCTCTCCCCATTGATGTCTATCAATCAGCGCTTGTTTTTGGTACGGTATGGAGCTTAAAAAAACCCATATCGCCCGCACAAGCCGGGTTTTTTAAAACTTGTAATGACAGCGCTATAGGGGATTAAATAACGCCACTTTTGTTGCGTTTGTTAATTTCCCTATAGCGCTCTCTCTCTCTCTCTCTCTCTCTCTCTCTCTCTATATATATATATATATATATATATATCTATACAGGTATTTGTTTGTAAAAGAAAAGGTGCCGGTACTCAAAAAAAGGTGCCGGTACTCACAAATTTTTAATCGATATATTCTGCTCAGTATCTTTGAGAAAAGCAAAGGGACAAGATTATTTACAATGTTTGATGTATTTTGCAGCACCCTCTTGTGAATACTAGAGTATTTACATGATGATTACAAATATTATCTCTTATGAGTTGGCAGAGGTTGGGGTACTTAGTACTGGTGAGTATCCCCACAAAAAAGCCCTGTAATATATATATATATATATATATATATATATAAAAAATATCTATTTAACCCCTTAATGACCACAGCACTTTTCCATTTTCTGTCCGTTTGGGACCAAGGCTATTTTTAAATTTTTGAGTGTTTGGTGTTTGTGTTTAGCTGTAATTTTCCTCTTACTTATTTACTGTACCCACACATATTATATACCGTTTTTCTCTCCATTAAATGGACTTTCTAGAGATACCATTATTTTCTGGAAAAAAGAGGTTTTGTAAGGGCGCTAATAGCTGAAGATACTTATGTGAAAATTATTTATACTATCTGTGATAGATATCCGTGATAAATGTTAGAAGTGTTAATAAAATCAGATCAGTAAAGCTTCTAAAAAACAAATGATTTATTTGGTTACAGTATATTTAAAAAAATTTTAGAGACGTCTCTAGTACAATTCAGTCAGAAAAAATATTAAAAAATAAATAAACATGAAAATAAAAGTGGTACTGATTAGTACTTCATGAGAAATATTAGTTTACTGCGTGTTTTATTAGTCACAGGGAAAATATCTATTGTTGTGTGACTAAGCAATTTGCCAAGATTTCTCGTGAATTATTCAGAGTTCATTGACATCTATTTAAAATGAAATTCACATACCGGCTTGATAAAACTTGTGCAAAAAAATGGAGCTTAAAATAGAGCTGTGCATAAGAAGGAAAAATTATATAGAGTTATGTCTCTGCACCAGATTAGGTCAATCCTTTGTGTTGTTTCACAGCGAACTATCAAAGATAATTATCATGTCCATATGTATGAACCAAGAGAAATGTCCAATAATCATATACTGTTGATAGCTTAAGGTTGTAGTTTACAACTCTCATACAGATTGTACCTTATTGTATGCGTGAGCAACAGCAGGGTATCCTGTGCGTCCTGCGGCTCGGTTCCTCTGGCAGTGTCCTCGTGTTGTTGGCGTCTGACGTCACACCCGATGTGTGGGGGCTTGACTTGCGTCTGCCAATCACTGATTAGAGAATTGTTAGTATACAGAATTCCTTCTTGCATCCGATACTAGGTATATATAATTTCTTCTTGTATCTGATACTTAGTACTTGTTAGGTACCAATCAGCGGAAATGTATCTGTTGAAGATAGATTCACCTGCACTTAGTGCTATTTAGCACGCAGGTTCCGATGATGCTTCTCTTTAATGTCCTTTGGTGACAGTCAACCCGGGTTGGTTCAATCGGCTCAAAGAATAGTGGAGTCAAGTGTGCAGTCTTTAGCTTCTACGCGTTTCACTCCCTCCAGGAGCTTTATCAAGAATGATTTGGACTGTTTGACTCCTCTCTTTAATAGATGTATCCTGTTTCCCATTGGTTCATGGTAATCCCATAGTTAAGGTGGTTTATTTGCACTTGCTCCTTATACATTGCTCCATTATATTGCTTATCATAAATTTGACCAAACATATTTAGATATCAAAATCATAAAAAGGCCGAAAAGAAAACTTTTTTATTTTTATCGAGACCCAAAAAATGTTTTTGTTAAAATTAGACTAAATATATTAGGAATAAATGTAGAAGAATAAATGTAAAAGCGTAGAGAATACATGTTGTTGGGGAAATTGAATTATTGTGTTTAGGATGCCTGAAAAAATATATTCCCTAATCAAGAAGAAATGGTGAGATATCCAGTTCTGAATTTAGACCTTTGGGGAATAGCGTGTCAAATTTTAAGATATACTCTGCCTCTTTTAGAAGCAGTTTTTTCTGTATATCCCCACCTTTCCAGTGTTTTTCTACTTTGTATATACCCCAATAAGATAGATCTTTTGTATTGCCCTTATGTATGGTTTTAAAATGTTTATAAAGATGTGTATCCTCCATTTCATTCTCTATATTATTGAGATGTTCCCTGATTCTATCTCTCAGAGTTCTCTTAGTTTCTCCAAAATAAAAAAAGATTGCAAGTGCATTTTAGGACATAAATAATACCTTTATGTGAGCATCTTATGAGTTCTTTGATTAGTATGGTATTGTTAGGTCCTATCTGAATCGAATTGGATTTATTGCTGTGTTTACATGATTTACATGAGTAACATGGAAAGAAACCTGTTAGCTTCTGTCCATGGAGATCATTTTGTATTAATTTTTTATTTTTGGGTTTTCTTAGTTCACTGGGTGCAAGGGCTGATTTTAAGTTACTTGCTTTTTTGAAAACAAAACTGGGGTTGTCTGTTACTTTTTCTCCCAGGATATTATCTTCCTTAATGAGATGCCAATGCCTTTTTATAATTTTTTTCACCACATTATGGTCAATGTGGTAATCGGTTATAAAGGGAATTTTTATTATATTTTCGTCTGTATTTGTTTTTTCTTTGTATACTAGTAATGATTCCCTATTGGTATTTTTAGCCCTTTCTAATGCTTTTTTGGTATGTGTTGTGTTGTAACCTCTTGAGTTGAATCTTTCAATTAGTGTTCCTGCCTGGTCTTCAAAATCTGCCATCCTAGAGCAGTTTTTTCGGACTCTGAGACACTGCCCTATTGGTATGTTGTCTTTCCAAGCGTCCAGATGACAACTTTTGGCATGCAAATAATTGTTACAATCAACTTGTTTGAAATATGTTTTTGTCTCTATCTTATTGCCCAGTGCCATGATTTCCAAATCCAGGAAAGTGATTGCTAGGCGCAAATTATTTTGGTTCATTTTTTCAAACATTTGGATTAAATCGGTTTCTTGCCCTTTCCAAATTATTATAAGGTCATCAATGTACCTTTTATAGAGTACAAGGTTTGCACCATAGCCGCCAGATCCGAAGAAATTTTCTTCCCAGAGACCCATAAAAAGATTGGCGTAGCTAGGTGCAAACCTTGTACCCATTGCTGTTCCTTCTATTTGGAGATAAAACTTACTGTTAAAAGAGAAATAGTTGTTCTCTAGGATAAATTTAATGCTCATCAAAATAAATTCCTTATGTATTTCTGGCATATCTGTGTCTTTTGTTAGATAGTGGTTGATTGCCTCCATTCCCTTTTTGTGGTCTATCACTGTGTACAGTGACGTTACGTCACAGGTGGCTAGATACATATCATCTTCCCACTGGAAAGTATTTAAGATGTTAAGTACTTGAGTAGAGTCCCTCAAATAAGAACTCAAATTTGTTACATATTTTTGCAGATATCCATCTACATATCTTGAGAGATTGGAGGAGATGGAATCGATCCCTGATATGATGGGCCTACCTGGGGGATCGATTAAGCTCTTGTGAATTTTTGGTAGAAAGTAAAAGATGGTGCAAACCTTGTACTCTATAAAAGGTACATTGATGACCTTATAATAATTTGGAAAGGGCAAGAAACCGATTTAATCCAAATGTTTGAAAAAATGAACCAAAATAATTTAGGCCTGCATTTTACATATAACCAAAGTAAAGAGGCAATCACTTTCCTGGATTTGGAAATCATGGCACTGGGCAATAAGATAGAGACAAAAACATATTTCAAACAAGTTGATTGTAACAATTATTTGCATGCCAAAAGTTGTCATCTGGACGCTTGGAAAGACAACATACCAATAGGGCAGTGTCTCAGAGTCCGAAAAAACTGCTCTAGGATGGCAGATTTTGAAGACCAGGCAGGAACACTAATTGAAAGATTCAACTCAAGAGGTTACAACACAACACATACCAAAAAAGCATTAGAAAGGGCTAAAAATACCAATAGGGAATCATTACTAGTATACAAAGAAAAAACAAATACAGACGAAAATATAATAAAAATTCCCTTTATAACCGATTACCACATTGACCATAATGTGGTGAAAAAAATTATAAAAAGGCATTGGCATCTCATTAAGGAAGATAATATCCTGGGAGAAAAAGTAACAGACAACCCCAGTTTTGTTTTCAAAAAAGCAAGTAACTTAAAATCAGCCCTTGCACCCAGTGAACTAAGAAAACCCAAAAATAAAAAATTAATACAAAATGATCTCCATGGACAGAAGCTAACAGGTTTCTTTCCATGTTACTCATGTAAATCATGTAAACACAGCAATAAATCCAATTCGATTCAGATAGGACCTAACAATACCATACTAATCAAAGAACTCATAAGATGCTCACATAAAGGTATTATTTATGTCCTAAAATGCACTTGCAATCTTTTTTTATTTTGGAGAAACTAAGAGAACTCTGAGAGATAGAATCAGGGAACATCTCAATAATATAGAGAATGAAATGGAGGATACACATCTTTATAAACATTTTAAAACCATACATAAGGGCAATACAAAAGATCTATCTTATTGGGGTATATACAAAGTAGAAAAACACTGGAGAGGTGGGGATATACAGAAAAAACTGCTTCTAAAAGAGGCAGAGTATATCTTAAAATTTGACACGCTATTCCCCAAAGGTCTAAATTCAGAACTGGATATCTCACCATTTCTTCTTGATTAGGGAATATATTTTTTCAGGCATCCTAAACACAATAATTCAATTTCCCCAACAACATGTATTCTCTACGCTTTTACATTTATTCTTCTACATTTATTCCTAATATATTTAGTCTAATTTTAACAAAAACATTTTTTGGGTCTCGATAAAAATAAAAAAGTTTTCTTTTCGGCCTTTTTATGATTTTGATATCTAAATATGTTTGGTCAAATTTATGATAAGCAATATAATGGAGCAATGTATAAGGAGCAAGTGCAAATAAACCACCTTAACTATGGGATTACCATGAACCAATGGGAAACAGGATACATCTATTAAAGAGAGGAGTCAAACAGTCCAAATCATTCTTGATAAAGCTCCTGGAGGGAGTGAAACGCGTAGAAGCTAAAGACTGCACACTTGACTCCACTATTCTTTGAGCCGATTGAACCAACCCGGGTTGACTGTCACCAAAGGACATTAAAGAGAAGCATCATCGGAACCTGCGTGCTAAATAGCACTAAGTGCAGGTGAATCTATCTTCAACAGATACATTTCCCCTGATTGGTACCTAACAAGTACTAAGTATCAGATACAAGAAGAAATTATATATACCTAGTATCGGATGCAAGAAGGAATTCTGTATACTAACAATTCTCTAAGCAGTGATTGGCAGACGCAAGTCAAGCCCCCACACATCGGGTGTGACCTCAGACGCCAACAACACGAGGACACTGCCAGAGGAACCGAGCCGCAGGACGCACAGGATACCCTGCTGTTGCTCACGCATACGATAAGGTACAATCTGTATGAGAGTTGTAAACTACAACCTTAAGCTATCAGCAGTATATGATTATTGGACATTTCTCTTGGTTCATACATATGGACATGATAATTATCTTTGATAGTTCGCTGTGAAACAACACAAAGGATTGACCTAATCTGGTACAGAGACATAACTCTATATAATTTTTCCTTCTTATGCACAGCTCTATTTTAAGCTCCATTTTTTTGCACAAGTTTTATCAAGCCGGTATGTGAATTTCATTTTAAATAGATGTCAATGAACTCTGAATAATTCACGAGAAATCTTGGCAAATTGCTTAGTCACACAACAATAGATATTTTCCCTGTGACTAATAAAATAAGCAGTAAACTAATATTTCTCATGAAGTACTAATCAGTACCACTTTTATTTTCATGTTTATTTATTTTTTAATATTTTTTCTGACTGAATTGTACTAGAGACGTCTCTAAATTTTTTTAAATATACTGTAACCAAATAAATCATTTGTTTTTTAGAAGCTTTACTGATCTGATTTTATTAACACTTCTAACATTTATCACGGATATCTATCACAGATAGTATAAATAATTTTCACATAAGTATCTTCAGTTATTAGCGCCCTTACAAAACCTCTTTTTTCCACGATATACTACTTTTAGAATGAAGGATCTAAAACACTGTAAGGGGTCTGATACTTTATTTTACCAGCGCACTATTTCCCACACTCTTTCATACCATTATTTTCATCATATCTTATAATTTACTATAAAAAAAATTATAAAATATGAGAAAAAAATGGAAAAAAACACACTACAACCACCAAAAAACACCCATACTAAATAGTTTCTAAATTTTGTCCTGAGTTTAGAAATACCCAATGTTTACATGTTCTTTGCTTTTTTTGCAAGTTATAGGGCCATAAACATAAGTAGCACTTTGCTATTTCCAAACCATTTTTTTTTTCAAAATTAGCGCTAGTTACATTAGAACACTAATATCTTTCAGGAATCCCTGAATATCCATTGACATGTATATATTTTTTTTTAGTAGACATCCCAAAGTATTGATCTAGGCCAATTTTGGTATATTTCATGCCACCATTTCACCACCAAATGCGATCAAATACAAAAAATAGTTAACTTTTTCACAAATTTTTTCACAAACTTTTGGTTTCTCACTGAAATTATTTACAAACAGCTAGTGCAATTATGGCATAAATGGTTGTAAATGCTTCTCTGGGATCCCCTTTGTTCAGAAATAGCAGACATATATGGCTTTGGCATTGCTTTTTGGTAATTAGAAGGCCGCTAAATGCCACTGTGCACCACACGTGTATTATGCCCAGCAGTGAATGGGGTTAATTAGGGAGCATGTAGGGAGCTTTTTGGGGTAATTTTAGCTTTAGTGTAGTGTAGTAGACAACCCCAAGTATTGATCTAGGCCCATTTTGGTATATTTCATGCCACCATTTCACCGCCAAATGCGATCAAATTAAAAAAACTTAAAATTTTTCACAATTTTAGGTTTCTCACTGAAATCATTTACAAACAGCTTGTGCAATTATGGCACAAATGGTTGTAAATGCTTCTCTGGGATCCCCTTTGTTCAGAGATAGCAGACATATATGGCTTTGGCATTGCTTTTTGGTACTTAGAAGGCCGCTAAATGCCGCTGCGCATCACACGTGTATTATGGCTAGCAGTGAAGGGGTTAATTATGTCGATTGTAAGGAGCTTGCAGGGTTAATTTTAGCTTTAGTGTAGAGCTCAGCCTCCCACCTGAAACATCAGACCCCCTGATCCCTCCCAAACAGCTCTCTTCCCTCCCCCACCCCAAAATTGTCCCCGCCATCTTTAGTACTGGCAGCAACTCTGCCAGTACTAAAATAAAAGGTATATTTAGGATTTTTTTTTTTTAAAAAGCATATTTACATATGCTGATGTGTAGGACCCCCCCTTAGCCCCCAACCTGACTGACCACCAAACAGCTCTCTATTCCTCCCCCTCTGCCTTAATGGGCGCCATCTTGGGTACTGGCAGCTGTCTGCCAGTACCCAGTTTAGAATAAAATTGTATTTTTTTTAAAAAAAATTCCCATTTTCTGTATGTAGCTCCCCCCACCACCAAAGACCAACCCCCACCCCCTCCTAGATACCTTCGATTGTTTTTAAAAATATTAAAATACCCCTTTCTCCCACTTTATAGAAACAAAACTTTTCTGTAGTGCAGCGGTTCCCACCCGCTCCCGCCCTGTGCACGCGCCCGCCCGCCGCCCCCCGTGCACGCGCGCCCGTGCTTGCCCCCATCGGCCTCCGCCCCCGATCCCGCCCCCCTCTTCATTACCCGGCCCCTTCGATGGCCGCCCAACCCGGCCTCCCAAGTCGGCCCCCACCCACCAACGATACCGGCCATCGATGTCCGGTGCAGAGAGGGCCACAGAGTGGCTCTCTCTGCATCGGATGGCCCAGGGGTGTTATTGCAGGATGATATCGAGGCATCCTGCAATAACCGGAAAGCGGCTGGAAGCGAGCAGGATCGCTTCCAGTCGCTTTAAAAACCCCTAATGTCGTACAGGGTACGTCGCTGGTCTTTTAAGACCAGGGTTGTGTGTGACGTACCCTGTACGACATGCGTCGTTAAGGGGTTCAAAATACATATAACATATTATGTTATGTGCAGAACATTACTTTTACATGTATATTTTGACGTGTTTTGTGACACTTTTTTGTTGAGAGTGACAGTTTACAAGAGGTTGCTGTAACCATTCTAGCGTAAATTGTGATTGAGCTCATGTGTTCGCATCTACATTCAACTTGTAATACGAGGGGGGAGAGAGAGACACACACACATTGGAATGTAAAAATATGTATACACACACATTTTGTAATATATATATATATTGAGCGCAAATTTGTTTGCGCACAAACATAACTGTTTAATTTCAACCTGTAATATGCACACTGGTTAGCACAGTCGCGATTTTGCTTATCGCCTCCCACACTAACAATAAAGTGGCACACTCTGTTCAGCACAATTAAACAGATGAACTCACAAGAAAAAAAGTTTTACTGTCCCTTCAAACTTTTATACATACACATATATAGAATTTGTAAGATTACAATGAAATCATAAAAAATAGCGAAATATAGCCAATATATTATTTATATGAAATACGTATATTTTCTTGAGAGTTTATTAGTTAACAGTTTATTAAAACAAATAATAATTATTTTAATAAATAGTTCCTATATTATTCATGTTCTGTCTTGCTTTAAAATTTTCATCTAGGAGAAAATAGGACAGCTGACGTCTTTCTGTCTACAACAGGTTTGGCAAGACTGATAACTGGGACATTGGAGCTACCTGATACTTTAATGGACCAAAATTAATATATTGCCAAAATGTTTTGATGCACTGTTTGGGACTAGTGGGTAAAAAGGTTATATTTAATAGAATTGGAGTTGTGCCAAGCTATAAAACTTTCCACTGTGTATTATAATTATTTTTTTTTAGATTAAAACAATTCTTTTAAAAAAGCTATATAATTACTAGACAACACACCACACCTTTCCATAAGCAGCTTAAAAATAAATACATTTGGGAACTCTTGCATACATTTAGCATAAGATAATAAAAGCTAATATGCATTTTTATCTAAAAAATTATTATGATTTGCAAACACAAGTTTAATAATTTTGAGGAAACAAGAAAAAGCCAATTATGACAATTGTATCTCTGCATCCATTTTTTTTTACTTGTTTACATTTCTATTTAAATGATATAAGAAAATGTGACAACAGGTTCATCAGAAGGGGTGCTGACAGACTGCTTTGGTAAATTATATAGCTCCTCCCCTTGCCCTTCCCCAGAGGGGAATTCTGATCAGGAGCTCCTTTAAAGTTTTACCTAAATGGTCACAACAAAGGAGAAAAGATTAACAAAATGGCTTTCAATAGGTTTCTTCCTGCAAACAAATGCACATTTTACTAGCAATACATTTCCTTGAATACAGATCTTTTGGAATGCAGCAGTGGCAGTTCTAGAACTTAATATTTGGGGGAAGCTAACAAAGGTGCTGAAAAAGTTGAAAGACAAAGCACACAGTTCAACGGTGGTACTACACGTGTTTGAAAATGCATAGCACCCCATAGAAACTTCACTGGAATGCAGTGATACATTTTTTAATTAATACATAAACAAATGTTCTTTAAAAATCTTCCTAGTAGAGGTAGATCAACAGACTTATAGGGTCCGAATTATCCAGCTCCGAATGGATTGCCGGAAACAGCAGTTACGAAGCAGCGGCCATTTTGCTGTGAATCTGCAGGGGGCGGCATTGCACAAGCAGTTCACCAGAACTGTCAGCATTCAGCGATGTCTGTCGGACATGATACTCTACCGCGTATCATGTTGGACAGACATTGATTAATTCGCCCCATAGACTCAAAACAAAACACTTACAGTTAATTAGTATATGAGTAGCCTGATTGAATTAAGAAATCAATGTATGCCTCTTGTCATTGGCTCATCCATTGTATTCAGCTAGCTCTCAGTAATGCATTGATGCTCATCCAACAAAGGATAGCAAGAGAATAAATAAAATTTGATAACAGAAGTAAATGGGAAAGTCGGTTAAAATGAAGGTGTCTATATTGATGCTTTAAAAAGGGACACATAAAAAATGTATATCTCAGGGCTGTATAAAGAAATGTTTTGAATAAGTTCCATTATAAGAACCCTGACATATGTATTTTTCATATGTGTCCCTTTTTAAAGCAGAAATATGGTCACCCTAGTTAAAATGATAACCTATATCTGAATCATGACAAAAAATAGTATGGGTTTCATGTCCTTTAAACTTTTCTGCAACTCTTTCTACCTGAACTTTATCAAAACCATTATAAAAATATTTACAGATAGATGCATACAGAAAGAGAATTGCTCCTGAAAACGCGCGTTTCTTTTTTTTATGTATTTGTAATATTGTAAATTGGCATGAACAAGCTACTGAGCTGTTGTTGATTCCTGAGAGAGCTTTTCTATTTTTGTATGTATTTGTAATATGACCCTGGGGAAGTTTCCTTAAAAGTTATAGAGAGACCAGATGTGGAATCTTTGTCCAATGTGCTTAGAAGAATATGGCTGCACCTCACTCACGAGGTCCAAAGAAGGCTGAAATGGTCATCTAGTGTTGCCATATTCCTTGTTCAGAGGGTTGACCTGACCTTGTTAGGTGGAATTATACTGATATACAGGAAAGTTGTTATATGTGAATAGCAGTATTGGACTAAAGGAGGCTGCTCCCAGGTGGTAAATTTCAATGGAACAAGCTACTGAGCTGTTGTTGGTTCCTGAGAGAGCACTTCTCTTTCTGCATGTAAATGCTTACATATATATACACTTTTGTGGTACCTATTGAATGTGTGTTTTATATTAGGGTCAACCCAAATATTGTGCATATTTTCTCTGGAAAAAAGCATTTCTTAACCTTGTTCAATGTTGTCAGTGATCACAATCCCAAATTGCTTCTACTGTTATTAGCTCATTAAGCTTGAAATTTATAATTCCTGAAAACAACATGAAATTGTTATATTTGCCATTATTCTCCCAGTTGTGTTATCCTAAAAAATCTACAGGACAAACAAAATGTTGGTTTTAGGATTATAGTGATTAAATCATAGGTTGCATGGCTTGTAAGTTGATTTATCCCTTTTAATAGATTGTAGTGATGCTAATAGGTGATATGTGTGCAACTAACCTGTAGTGATCCAAAACCATAGAGATATGTGTTTATGTATTTCAAATTACAAGGGCATTACAGGTCTAAGGAAGAAACAGCAGAGCTTATTTGCTGAACCTCAGACTCATTAAACATCTTTGATACATTTGACACTGACACTGTATTCTGAAGAGTGCTGGAATAATAAGCATTGCAAAATTCTTCACAAAGTTATACATTACCAGACAGAGTTACAGCAGTCAAAACAGGTATTGAGATTTGTTTTAATTTTCATTATGTACTAACAAAACTAAAATATTTTTACCCTTATTATTGGAAATGTATATACTGTATATGTTGTCTATTATTAAAGTTTTTCAGAAATTATTAAATGAAAGCAGATTGGATTAATGGATTGAGAGTTGTTATTTTTGTCTCTGTTTACATTACTTCATTTACTTTACAAGCTACACTCAATGCTAAACGAAGCAACGAATACTCAAATGGTCCAAAGAATACATGAGAAGACTACTATAAAAATCTCAAAATAGTAGCACTTAATTGATGACTATTATTTAACTGTACAGGTTTTGGAGCTGTTAGTGTCACTTGACCAGTTATACATTAACCAATTTAGTAGAATTCCAGCCTTTTCATTTATTCTGATATGAGATGAGACCTCTAAAAATGGAACCTTGTATACAGACAGAACACAGTGTATCGCAGACTACTCAGAATATGTGGGTAGACACATTCGCCTAGATTACGAGTCTTGCGTTAGCCTTAAAAAGCAGCGCTGAGAGGTTCCAACGCTGCATTTTAATGCCCGCTGGTATTACGAGTCTGGCAGGTACAGGTGTACCGCTCACTTTTTTTCCGCGACTCGAGCATACCGCAAATCCCCTTACGTCAATTGCGCATCCTATCTTTTTTTTTTTTTTTTTTTTTTTTTTAAACAAACTTTTATTGAGATTCATAATAGCATACAATTATGAAATGTTACAGAGAAACCACAAAAACATTACAAGTAATTCGCATTTCACATCCAAGTACATCACAAAAATGAGAGGCATTCAAATGTATATTAACCGCTATACACACGTGTGGACTCTGGTCATAGAACAACATTTGGTTCAATAGGAATCTCAAATAATGAAACGAATAGATTTAATACTTAACGCTAGAAACTTGGATTGACACCTGTATACATATGTCAGAAGCTTCAGACTGTACCAAGTTAACCGGTTTGCCTCAACTGGTCAGGAATTTTAAGGGTAAGAGAGGGGGTAGTGGGGAGAAGGGCAAGGGAATCATATCATGACTAGGGGGGGGGGGAGATTACAGGAAGAAAAAAAAAAAAAAGGGGCAATTATATGGAGCGGGTTTTACTTTTGGACGATTTCCGCCCAATCTGCGGGGTAATGTTACTTTTGTGCATTTAGAATTATTGGATTTTAATCCAGTCCTCCCAGATCGCCCAGTAGTCCTCTATCCGCTCCAGAGCATTATATGCACATTTTTCCATTTTAGCCAGGTATTGTACTACCTCGCAAAGAGCTGTAATAGTAGGTGGGTCAACTTGTTTCCATGCTCTGGCTATGCAAAGCTTTGTGGCCGTCAGAATATAGATTACTAATTGTTTACTGCATTTAGGTAGTTGTTTGTCAAATATATGAAAGAGAGCCTGGCTAGGGGTCAACCGCACATTCACATTCATGGAATGCAGAAGAGTCTCAACGTCCCTCCATAGATCAAGGATCTTAGGGCAGGACCACCACACATGAGGATCTGATCCTTCACCGCCGCAAAGCCTCCAGTACCTCGGTGAGGTAGCAGGGAACATTATAGATAGTCTGGTAGGCACCCTGTAGCAGCGTAGAATGAGTTTCATGTAACCTTCAAAGATGGTTGTACAGTGAATCGTTTTTTTCGTTAAATTAATAGCGATGCTCAATTCTGCATCTGATATTTTTAAGGACAATTCTCTACACCACCTTTTGATTTGTCCAGGGAGACCAACCGAGTGGTCCTGTAATATAGCCTGATAGTGGAACGTAAGGGGTTTGTATGTACCCAACTCGCTCAACCATCGCTCCTCCCACTGAGAGTATGGCCTAAGCCCGTGGGCCCCAAATTTCCAGGAGTGCAAGAAACTAAGTATTCTAGAGCATTCAAAATGAAACCACAGAGGAGGTCCTCTCAAGGAGTCAAGGACCTGAGGAGTTGTCAATAGCTTGTTGTTGGAAAATAATTGTTCCACCGTATTGAGATCATGCTGGATCCAAAACTCGACATGGATATTCGGACGACCCCACATCAAGCCCCGTAATTGATGAATTGGCAAAGGGGTGCGGGGCAATCTTTGAGTGATGTCTGAGTGTGTGCCATAATCTTATGTTGTGCTGGACAACGGGATTGGTAAGTATGTTTACTAGTTGTTTATAACTAGGGACCCACAGAAGACTGGGAAGATCCAAGCCTTCTGGTAATTGGAGTTCCTCTAATCTGAACCATCCCGGCCTTTAAGTGGTAGGGCCCCAGGCCGTGATATGCGACAGTCTTGTTGCCTCATAATAGAGGAATATGCTGGGAAAAGAAACTCCGCCCCTTGCATACTCTCTCTGCATAATTTTATGGCTAATCCTTTGAGGCCCGTGTGTCCATACATATCTGCTGAAGATCTGGTGAATCTGTTGTAGGATGCCATGAGGGATATTCAAAGGTATGCAACGAAAAAGATACAATGCCTTTGGGAGTAAAGACATCTTTACAGTGGCCACTCGCCCCAACCAAGAGACCTCCTTGAAGTCCCATCTATTCATCAAATTCTTTAATTCAGTGATCAGCACATCAAAATTCATCGATAATATTTTATCCAGGTCCGCACTCAGATAGATACCCAAATGCTTGATAGCATCTGAGGACCAGTGAAAATCATGATTTCCTCTCAGATGTAGAAGTTGCTCGTTGTAAAGGTTAATCCCATAAGCTTCAGTTTTGGTCTTATTTATTTTATAGTAACTTAGAGCACTGAAGCTATCTAATGTAGTAAAAACTGCCGGGACTGATGACGTGGGATTCGTGAGAAGAAGAGTTACATCGTCGGCATACAACAGGATCTTTTCCTGAGCAGAACCCATTAGTAGCCCTTCGATAATTGGTGTAGACCGGACCAGCTCCGCCAACGGTTCCATGGCCAGGGCAAAAATCAGGGGCAACAGCGGAAACCCCTGTCTGGTGCCGTTTGAAATGGCAAATATCGGGGAGCAGAAGCCCGTACCTCTCACCATGGTGCTTGGATTGGAGTATAGGGCTTTAATCATATTGATGGTCTGAAGTGGGAAGCCGAAAGCCCCCAAAACCCTCCACATGTATTCCCATCTGACCCTGTCGAACGCCTTTTCGGCATCTAGGGACAGGGGCCAGAAGGGGGGGTTCCCGAACGTTTCGCCTCCGCAAAGAAAGTAACCAGGTGCCTGGTATGTCAGGGCCTTGGCGCCCCTTCACGAAACCCACCTGATCGGTCCGCTATCAGAGATGGTAGTAAAGATGCCAATCTGTCTGATATAAGTTTGGAATATAATTTTATATCTACGTTTATCAACGAGATAGGGTGGAAGTTGCAACAATAGGAGGAATCCTTGCCTGGCTTAGGGATAGCGACAATAGTCGCTTCTAGGAACTCCTCAAGTACCTCCTCTCCCTTACAGATTTCATTATACACCTGGCATAATACGGGCTTCAGCAGTGTCGGTGTCTTTTTGTAAAATTGCCCCAGAAACCCATCCGGGCCCGGGGCTTGTCGTTTTTCAATTGCTTAATCCCCAATCCTATTTCTAACTCGTAAAGGGCTCAATCAACTTATCTTTGTCTTCGTCTGACAATGTGGGGTAAATTAATTTCTCTAGAAATAAGGATATTTCGTAGGGTGGTAGATTTTATAGTACCTCAGAGGACTCAATGTTATAAAGCCATTCATAGAAATCCCGCAAAAGCTTTCCCTATGTCTTCTGGTGCATAAAACTTCTGCCCGTTATGATTAATATAAGGGTATTCTGGAGATGGCCGTCCTCTGCTTTAGCTTGTTTGCCAGCAGAGTACCCGCCTTATTACTCTTCGAATACATGACCATCTTGAACTTGGCGAGTGCACATTTGACTCTCTCCAGTTCCAGGTTTTTGATTTGTGTTTTCAGGTCAAGAATGTCTGCAGATAGGCTAGCAGTAGGGGATAATTTGTTTTGTTTTTCTTTTGTTCGCAGATCACAGGTCAGCTTCCCAGAGGGGTGCCCCTTTTTTTTAATATTTGCGGCTTTTGCAATACAGAATCCTCTGACGAATGCCTTTAAAAGCCGCCCATTCTGATTTGGTGAGAGGTATCATGAGGGCTATTCTTCTCCAGAAATTCCTCTATCTTTTCAAGTAGTTCGGGAATAAAAGACATGTCCTCCCCACAGGAACTTGGAAACCTCCATGAGGGTCTGCTCGAAGCGGGACCCATCAACATTTACTGACATCACCACAGCGTCATGGTCCGACCATGGCAACTGCATATGGTGGAGCTTGTGACTTTATTCAATGTCCAGGAGCCTAAAAAAAAGAAGTCTAATCGCGAATATGATCGGTGTGGGGGGTGAAAAGTAAGTATAGTCCCTAGTGTCCAGATGACAGGGCTCTCCACACGTTGTAAAGAGAAGACTGGTATATAAGGTTTTGAAATTTAGGAGCTGTGGACCTGAGAGTATTGATCTATCGCTTTGCCGCTCGAGGTCCGCTTGTCAATCTGGGGATCCCATATCAGTCCCTGCCCAGCACTAGTGTGCCCTGTCTTAAACCATCTATGAAGGATAGCATTTTACGCAAAAATTTAATCTGGCCCTGATTGAGAGGCATATACACTCACGAGGGTAAATAGGTGTGAGTTCAGTCTGCATGACCAGCAACAAAAATCTCCCTTCCGGGTCTGTTTCAACATGTATCTGTTAAAGGCTACCGTTTTACTAATGCATATCGAGACTCCTCTACTCTTCTCTTGGAAAGTCGAACTGAGGACCACCGGGTAATGCTTAGATTAAAGGTCGGGATTTTGTTGAAGCCCAGTGTGTCTCCTGAAGAAAGGACACATCACATTTGAGCCTAGTCAAGAAAGATTGTAGAAGACTTCTTTTAGAGGGTGAGTTGAGGCCCTTCATGTTTAGGGCAATAAATTTAAGACCACAGTCCATCTTAGGTCAAGAAGGAATGAGGAAAAAAAAAAAAAAAGGGGGGGGGAGAGGGGAAGGAGGGAGGGAGGGAGGGATAGGAGTATGAAGGGGTATGTGGGAAGGATGGTTAAGGTAAGAGGGAAGAGTTAGTGGTCCAATACAGAGGACCAGAGAGGCAACACTAAAATAGCTATATCCCTAATGTCCACCTCTCTACCAGAGAGATGTGGACTAGTATTACATGCATTTGAATTTATAGTTTCGAGTGAATCTATGTTCTCTTGCTTACTTCTAGTAAGCTTCGGTTTTACCCTGGGGGGGGGGGTGAAGAGATACGTTTCAATATCTACAGGAGTTAATATCCAGAACAGGGGCAGGGTAGGGCCGGGGCAAGCCTAGATTCGGGGGAAATTAATGACACAATCGGGGATAATTACATGTCTCGCATGCGCTAGGTAGTCCAGATATCGGGGATGGGGTTAATGTCCCCCTATTCAGGCGGTAAGCCAGCTAATTACGTATAACATGTGCATTCAGGGGCATATGTGTTGGCCATCCAGCGCTAAATTGTGTTTTAGTTGCTTTGTTGAGAGTTAGTTTACATATTTAGCACCTAGCGTAGTACCAGTTTGTTTCTACTTTAGTTAACTAAATAGTCAAATATAGGCCTCTATCACACAGCTATGTAGGTGGAGTTTTAAGAAGGCAGGATCTATGTAAGAGTCCTACGTACTACTACCAAAGGGCCCCAGAGTGATAATATATAACATAATGAGGTTGTAAGCAAAACAGGGTTATATGGCTAAACAATACATAAGTTTAGGTAAGTATACATTGTGTTGATAGGCTAACCATTGACTCATAGCTACTGAAACATGCCAAATGCTAACATTGTGATTAAATCCTGATGTCCAGATTGTCCTAAACAAGCCTGGAATTGTATGTACAGTGACATTATTACCGTTTAGATTTGTACATGACCGAAGGACAGGGCGGGTGCATGTCCACTTGGGAGTGGACTAAGATAGAGTGGCAGAGTGAGTGTCCAACGCTGCCTCAGCCATGTACAACCAAAGGGCCCCGTAGCAGTAGTAAATAACACAGTAAAGCAGTAAACAGGTTTAGGTAGTAAAACATAACGTAAAACTAGGCAAGTATGCATTGTATTAATAGGCTAATCAATGGCTCGTATCCGCTATAACTTACCAAATGCTAACGTTCTGGTTAATCTGAGCAATCATCAATGCAATAACTGTATATTGTTCATCGAGTATTATATCTTATGAGTCCAACATAAAATCACACAGAGTAAAGTTGTAAACAGAACAGGGTTATATGGTTAGACATAACACAAGTTTAGTTGAATATACATTGTGTTGATAGACTAACCATTGGCTCATAACTACCATAATATGCCCACTGCTAAGATTTTGAGTAAATCTTGGCGTCTAGGTTGTCCCAAACAAGCCTGAAATTGTGAGTACAGTGACACTGGTACCGTTTATAAATGTACATGACTGAAGGACAGGACCGGCACATGGCCACATGGAAGTGGACTGAGTCATAGTGGCAGAATGGACGTCAATCACTGTCACAGCCATGTACAATCAAAGGGCCCCAGAACAGTAACAAATAACATAATATAGCTGTAAACCAAACCGGATTAGGTAGCAAAACATAACATAAATCTAGACAAGTATAAATAGTATTAATAGACTAATCAATGGCTCGTACCCACTAAAACTTAGCAAATGCTAACATTCTGATTAATCTGAGCAATCATCAATGCAATAACTGTGTGCTATTAATCATGTATTACGTCTTATGAGTCTAACCTAGAATCACACAAGGTAATCATTAGGGACACAAGTGGGGAGAAGGCAGTCCACAGGCCTAGGCTTATGCATACAATACTAATAACTTTAACTACCTAAAGACATGGAGGTGGGACAGGGCAGGCAGGTTTCCACATGGAGTTGGCCAGATGTGATGCAATAAGGCACTCAGCCGTCACTGTCCCATCTATGCACAGTTTAGTGTACCTCGAGCCACGAGCAAATATCTCGACCAAACAGTAAACATACAAATTTAAACATTTAACATTGTTGTTATGAAACTAGCCAAAGTCTTGCAATGTACACCCAGCTAACAGTGTAGTAGATTTTCTGAATTAGCCTTCTTATGGTTCCCCAAACAACCAGGTATGTTCCTGGATATGGTGGCTAACCACAAACGTCAGGAAAGTTGGAGGTGATCAGTAAGAGTCTACATGTTAGAAGGATATTTGGAGATCAGGGCCACATCAGAGTCTATGAAAGCTATGAGGCTGTACATTCATCTACCAAAAGAAGCAGATGAGTGCTGTAGTCATGTGTGATGAAAAGGAAAGGAGGGCAGGAGTACCCCCCATGTAAAGCAACAGTTCTCAAAAGTGCACGAGACATGGATAGAAGGTATCCCGGGGACAAATAGGCAAATCTCCCCCATTATAACATAGCAATAATGACATATGTGAAAGAAAGTTATACTTATCAGTCCTCGTCTTCAGAGGGGTTCTCCGCTCCTGTCGGCAACAGCTGATGGGAAATTAAATTCCTTCTTTTAGAGGTAGCAGACCTCTGTGCAAGCGGTCTCCATTCAAAGGCTGTGCGTCGCAAGAGTGAGGAAGATGAGGTGCTCCGCTCTGTACTCAGAGGAGCGGAGGATCCGGCCTCCTTGCTATGGTTGCCTTGTGTTGACCATCCTTTGAGAAGTAGAAGCCCTTTATCAGGGGTGTCAGCAGTGTGTAGACGTCCGTCCTTTAGAATCAGCAGCTTAGTAGGGTAATCCCATCTGTATTTTATTCCAAACTGTCGTAGCGATTTGGTAACCTCTCGGAAAGTACCTCTTTTTTGTACTGTATATTGAGTTAGATCTGGGAATATTTGTATAGATTCAAATCGCTTGGGTAGTGCTGGACGTTGAAACATAGCTCTAAGAATCTGCTCTTTATATGTAAAGTAATGAAATCTGGCAATCACGTCCCTAGGTTTATCCGCTGAAACATTTCTTCCTCTAGGGAGACGATGGACCCTGTCAACCAGAGTTTCATTAGGGAAGGCCGGGGTGTGTAGAACTTCGCAGAACTCATTAAGAAACTTGCCAAGCTCTGCAGGGGAAACATCTTCTGAGATGCCTCTAAATCTCAAGTTGTTCCTACGTGAGCGATCTTCCATATCGGCCATTTTGGTTTCAATAGAGTCTATCATGTTGACCAAAACTTGTGAGTGGTGGGATAAGTTTTCTTGTTCCACAGTTAAATCTTCTTGTTTTCTTTCCAGCACATCAATCCTTTCACTAATGGCCCCAATATCTTTTCTGAGGTCTGCTGCAGAGCCCTTAATAGCTGTTGTAAGGGTCTCTTGGAGGGAGTTTATTCTCTGTGTGAGGGTGGATACAATATCGGCAGCCATAGAGCCAGAGAGGTTGCTTACTTCTCCAGTAGATTCTGTCATGTCAGGACTATGAACTATATGCTGTTGTGAGGTATGCAGGTTGTTGTAGTTTTTCCAGCGACAGGTGTAGTTTTAAAATGATCCGCCACTGATTTCTTATACTCAGAAAGATTAGCCGTTTTCCTTCTAGAGCCAAGTGGCATGTTAAAGATATGAGAAGCCCAGATAAAAGATAATGATAGAAATTCGTCAAGTGTAGCAGGAGTCCCTCAACAGAATGTCCACAAGCTATGACTCCATATATTATCGTGCAGTCAGTAAAGCCAAGCCCCGGCCCCACAGGGCTTGCACCTTAAGGCATAATTGTGCAGTATCTAGATAAATTCTGAATTACACTTTTCTTCATAGTAAAGCCTGCCTGGGCAAAGCAAGGGGTTTGATACCATATAATGTTGGCGTGGCAGCGCTTGTGTTTGCCCACTGTGCCCTGTCTTTAAATGCGTTATACAGAAGCAGGAGTACTGTTGTGTTAAAAGCAGAGCAGAGTGTTGGATAGAGCTTGCCCTTCTAGTTAAGAATATAGCTGCCCTGCAGAGTGTTGCTCCAAAACTTTAGGAATTTATTTTGCAGACTCCAGCATGTGTAATGCTTTCCACGGTCTTTTGCTCGGAGCAGAGTGGGCTTGTTCAAAAAGGAATTCTTATCTAGCGTAGCAAGTAGCTACAGGTTATCTTAGACATGGATGTTGTGCACCTTAAACAAATGGGTAGGATTTAGCAACCTACACAAATCTAGGCCAGTGTAGCTTAGGCAGAGTACCTCTAAGATTCAGCAGACAATTACAGAGCATCCAGCCACACTGCAATCATATATAAACATGGGAGGTAGGTGCAATTTGTATTAGCAGGGCGCTTTCTTACCTCCGCTATGGATATCAGGCTGTGTGTTCAACTTTCTTAGTCGCCTCAAGTCCTAGGAAGCTTCCAGAGTGAAGGCCGCAAGATGGCAAGGTTTTCGCGCCAATCTGCCAGCAGCCCTGCAATACCCGCTAGGTCACCCTAAAGGTTTACCCGAGTCTCTGAAGGAACAAGTCAGGTGCACCCCGAGGCTCTCTGATGTCTCGGCGCAGCGGTTAGTTGCCAAAGAACACTAGCCCCCTTCAAGTGGCCGCTTCAGACTGCCACTCCAACACTAGCCGGCTAGTTGTGACATGCTGCTGCACCGGAGCGGAGCCCCGACCCTCCGGGCAGCAGTGCTGTGGTGTAGGAGACAGATGTGTCTGCGATCGGAGATCCACAGAGGATGAGATTACAAGGCTACTTGGAATAGGCGCCACTGATGTCAGCAAGGCCGGTCTCCGGTTCCCAGGTAGTGCTCAGTTGCGTCGGTTCTAATGTTCCCTCCTTTAACTGCGATACAAGTTGTGATTTCCCTCACAGACCGATGGTGCACAATCCAATGCAGGGCAGGGTACCCGGTGTGCACCAAAAAAAGGGCAAAATATTAGGTTTTAAGCTGTTCAGATAACTAAATTAGCAGGAGCTCTTTTAGTGACCGTCCGTTCTCCTCACAGGCTTTTTAATGGGATTTTCCTAACGACGGTATTACGAGTCTTGGAAAAAGTTAGCGGTACAGCCTCTCCTGTCAAGACTCCTACCGCATTTAAAAGTTAGTAGTTAAGAGTTTTATGGGCTAACGCCGTAACATAAAACTCTTAACTAAAGTGCTAAAAAGTACACTAACACCCATAAACTACCTATTAACCCCTAAACCAAGGCCCCCCCCCGCACATCGCAATCACTTAAATAAATGTTTTAACCCCTAATCTGCCGACCGGACATCGCCTCCACTGTAATAAATATATTAACCCCTAAACCGCCGCCTTCCCGCATCCCAAACACTAGTTACATTTTATTAACCCCTAATCTGCTGTCCCTAACATCGCCGACACCTACCTACATTTATTAAGCTCTAATCGCCGACAACGTCAGCTGGGTGAAGACGTCTCAAGGTAGGGTGATATTGAAGGAGTTAGTGTTAGGTTTTATTAAGGGGGGATTGGGTGGGTTTTAGAGTAGGGTTGGTTGTGTGGGTGTTGGGTTGTAATGTTGGGGGAGTATTGTAATTTTTTTTACAGGTAATAGAGCTGATTACTTTGGGGCAATGCCCCGCAAAAGGCCCTTTTAAGGGCTATTTGTAATTTAGTATAGGGTAGGGCTTTTTTTTATTTTGGGGGCTTTTTATTTTATTAGGGGGATTAGAGTTTGTGTAATTAGTTTAAAATTCTAGTAATTATTTTATTATTTTTTGTAATTTAGTGGGGTTTTTTTTGTACTTTATTTTATTTTATTTAATTGTAATTAGTTTAATTTAATTTAGGTAATTAATTTATTTATAGTGTAGTGTTAGGTGTAATTGTAACTTAGGTTAGGGTTTATTTTACAGGTAAATTTGTACTACTTATTTTAGCTAGGTAGTTATTAAATAGTTAATAACTATTTAATAACTATTCTACCTAGTTAAAATAAATACAAACTTGCCTGTAAAATGAAAATAAATCCTAAAATAGCTACAATGTAACTATTAGTTATATTGTAGCTAGCTTAGGGTTTATTTTACAGGTAAGTATTTAGTTTTAAATAGGACTAATATAGTTAATGATAGGAATTTTATTTTGATTTATTTAAATTATATTTAAGCTAGGGGGTTATGTTTAGGGTTAGACTTAGGGGTTAATAACTTAAGTTAAGAACTTTATAAATGTCTCAAAGATGAAATTGCTCCAACTTTGGTAAAATTATTTAATAAGTATTACATAGATGGTATACCATGCTCTAAATACTTCTCAGCATCTCTAATAGCTTTAATTTTAAAAAAAGGAAAAGATAAAGAAGAGATAAGCTCTTATAGACCGATATCGCTCTTAAACAATGACTATAAATTACTGACAAGTATTATAGCAAGCAGGTTTAAACTAGCTATTGACCCACTTATTCATAGGGACCAAGTGGGGTTTATGCCGGGTAGAAACTCGTCACGCAACATTAGGAAAATCCAATTGATCTTGAACCATTATCATAATATATCAGTGAAAAAAAATGGAGACAGAATAGCGGATGCAGCAATAATAACCTTAGATGCAGAGAAGGCCTTCGACTCCATTACTTGGGATCATCTGCACACTACTCTTAACAGGTTTGGAGTCGAGGGCCCGCTTGCAAAATTTGTGGAGACAATTTATCATTTCCCTAATGCTGCTATTATAATTAATGATAGGATCACGGAAAACTTTCAATTATCTCGAGGTACAAGACAGGGTTGCCCTTTGTCGCCATACTTATTTAATCTAGCACTAGAACCATTGGCTATTCGCCTTAGAGAGGAGATTGAAGGTATCAGATTCAATACAACTCAGATTACAACACTATTATATGCAGATGACTTGCTTATATTTCTATCCAATTCTCAAGTAACCATCCCTAGGCTTTTACTAATCCTGTATGAATTCAGTGCCTTTTCAGGCTATAAAGTAAACACGATGAAATCAGAGATCTACTGGTTAAGGAAACAAGCAAGTTCTTACCTCTGCTCGCAGTTTAAAGATGCTGGTGAAGCATTTACCTATTTGGGAATCAAATTATCCAAAGACAGTAACGATTGGTATAATCTTAACTATACCCCGCTGTTTGCTAAAATTTTTAAAGATCTCCAAAATTGGGCGAAATTTAAATTATCGTTATCAGGTAAAATAAATCTGATTAAGATGATTATTTTTCCAAAATTGATGTACCTGATGCAAAATATTCCGTTGTTTATAAAACGCCAGGATTTAGCTTTATTTAAACAAGTATGTCTCCAGTTTTTCTGGGGAGACAAACGTAGAGCCGTTGCCTTTAAGACAATAACACTTGCTAGGGTGGATGGAGGAATGGCACTACCAGACTTAGAGATTTATAATTTAATAACGATAGCAAAAATAGCTCTTGACTGGCTAACGGAGGCAGAGTACTACGTATCACAGGAGTTCGAAAAATATTTTGTATACCCTTATGAGCTTACGGCTCTTCTCCACTGCCCAGCTATTGATGTCCCACGTAAGGTTAAGCAAGTCCCTAGCATATATAAAGTTATAAAGGCTTGGCAAAAAATACTTGGGAAAATAAATGTCAATAGTAATTTTTCTGAATATTTATATATAACGGGCAACCCTGCCTTTATCCCGGCAATTGATTCCAAAATTTTCAGAGATTGGGCGTCGAAAGGGCTTAAGTATATATCTCAAATTATAGATCACAACTTAGGGAGATGTAGGACATTTTCTGACCTTCAAAATGAGTTTGGACTCAGAAATAAAGAATTTTATGCCTTTTTACAGGCACGCCATTATATACAGACTTTGATGACAGCCAATGGTAAGGAGGACTGGGGTATAGTGGAACCAGCAATCAAACTATTTAGGGCGGGGAAATATTCCATTTCTTTTTTTTATAGGATAGTTTTAAAGTTTATGGGCCAGAGTCATCTGCAGAAGATTGCACAGGCCTGGCAAGTTACAGCAGAGATGGTACAGAAAAGTATCCAACTAGCTGATACTGCAATATGCTCGTCATCATGGAGAGAGTCACACTTTAAATTAATAAATAGATCCTACATCACCCCTAAGATACATGCTTACTGGGATGAGGCAGGGGCGTGTTGCTATAAATGTAAAACTAGAAAGGCAGACTTACGTCATTGCTTTTGGAGTTGCTATAAAATAAAGAAATTCTGGCATAAGGTAAACTATTGGCTTAATGTAGTAAATTTGAATCAAGATAGAATAACAGAGAATCAGGTCTTCTTTTTAGCAGACAACCATAATGAGAATCAACGTCAAAATAATCGACAGATGAATGCGGTAATAATATTGGGCAGATTATTAATTTTGAAATATTGGAAATCTAGAAAGGTGCCCAACTTGTTGGAACTTAAACAGAAAATATTAAATTTAATAATTATGGAACAGATGGATACTTCTACCAACTCAGAATCCCAAATTAAGCACTTCTTCCATAAATGGAAGAATATTATTCTAGCATATCCTATAGAAACTCAAAAACAACTTATTGCCCCTTTCAAGGGCACAGTATATTTAGAGCTTGCCATTATGGACAATGTATTCCCAGATATATAGAGGCTGGAGAGGGTCCCATTTGTTGAGACAGCGCCTGGGGGTCCCCTTTCCCTTTTTTTTTTTTTTTTTTTTTTTTTCTCTTCCCCTCTTTCCCTTAGTTTGTAAAATTTTTTTTTTGTTTGTTTGTGTTTTTTTTCTCGTGTATGTAATATAGGTGTTTAAAAAAGGTAAAAAACAGCAGCAATATATATAAGGCACTGAGTGCATGAAACTTAATTGTCTATGCTAATCTATTGATATATTTCTTTCTGTTTTTGTTTCGTCTCCATGCTTATTTTTGATGTTCTATTGACGTAGCATCCTGCGTGATGCGGCAAGCTGTTAAACTGTATAATAGTATAGGCTGCTGGCCATAAATAAAATTTAAAAAAAACCAAAACAAACATATATAGCATGCACTGTAATTCCCCCATCTTCACTATCTTTTTTGTCTCATCCTGGGGGTTTAAGGGGGGCTTTGGCCCCCTTGTAAACCTCATTCCCCAAGGTTCACTTGGGGTGGATGCCAGAAGATCGGCAGGGCACCTTCCTTGAACCCCCCCCAGGACGGAGGCAAGGGAAATGGTGTAGATGGGGGAATTACAGTACATCTGACTTTACCCACAGCCGCTTCCTTAATGTCCGTTTTACCTGGGTAATCCTTGGATTACCCGGATTTCTTACTTTACAAGGAACATATATATATATTTTTTTATTTCTATTTCATGAAAATAATCAATTTATTATTTATATCAGTGATGTCACCCTGATTTTGTTTCTGAAGTTATAAATTGTCATAGCACGTCATTATTATTCACCACTGACATTTTTAAATAGCAAAATATTTAACAGGCTGCAGTTTTCACAAAACTCAGTGTGCTATTTATGAAGGAATGTGCATCTTCAGTCCTGAAGGGCACTAAATCAGCCATGTTTTAATAATGCAATTAAACTCACCTATAATCTCTTGACTGCCAGAGAAACCTGCATTATGTTATGTCTTCCGTGTCAGCCAATGTTGCTAAAAGGACATTAAACACTTTTTGCTTTTGAAAAAAAAAAAAAAAAAAAAAAAAATAACTTTATTATAGTGGCGGCAACGTTGGGGGCGGAAGATTAGGGGTTAATAAATGTAGGTAGGTTGTGGCGACATAGGGGGCAGCAGATTAGGGGTTAATAAATAAAATGTATGTGTCGGCAATGTTGGGGGCAGCAGATTAGGGGTTCATAAGTATAATGTAGGTGGCGGCGGTGTCCGGAGCAGCAGATTAGGGGTTAATAATATAATGCAGGTTACAGCGATGTCGGGGCGGCAGATTAGGGGTAAATAAGTGTAAGATTAGGAATGTTTAGACTCAGGGTTCATGTTAGGGTGTTAGGTGCAGACATAACTTTTATTTCCCCATAGGAATCAATGGGGCTGCGTTAGGAGCTGAACGCTGCTTTTTTCCAGGTGTTAGGCTTTTTTCAGCCGAAACTGCCCCATTGATTCGCGAGGCCGCAAAATGCTGATATTTATTGCGTCATTCTTGGCACGAGAATTTTTTTGGCACGAAGGTACGTTCAGTGACGCAAATTCGTGATTTCCAGCATCTTAGTTGACGCCAGGTCTCCTTTCACAAGGTTGCGTCTGCCATGACGTGAGTTGCGTCATTTCCGGATGTTGTTAGTGCCAAAAATTTTCATTTTGTGTTGCGCGTCATACTTGGCGCCAAATATTTTAATTATTTAAACCCCACTTCCGATATGCCTCTTGCCTTTTTCTATGCTCAGAGGGCTATGCTGCTTGCATTTTTTCCCATTCCTAAAACTGCCATATAAGGAAATTGATAATTTTGCTTTATATGTTGTTTTTTCTCTTACATTTGCAAGATGTCTCAATCTCATCCTGTCTCAGAAACCACTGTTGGATTCCTGCTGCCTGATAATAGTTCTACCAAAGATAAGTGTATCTGTTGTAAATTAGCTGAGATTATATCTCTAGCTGTAGTATGTAACAGTTATTATGATACGCTTTTACATGCAGAGAATGTATCCATCAGTACTACTACAATGCTTGTTGTTCCTTCAACATCTAATGTACATGATATCCCTGTGAATATAAAAGATTTTATTGCTGATGCGATTCAGAAATTGATGACATTTCAAATGACCGACAATATATACTGAATTATCCTCCTCTGATGAGGATCTATCTGACTCAGAAGATCCTACCTCAGATATTGACACTGACAAAACTACTAATTTCTTGTTAAAAGAGGTGTTGATTACTTTGGATATTGAGGAAACTAGTCCTCTTGATACTAAAACTAGTAAATGGTCAAATTCTGTTTATAAACCTCCTGTGGTTACTCCAGAGGTTTTTCCAGTTCCTGATGCTATTTCTGATATGATTTTAAAGGAATGGAATAGGCCTGGTACTTCTTTTAATCCTTCTTCTAGGTTTAAAAAGTTGTATCTTTTGCCAGCAGTCATATTGGAGTTTTGGGAAAAAATCCCCAAAGTTGATGGGGCTATTTCTACTCTTGCCAAACGTACTACTATCCCTATGGAAGATAGTACTTCCTTTAAGGATCCTTTAGATAGGAAACTTGAATCTTATCTAAGGAAAGCTTATTTATATTCTGGCTATCTTCTCAGGCCTGCCATTTCTATGGCTGATGTTGCAGCTGCATCAACTTTCTGGGTTGGAAAGCTTAGCGCAACAGGAAACAGATCCTGATTTGTCTAGCATTGTTCGCTTGCTTTAACATGCTTATCATTTTATCTGTGATGCTATTTTTAATATCATCAAAATTGATGTTAAATCTATGTCTTTAGCTATTTTAGCTAGAAGAGCTTTGTGGCTCAAATATTGGAATGCTGACATGGTATCTAAGTCTAGATTACTATCTCTTTCTTTCCAAGGTAACAATTTATTTGGTTCTCAGTTGTATTCAATTATTTCAACTGTCACTGGGGGGGAGGGAATAAAAGATCTAAGGGTAAATCTAAAGCTTCTAATCATTTTCGTTCTTTTTGACAAAATAAGAACAGAAACCAAATCCATCCCCCAAAGAATCTGGTTCCAATTGTAAACCTTCTTCAAGTTGGAAAAAATCCAAGCCTTTTAAGAAACCAAAGTCAGCCCCCAAGTCTGCATGATGGTGCAGCCCTCATTCCAGCTCAGCTGGTGGGGGGCATATTACAATTTTTCCAAAACATTTGGGTAGATTCTGTCCAAAATCATTGGATTAAGAGTATTGTCTCTCAAGGGTATCAAATAGGATTCAGAGTAAGACCTCCTGTGAGAAGATTTTTTTCTCTCACACGTTCCAGCAAATCCAGTGAAGGCTCAGGCTTTTCTGAAGTGTGTTTCAGATCTAGAGCTTTTAGGGGTAATCATACTAGTTCCATTTCAGGAACAGTGTCTGGGGTTTTATTCAAATCTATTCATTGTTCCAAAGAAAGAAAATTCATTCAGGCCAGTTCTGGATCTGAAAATTTTCAATCATTTTGTAAGAGTGCCAACTTTCAAAATGGTGACTATAAGGACTATTCTGCCTTTTGTTCAGCAAGGTCATTATATGTCCATGATAGACTTACAGGATGCATATCTTCATATTCCGATTCATCCAGATCACTATCATTTTCTGAGATTCTCTTTTCTAGACAAGCATTACCAATTTGTCGCTCTTCCATTTGGCCTAGCGACAGCTCCAAGAATCTTTTTTAAAGGTTCTCGGTGCCCTACTCTCTGTAATCAGAGAACAGGGTATTGCGGTGTTTCCTTATTTGGATGATATCTTGGTACTAGCTCAGTCTTTACATTCTGCCAAATCTCACACAAATCAACTTGTGTTATTTCTTCAAAGACATAGTTTGAGGATCAATTTACCAAAAAGTTCCTTGATTCCTCAGACAAGGATAACCTTTTTAGGTTTCCAGATAGATTCAGTGTCCATGACTCCGTCTCTAACAGACAAAAGACAAATAAAATTGGTTTCAGCTTGTTGGAACCTTCAGTCTCAAACATTTCCTTCAGTGGTTATGTGCATGGAAGTTTTAGGTCTCATGACTGCAGCATCGGACGCGATCCCCTTTGCTCGTTTTCATATGAGACCTCTCCAGCTTTGGATGCTGAAACAATGGTGCAGGGATAATAGAAATATATCACAGTTAATATCTTTAAATCCCAATGTTCTACTCTCTCTGACCTGGTGGTTATATCACCATCGTATAGTTCAAGGGGACTCTTTTGTTCGTCCAACCTGGACTGTAATCACAACAGATGCAAGTATTTCATGTTGGGGAGCTGTCTGGGGATCTCTGACAGCACAAGGGGTTTGGAAACCTCAAGAGGCGAGGTTACCAATCAATATTTTAGAATTCTATCAGCCTATCGGAATTATGGTAGAAAAAATCCTATTGGCTGATGCAATCAGCCAATAGGATTGAAGTTCAATCCTATTGGTTGATGGAATCAGCCAATAGGATTGAGCTTGCATTCTGTTAGCTGATTGGAACAGCCAATAGAATGCGAGCTCAATCCTATTGGCTGATTGGATCAGCCAATAGGATTGAACTTCAATCCTATTGGCTGATTGCATCAGCCAATAGGATTTTTTCTACCTTAATTCCGATTGGCTGATAGAATTCTATCAGCCAATCAGAATCTAAGGGATGCCATCTTGGATGACGTCACTTAAAAGTACCTTCATTCAGCTTTAGTCGTCGGATGAAGAGGATGCTCTGCGTTGGATGTCTTGAAGATGGACCCGCTCCGCGCCAGATGGATAAAGATAGAAGATGCCATCTGGATGAAGACTTCTGCCTGTCTGGAGGATCACTTCGCCCAGCTTGGAGGAAGACTTCTCCCGGCTTCGTTGAGGACTTCGGCCCGACTTGGATGAAGACGTCTCCCGGTAAGTCAATCTTCAGGGGGTTAGTGTTAGGTTTTTTTAAGGGTGTTTTGGGTGGGTTTTATTTTTAGGTTAGGGACTTTGGGCAGCAATAGAGCTAACTGACCTTTTAAGAGCAATGCCCATCCAAATGCCCTTTTCAGGGCAATGGAGAGCTTAGGTTTTTTTAAATAGTATTTTATTTGGGGGGTTGGTTGTGTGGGTGGTGGGTTTTACTGTTGGGGGGTTGTTTGTATTTTTTTTACAGGTAAAAGAGTTGATTACTTTGGGGCAATGCCACGCAAAAGGCCCTTTTAAGAGCTATTGGTAGTTTAGTTTAGGCTAGGGGTTTTGTTTATTTTGGGGGGGCTTTTTTATTTTAATAGGGCTATTAGATTAGGTTAATTAGTTTAAATATCTGTAATTTGTTTACTATTTTCTGTAATTTAGTGTTTGTTTGTTTTTGTACTTTAGCTAATTTAATTTAATTGAGGTAATTGTATTTAATTTAGTTAATTTATTTAATTGTAGTGTAAGGTTAGGTGTTAGTGTAACTTAGGTTAGGTTTTATTTTACTGGTAAATTTGTCTTTATTTTAGCTAGGTAGTTAATAACTATTTAATAACTATTCTACCTATTTAAAATAAATACAAAGTTGCCTGTAAAATAAAAATAAACCCTAAGATAGCTACAATGTAACTATTTGTTATATTGTAGCTAGCTTAGGGTTTATTTTATAGGTAAGTATTTAGTTTTAAATAGGAATAATGTAGGTAATAAAAGTAATTTTATTTAGATTTATTTAAATTATATTTAAGTTAGGGGGTGTTAGGGTTAGGGTTAGACTTAGGTTTAGGGGTTAATAACTTTATATAGTGGCTGCGACGTTGGGGGCGGCAGATTAGGGGTTAAAAAATGTAGGTAGGTTGCGGCGATGTTAGGGATGGCAGATTAGAGGTTAATAATATTTAACTAATGTTTGCGAGGCGGGAGTGAGGCGGTTTAGGGGTTAATATGTTTATTATAGTGGTGGCGACGTTGGGGGCGGCAGATTAGGGGATTATAAATGTAGGTAGGTTGCGGCAACATTGGGGGCGACAGATTAGGGGTTAAAAAATATAATGTAGGTGTCGGCGATGTTGGGGGCAGCAGATTAGGGGTTCATAACTATAATGTAGGTGGTGGCGGTGTCCGGAGCGGCAGATTAGGGGTTAATAATATAATGTAGGTGTTGGCAATGTCGGGGGCGGCAGATTAGGGGTTAATAAGTGTAAGATTAGGGGTGTTTAGACTCGGGGTTCATGTTAGGGTGTTAGGTGTAGACATAACTTTTATTTCCCCATAGGAATCAATGGGACTGCGTTAGGGAGCTTTACGCTGCATTTTTGCAGGTGTTAGACTTTTTTTCAGCTGGCTCTCCCCATTGATTCCTATGGGGAAATCGTGCACGAGCACGTACGACCAGCTCACCGCTGACTTAAGCAGCACTGGTATTGGAGTGCAGTAATGAGCAAAATTTTACTCAATGCTCACTTCTTGTCTTTTAACGACGGGTTTATAAAAACCCGTAATACCATTCCTGTATGTAAGTGAGCGGTGAGCAAAAACTGCTCGTTAGCACCTTACAGCCTCTAACGCAAAACTAGGCGTCTACTTAAATATGGGATTTTTTACATTAATAACTTAAAAAATATTATAGGGACAGTAGTCATAATTGGCCATTAATGAATTAGACAGAGCATACAATGCTGAACAACTTTCCAATTTACTTATATTATTTAAGTTGCTTCCATCTCTTGTTATTATTTACTGAAAGGTTTATCGAAATAGGTAAGCTCAGGAGCAGATGATAGAAAATGTTTTGGGTTTCACGTCTTTTTAAACTGGTTTGCTTCACATTTTCAGGTACATTATTTGTTTAAAAAGAAAATTGAAAGATTTAAGGAAAATTTGTTCATTCCTTTAAAAAACCTGATTTAACAGAATGTATCCAAGCACAAGATATAGCTGCACACATATAAAGCTTTATTTCTGATACTTTCCTATCTATATGGAGTAAAGATCAGTCTTTAATACACTGTTGCAATTTTCACCCACATATGAATTTGTGTGTAGGAGTTTAATGCAGGGAGGTACTGTATTTGTGTAGTTATGGCCAGAGGCAAAGGATTTTAACAGTAGTGTTTAAAATTGTTTTTTCATAACAATTGTTGATAGCTGTTGATATGTTGTTAAGGCATGCTTCAGATATTCTTAGGGTGCCAATCAAAAGGTAAATGTTTTGTCTGTATTATAATATCTAACCATGTAGGGCCTCCTGAGGAGTTACATAACGTGCTGAAAAGCAAAATATACTTGTCCTATATTATTTCAATCACATTAGCTAACTTCATATGTTTACTATCAAAACATTTTTATTTATTACACCATATAAGTATATGTTGCAAGTTAAATTAATTGCGTTACATTCATTTTAATGTGTTAATTTGCATCCTGCTTCTATAAGCAAGTACTGTGATAGCTGCATGACATTTCATTTATGAAAGAACATACTGGAGTTATTGCATAAGATTCATTTAAGTTTATTTTTATTTTTTAAAAAGTAACTTGAAAAAAATTAAAAGAGTTTCACTTAAATCTTTGGAGATTGTTTATAAGGATTATCTTCATTTTTTGGATAACAAGGGTCCCAATGATAAAAGCATTGTAAAATAGTGATATTTTAAAAAAGGGATCTGTATTGAGATTAAAGGGACATTCAAGTCAAAATGTAAATGCACATAGATTTATTGCATTCGTAAGATATTTGCAATATAGATGTATTGGCAAAAATGCTTCTAGTAAAAGTTATCATCGTTTTAGTGTTAACATTTTTCTCTGCACGTGCATGTGAAGCATAGCTAGATATTGTTACTGCACCCACATTTTAAATAATGCAGCTTCTCAGATCATCAGTGGGGCTTATATCATATCAGCAATTAACAAATTGAGTCATTACCAGATGGCACAAGTACCTTAGGCTCTCTGAGCAAGTGCTGTGTTTAAAATGCTGGTGCACGGTGCATACTCAAATACACTTTTGAAACAGCTATAACTTTTATTAGAAGCATTTTTGCTAATGCATGTATATAACAAAATTGCATCTGTTCAATACCGAAATGCACCCCTGTAGTTTCCAATTTTGTCTGGAATAACCCCTTTAAGGTGTGTTTGAAGGCAATCTCCGTGAGTTAGGTGTTTTAATAAACTTCTCTGTGGGAGGCGATGTTTCTCTGACACTGGCAGCATTTTAAAAGTGTTTTATTTAAAAAAACACATTTTGTATAGTGCAACTGTAATATTAGAAAAGTATCAACGTAAGTTTACATATTACTGAATGTCTTTACTTCTAATATTGCAGATACACTGTACCAAACGTAGTATTAATATATAACATGCTTGGTACAGTGTGGTCACCATATTATAAGTAAAGCATCTTAATACAGTGAAAACTTATAGTGGCTATAAAAAGAATATAAAAAAACCCTTACAATTAAAAAAAAACATGTTTTACATAGTTTAAAGCTGAAAACATTCACTTTGGTTGAACAAAAAAGATGTGGTTACTGTTTTCTATGGTATATTATTATCCCATAAACTAAATCTTCTTCCTAAAAAGAAAACATTGAGGCAAAAGCTAAAAACATATCCTTTAAAGTAATGAAAAGTCTTTAAATACATAGGGCCAGATTACAAGTGTTGCGTGCACGCTGTATCAGGTTTATCATGCCTGTTTGCGTGCATTTGAAGTAGCGCACATATCACAAGTTAAAAGTAAACATGTTTGCTCGGGTGCAATTGAATATAACAATGGGTTGGTGTGACTTCAGACCTCTGGATAACTGTTACATTTGAATAGAAAGTTGCACAAAAAAGTTATAAGGGCTCAAAGATATGAAGTTTCAGGTGTTACGGGGAAAAAATGGCTGCAAATGGCAAACATTGATTGAGATACATACATATACATGTCTAAATATGTATATGTATATATATATATTATATACTGTATATATATATATATATGTGTGTGTGTTTGTTTATATGTGTGTGCATACGTATTTATGTGTTATACTGTATATTTACTGTACATATTTAACATTGCAATGTTCTTTACTTTCAGGATAATAATATATTTATTTCTAAATACATATTTCTATATATATATGTGTATATACCTATACCTGCATATCTATTCCTATATATATATATATATATATATATATATATATATATATATATATGTATAGATATTATTTTGCATGAACAGTATCATATATAAATATATATGTATAATATATATATATATATATATATATATAAATTTCATAAAAAAGTACAATATTTTCTATGTGAAGAACATAGGACTGTAAAATATGTGTTTTGTGCATCGTGTTTCTCAATTTAGACATGAAAAATTAGTATTCTTAAGATGCTTTATATATATATATAGGTAGAGATATATATTGTACCAAAATACCTATGTAGAAATATGTATTTATGTATTAATAAATAGAACATATTCTGGTATGTAAAGAACATTAGAATGTGAAATATTATTTTTGATCGGGTTGGTGCGCTATTAGGGTAGTCTTTTTTTCCAATTTTCACACTCTATTGAAGCCTATGGGAGAATACGTTAACGCAGTCGTTATATTGTAACTTTGGCTTTTTGTGCACGTCGGGTTAGTGCGCGAGCCTAAGTTAGCTCACAAGCGGGAGTGAAAATTATTGCTCCACTCATAATCTAGCCGATAACATAGTATTTAACAGTTTAATACAAACATATAAAAAAACTACATACACGTGCAATATGATATACCCAAACCACAGCCCCTCTTTTTTGTTCTTTAATAACAATGATGATTGCATACAAAGCAACTATATAGGCACTCCATGGAAGTTTCATGGAAGTAACCTCTATATTATTTGGGAACCAAGGCCTAGATTTAGAGTTGGGCGGTAGCCGTGAAAACCAACGTTAGAGGCTCCTAACGCTGGTTTTGCGCTACCGCCGGTATTTGGAGTCAGTCAGGAAAGGGTCTAACGCTCACTTTCTAGCCGTGACTTTTCCATACCGCAGATCCCCTTACGTAATTTGCGTATCCTATCTTTTCAATGGGATCTTCCTAACGCCGGTATTTAGAGTCGTGGCTGAAGTGAGCGTTAGAAATCTAATGACAAAACTCCAGCCGCAGAAAAAAGTCAGTAGTTAAGAGCTTTCTGGGCTAACGCTGGTTTATAAAGCTCTTAACTACTGTGCTCTAAAGTACACTAACACCCATAAACTACCTATGTACCCCTAAACCGAGGTCCCCCCACATCGCCGCCACTATATTTAAATTTTTTAACCCCTAATCTTTCGCTCCGTACACTGCCGCCAACTAAGTTATCCCTATGTACCCCTAATCTGCTGCCCCTAACACCGCCGACCCCTATATTATATGTATTAACCCCTAATCTGCCGCCCCCGCTATCGCTGACCCCTGCATATTATTATTAACCCCTAATCTGCCGCTCCGTACACCACCGCCACCTACATTATAGCTATGTACCCCTAATCTGCTGCCCCTAACACCGCCGACCTCTATATTATATTTATTAACCCCTAATCTGCCCCCCTCAACATCGCCTCCACCTGCCTACACTTATTAACCCCTAATCTGCCGAGCGGACCGCACCGCTACTATAATAAAGTTATTAACCCCTAATCCGCCTCATCCCCGCCTCAATAACCCTATAATAAATAGTATTAACCCCTAATCTGCCCTCCCTAACATCACCGACACCTAACTTCAAGTATTAACCCCTAATCTGCCGACCTGACCTCACCGCTACTGTAATAAATGTATTAACCTCTAAAGCTAAGTCTAACCCTAACACTAACACCCCCCTAAGTTAAATATAATTTAAATCTAACGAAATAAATTAACTCTTATTAAATAAATTATTCCTATTTAAAGCTAAATACTTACCTGTAAAATAAATCCTAATATAGCTACAATATAAATTATAATTATTTTGTAGCTATTTTAGGATTTATATTTATTTTACAGGTAACTTTGTATTTGCAGGTGTTAGTTTTTTTTTCAGCTCAAACAGCCCCATTGTTTTCTATGGGGGAATCGTGCACGAGCACGTTTTTTAAGCTGGCCGCGTCCGTAAGCACCGCTGGTATCGAGAGTTGAAGTTGCGGTAAATATGCTCTACGCTCCTTTTTTTGGAGCCTAACGCAGCCATTCTGTGAACTCTAAATACCAGCGGTATTTAAAAGGTGCGGGAGAAAAAAAGCCAGCGTAGCTAACGCACCCCTTTGGCCGCAAAACTCTAAATCTAGGCGCAAGTTTCTAAATGTAAAAGGACTATCCTCTATCTTAGGTGATCCTTTTCACACATACCTGTCTCACCAGCCTTTCAGTGATGAGATTTGCATCTTTTGAACATCTTTGCAAGTACTCCAAGACTATTTTAAACCATTCTTTTATGTTTCATTTATGCAAGACACTCTAAAATGGCCACAGGAAGTATCGATTCATTAAAGCTCTAGTCATTGCTATTGTATAGTCTGCCTGCAGGGGGCCAGGGCACACATTTATATATGAATAAGTTCATTTAAATATGTACATGTGTTGAGTACGTAATATACTGTACAGATAAGGGGATCTTCAGGACAAGTGAAATCAGGGCCCATCAGCTAGAAATGGCATAGAGCAATGTATTTCTGTTAATGTTTGTCTCTAAGCCGCACGTGCACTGTCATGACTATCACTATCAGTACAGGCATCTTCATAACCTGTATTTCAAACGGGACTGCACAATCATGAGTTAAAAAGGAATCTACTGCAATCTGATCACTGGTTAACAATCTGAATGATATTTCTATGTACACATGATAGGAATACTGAGCATGCTTGCTCAATCACTATATTGTCACTTTAAATATTTTAAAAGCATTGTTTTTCTTTTTTTGCAGTCTTTAAAATGTACTTTTATTGATTTGAAAATGTTGTTTCCTGGTATGGAGTGATCTATATCTAAAAACAAGAAGAGCATTATAGATTTCTATTAGGACTTATGATATCTTCTTAAACTGGATTTTAACAGTACAAAAACTGAAAAACGGGAAATCGCTCCATTCCAACGTTGTACTGTAGCTGCAAAGATGTTCAATGAGATTACTCCTTCATAATGTGTTTTTAAAAGGAAAAGCGGCCAGGTGAACGGGATTTCAAACAGGATAACGCCTAGATTTGTGCAAAGTACAAACTCACACTAATGACAGTGCTTGTGCCTACTTTTATTTTAAAATATTAAAGGGATATGAAACCCAAACAATTTATTTTGTGACTCAGACATAACATACACATTTTTAAAAAAGTTTCCAATTTACTTCTATTATCAAATTTGCTTTGTTCCCATGCTATTCTGTGTTGGAGAGATACCTAGGTAGGCATCTGGAGCACTACATGGCAGGAAACAGTGCTGCCATCTGTTATCTTGCAATTGGATAACATTCTTGCAAAACTGCTGCCATATAGTGACCGAAATAGACCGAATCCTAAGCATATGTCCCTGCTTTACAACCACATATACCTAGAAAACATAAAACAAATTGATAATAGAAGTAAATTAGAAAGTAGTTTAAAATTGCAAGCTCTATCTACATGATGAAAAAAACAATTTGTGTTTCATATCCCTTTACAAGTTACAATATAGTGATTGATCAAACATGCTCAGTACGCCAATCATGTGTAGATACAAATGACATTCATGTTCTTTAGTAGTGATGGATATGGGATTAGATCGCAATAGGTTAATCTCACAAACATAGATGAGCATTTTCCTTACAAAGTGAACAAAGGGGTTAAATCAAAAGAATTTTACTGCAACCTTAAAGTGAAAGTCAATCCTAGCGTTGTACAAACACTAGGATTGACTATTGAAACAAATAAAGGGGATTTTCATTCATGAAGTATAAGATACTTCATGTAGAAAGCTACTTTATTTGTTTCAATCGATCACCGTTCTTAGCTGCTACAGAAGCCCACGGCTAAAACGTTTTTTTTGCTAAGAGGTGACGTTTTCACCTCTTAGCCAATAGCCGTGTGGTAAATCCAACTCCCATGGGTGCCAACCCGGATTTACCACACGGCTATTGGCTAAGAGGTGAAAATGTCACCTCTTAGCAAAAAATGTATGTAATAGTGGGCTGCTGTAGCAGCTAAAAACGGCGATCGATTGAAACAAATAAAGGAGCTTTCTACATGAAGTATCTTATACTTCATGAATGAAAGTCCCCTTTAATTGTTTCAATAGTCAATCCTAGTGTTTGTAAAACGCTAGGATTGACTTTCACTTTAAGAGTTGTAATAGGACCATTTTAAATTTCAGTTTTGAGTGACTTTACAGTTAACACATGAAAAAATCTTTTCGGGAACTTTTCCACTAAAAGCATATTTGAATCTGTTGGCACTTGAAAAACACACTAACCAATTCTGCTGGAAAGCAAATGGCATTTCAGTAGGAAATAGCTATAGATTATGATCAACCCCTGTGTTTACACATAGACAACATTAGCTGGTCTGCTTTACATACGGGATCAGCCCATCTTTTTCCCGCTCACACGCAAAGTAAACTTTTAAAGTGAGCGGGTTATCTTGCACATTACAAATTGAAAGTAAATTGTTTGCTTGTCAGTAAAACCCAATGCACGCTTACTTTAGGACCGCATTTACTTCTTCTCCCTGTAGACTTCACTGGGGGCGCTTTCAAAATAAAAACCTAGTACTTTTTGCTTGCCTGATAACGTACGAACTACAGCGCTAAACTCAAAGGTATTTATGAATATTTAGAGTGGTAGACTCTCCCTTTATTATTCCATAGGGGATTCACAGGAACAAAGTCAGAATGTTTAGGGGAGTATCCCCTTAATCATGTGATACTTTTATTTTATTAATGTTGTGACTTTTTTCTGTGAATCCACTATGGAATAATGAGGGATGATTTTACTCTGAGGAGGCTACCACTCTGATTATTTTTTATATATTGTTTTGGGGCTTTGGCAGTGGCCCTTGGTAGCCCTTCCCGGGCACCTGTGTGCTGGTCTCTCCACCACATACTTTGAGATATGAAAATTTCACATCCCAATGTTCTTCACATAGAAAAAAATGTTCTATTCTATTCTATTGTGTCTTGTGTAAAGACATGTCTAATTTTAGAGATGTTTTTAAGGTGGAAGCTGCAGGCTTTAGCCAAGGACTGAATGTGAGGAGTGAAGGATAGGTTTGAGTCAAGTGTGACCCCAAGACATCGGGAATGTAGGGTAGGGGTAATGATGGAATTATCAACAGTTATAGAAAATGTGGGGGTAGAGATATTGGAAGAAGGTGGAAAAATAAGGAGTTCAGTTTTGGAGAGATTTAGCTTAAGGTAGTGAGAGGACATCCAAGATGAGAAAGACAGTTAGTGACATGGGTTAGTAAGGAAGGAGGTAGGTCTGGTGCAGAGAGGTAGATTTGGGTGTCATCGGCATACAAATGATTTTGAAACCCATGGGACTTTATTAAGGAATCTAATGACAACGTGTAGATTGAAAAGAGAAGGGCACCGAGGACAGAGCCTTGAGGTACCCCAACAGAAAGTGGTAATGGGGCAGAGAATGCTCCGGAGAAGGCTACACTAAATGTACGATTAGACAGATAGGAAGAGAACCACGAGAGAACTGTGTCACAGATGCCGAAGGATTGGAGGGTTTGGAGCAAAAGATGGTGGTCAACAGTGTCAAAGGCTGCAGACAGCTCAAGGAGGATAAGCAAAGAGAAGTGGCCTTTGGATTTTGCTGTAAGTAGGTCATTCGTAACCTTGACAATTGCTGTCTCTGTGGAGTGATGGGGACAAAATGCAGATTGCAGTGTGTCAAGAAGAGAGTTTAGTGTAAGGAAATGGGATAGACGTGCATATACTAGCTTTTCAAGGAGCTTTGAGGCAAGAGGGAGTAGCGAAATTGGGCGGTAGTTGAATGAAGAGGTTGGATTGAGGGAAAGTTTTTTGAGGATAGGTGTGACCAGTGCATGTTTTAGATATGAGGGAAATATACCAGTGTTGAGGGAGAGTTTGAAAATGTGTGTGAGTAAGGGGGTGAGAGTAGAAGAGAGGGAAGGGAGTAGCTGTGAGGGGATGGGGTCGAGGGGACAGGTAGTGAGGTGGGAGGATAGTATAAGGGCAGAAACTTCATCCTCATTAACAGGGGCAAAAGGACTACATTTTTGGATATTTGGGTTTTGGATGATTGTGGGCTTTTGAGGGGGTGGGAGATTGGTAGTATGTTGAGAGCTGATTTCATTTCGGATGGAGTCAATTTTGTTATTAAAGTGGCTTGCAAAATCTTGAGCTGAGAGAGAAGTTGTATTAGGAGGTGGGGGTGGGCAGAGAAAAGTATTGAATGTAGAAAATATACGTTTTGGGTTAGAGTAAAGAGCAGAGATGAGATTAGAGAAGTATTGTTGCTTATAAAGATTAAGGGCAGAATAGTAGGAGTTTAGGATGAACGTGTAGTGAAGAAAGTCAGCTGAACTCCGAGAATTAATCCAGTGTAGCTCAGCAGTACGGGAACATCTGCGTAGGTACTGTGTCAGTATATAGCATATATCCCCACCCCCCATGAAGTGACAATGTAATATTCATGGTAACATATATAAATAAATCAAGTGATCATAGTGAATTAATATGTGTGAATACATTTCTGTTAAATGAAGTGTTTGGAAATCATGGTGTTAATCATAAAGATGGGAATTAACCTAGCTGTATAGGCGATTGCATTGTTCATTGAAGCACTACCATACCTAACTCCGTGTGAACATTAATACTTCTGTGTTAGACGCATATGCCCACACCAGTCTGATCAATCACATTATCTGCTGATGTAAACATTCACGCCCCACCAGGGCTTTGTTCAGCAGAACAGATAGCCTTATGAAAATGCTGATAGTGACTATTAATAGTGAATAAACCACAATGATGAAAAAGATCACAATAATAAACAATTCAAAATTGTATCTAGGTACCTCACCAGGACTGGAACAAAATATCCATATATTCCACTGTGTTTCATCCTGCAATATATATAGTAAATAATAAAAAAAAATATTAGTCAGTATACAAAAAACCATAAGCCATAGATGAATGATAGGTTGGAATATAACATAATCAGCTTGAGAGATAACTAGAGTTATAAAAGCATAAAAACATATGAGGTTATAAACAATCTACCATAAATGGTCCCCTAAATTTACTAGATGGAAATATATCTCTCAATAATAAAGATTAAATAGTAATAATCTAATTAGTATATATGTATGGCAGCCTAATGTTAAATGATACCGATAAAAAGCTAGATTTCCATTTAAACAGTCCAATCATTATAGTAGAGATGTTATAGACTATAGCTTATAAATGGGAACTCTCCTAGTAAGTGATGATCATAGCCCAACTAATCTATGAATCTATGTTCCTAAGACATATGTCAGAGATAAAATTTACAATTTGATAGATAGACAAGAAGTGTATATGAATAAAAGGAGTGACACTATATTTCAGATTGTTCAATATCATAATCATATATGTACATGTGCATCCATAATGGCCTCTGTAGATTGTATAGAATATATTATGTGATTGATCCTAAAAATGGGGATAGCGATTAATATGGAGGCATATCTTATGTTAAAGGGATACGTTTACCAACTGTAATGTCAAACAGCGAAAAGAACCCTGTAGAGTCATATTATATTAAACAATGCCAGTCAAGTTTGGCATTAAGTCCATTTGGATGAATGGTGTTCAGACGGTAAATCCATCTGGCCTCACATCTGAGAAGTAGTTTTCCTCTATCCCCTCCTCTCCTAAGTGAAGAGATGTGGTCGTTAAGTCTAAACCTTAGATCAGATACTGTGTGTTTGTTTTCAAGAAAAAGACGGGCTATTGGCTCTTCCCTGTTCTGATGGCAGTTCTAATGGCTGAATGATGATTGGCAAACCTCATGCGGACATTATCTTCAGTTTTCCAACATAGTATATCCCACATGAGCAGTTCAAAAGATAGATTATGTACTTGGTAGTACATGTTAGAAAAAATCTGATGGCGTATTGGCTATTGTTGTGTGAATGTTCAAAATAGTGACCTGGGATCATAGAATTGCACGTCGTGCATGATATGTATCTGAAAGAGCCTGTTCTTTTAGTTTTGAGCCATGAGTAATCAGTGTAACAGTGTGTAGGATCCATTTGGAGTAAAGTGTTTCACAAGTTACTGGCTCGCAAGTTACATGCTTCTATGTGAAGAACATTGCAATGTGAAATATTTACATTAAAACACAGTAAAACATAATACAAAATATTAAAATTGAATGAATTATATATATATTATATATATATATATATATATATACATGTGTATATATTTATATATACATATATAAACATATATATAAATATATACATACACACACACATATATGTATATATACATATATATATATATATATATATATATATACACACACACACACATACTTAGACATATATATATATATATATACATTTTATTTATATATATATATATATATATATATATATATATATACACATACACACATAAAAGCCCTTTCCAGTCAAACACCTTGTCATATACCAAATACCTTTTAACCCGTTTACTTTTAATTGTAATACACATGCAAGTTAACGTGGTTGCGATATTGCTAACTTTACTAGTACTACTTGTAATCTAGGCTATAAGTGGAAACAAATTATATAGTACAGTGTTCCTTTAACTTGTGTATTTAACTCCTTTGCAGGAGCATTTTCTTTTTGAATTTTTATGTCTATTTAAAAACATTTATTTTCAGAATTAAACAACAATATTTATTGTCATCATAAACAATGTGATAAAAAAATTCTTCAGAAAATGTGTTCTATTAAAATATATACGTAAAAATAATGGCGTACACATATCCCCTTTATAAGTAACATCCATTTGTTATTTATTTAGGTCATGATTCCACATTGTTCTGCAGAATGATGCCCTCTTGTCCTACCACTAACCTGATATGTTTTGCTGGTTTGTTAGATGGGTTTTTACTGTTAAAGACAAGCATTGGCTTAAAAGCATTGTGGGTAGTGTGTATGTATAGGCATTCTTTAATCTTCTGCATATTAATTCCTTTTACTTCTTCTGGAAGATTATTTTATGTATCAGTTAGGATTGCTGTAGAGGTTCCACAAATGACTATTAAGCTGATATATCAAGCTATGATCCGCTGTCTAATAACTATTTTGTTAAAAATGCTTTTATCCAAGACATAATCAATAATCAAGCCTATTCATCAAAATGTTCATCATTCTTCTCCAATGAATACATATTACGTTCATGAAATTTTTACAAATAAATTTTGTTTATATTATATATTTTAGTAGGGTGCATATGAAAGTTTCCAGCTTACTTTTACCATAAATTGACTAGTAATCTTTAAAGGGTCAACTACTACTACATAGTCCATAGCTTCTTAACTCCAGGGGGACAAATTATCAAGCTCCGAATGGAAGTTATGAAGCAGTGGTCTAAAGACCGCTGCTCCATAACTTGCCCGCCTGCTCTGAGGCGGCAGACAGAAATCAACCTGATCGAATACAATCGGGTTGATTGACACCCCCTGCTAGCGGCCAGAAAATTGGAAAGTTGTTTAAAGTTGTTTAAAATTGTATGTTCTATCTGAATCATAAAAAAAAACATTTGGGTTTCTTTTTTTTTTAAAAAACTTTTATTTATAACCAGCAATATATACAATTATACAAGTCTTTAACTTTCCGCACCACGCAAGGTACAATATAACACAGTATATAAAGGAACCTTTGGTACAGACAGTTAGCTCCTTATTATCATCATGCTATTGTGGGAATTTTTCCACCTATTAGGTATCAAACAACAGAAACCAGAAAGGAAGAAAAAAAAAAAAAAAAAAAAAAAGGAAGAGGGATATATATATAAATTGCCTCTCCCCGTCCATCATGCCCCCTCCAAGCCTCTAGATATCCGGGAATTCTTTTCCGGCTATGGCTACTTCTAAATATAAAGTACCCTTAAAGGGAACGATAAGTTGTTTTTGTATTTCTATAGGGTAAGCTAGAATAATGTTCTTCCATTTAGAAAAAAACTCTTAATTTGAGTTTCTGAATTAATGGAAGTATCCATTTGTTCCATAATTATCTGATTTTGTAATTTTTGTCTAAATTCTGTCATATTTGGGGCTTTATTTGATTTCCAATATTTCAAAATCAGTAATCTGCCCACCATTATTATCGCGTTGAGCTGTCGATTATTTCGATATTGAGTTTCTTTTTGATTATCTATTAGAAAAAATACATGGTTCTCTAGTATTTTAAGTTGATTATTATTTGCTTTATTTATCCAATAATTTATCTTACACCAAAATTTCTTTATTTTAGGGCAGCTCCAAAAGCAGTGACGTATATATGCACCCCTATCCTAACACTTATAGCAGTATGATCTTGCCATATCCCAGCAAGCTTGAATCTTAGGGGTGATATATGTTCTATTTATCAATTTTGTATGTGACTCTCTCCAAGATGTTGAAAAAATTGCTGCATCTAATAACTTAACACTTTTCTGAATCATCTCTGTGCTAACTTGCCAGGCCTGTGCAATCCTTTGCACCTGTTATTGTCCAAGACAACACAGAGTTGTTTTGTATAGTAAAGAAATAGAAAATTTACCCATTTTGAATAGATTAATTACTGGCCTCAAAATACTCCATGTATCATCAGCCTGGCCTTCCAAGACAAGTGTCTGGATATAATGTTGAACCTGTAAAAATGCATAAAATTCTCTATTTGTGAGCCCAAATTCATTTTGAAGGTCCAAAAATGACTGAAATCTCCCTGTATTGTGCTCTTTAATTTGTGATATAAACCTTAAACCTTTCAACATCATGGCTTTGGAACCATTGGCCATTCGTCTAAGGGAAGATATTGAAGGTATTAAATTTAATGAGACAGATCACAACTCTACTAAACGCAGATGATTTATTAATATTCTTGTCTAATACTAAGGATAATATTCCCAGATTAATGCAAATTTTGCAAAATTTTATTGCCTTTTCAGGCTACAAAGTCAACACAACGAAATCAGAAATATTCTGGCTAAGAAAACAAGAAAATTCCTACCTAGGATCCCAGTTTAAAGAAGCTATCAAAGTATTTACGTACTTGGGAATTAAATTATCCAGAGATAGCAACGAATGGTACAGGCTTAATTATCCTCCTATTTTGCTAATATTTGCTAATAATGTTAAATAGGTAGGGGGATAATGGGCAGCCCTGTCTTGAACCTCTGTGCAACTGAAAGTTGGCCGTTGACCTGTTATTAATTATAATAGCGGCATTTGGTTGCTGATAAATTATATCTATAAATTTTGCGAATGGGCCCTCAACTCCAAACCTAATGAGTGTTGAAAACAAATGATCCCAAGTAATGGAGTCGAAGGCCTTCTCTGCATCTAATGTCACTATAGCTGCGTCAGGTATTCTATCCCTATTTTTTTTCTGTGCTATATTCTGGTAAAAATTTAAGATCAATTGTATTTTCCCTAAATTACATGAGGAGTTTCTGCCAGGCATAAAGCCTACTTGGTCCTTATGGATAAGAGGGTCCATAGCTAATTTAAACCTGTTTGCTAAGATACTTGTCAGAATTTTGTAGTCGCTATTTAGAAGCGAAATTGGTCTATACGAACTTATCTCTTCTTTGTCTTTCCCTTTTTTAGGGATTAAGGCTATTAACGATGACGTAAAATATTTGGAACAAGGCGATCCATCTATATAGTAATTATTAAATAGCTTTTCCAAAATTGGTGCAATTTCATCTATAAGACATTTATATAGCTCTGCCGGGATCTGATCAGGTCGGGCAGCTTTATTGGCAGCTAATCTCTTAATGGCAGTAATGACTTCTTGCTGAGAAATGGGTTTGTTTACCTCTTCTAAATTGGCTTTCCCTATCTTGGGGATCTTTAGTTCATTCCAGAAATTCTCTTTTACTTGTAAATTTATTTCCTGTTCTGAGTATAATTTTTTAAAGAATTGGAGGATATGTTCCTCAATTTCTTCAATATTAGTGACTCTACCCTGTGGGGTCTTAAGAGATTCAATCCGAGATTTTTTTTGTTTGATTTTAATTATGTTAGCCAAAAATTGCCCAACCTTACCCCCATATCTATAAAAAGAAAACCTAGTCCTTAACTCTTCGCGTGCCAATTTTTGGGATATAAATACCTCCCTTTCTTTCTTTTTCCTCTGATAAGATTCCCATCTTATCTGAGTTGGATCATCAATATAGCTATTATATGCATTACGTAACTGATTTGCAAATTGTGTGTCTCTAGCCGAGATTATTCGTTTTTGAGTCACTAAGTAGGCCTTAATCTCTCCCCTTATTACGGCTTTAAATGTTTCCCAGAGAGTTTCGGTTCGTATTTCCGGGGCATAATTATGTGTGTAAAACTCCCCCATCTTAGCTTTAGCCATGTTTTAAACTGTACATTAGTCGTAAGATACTTTGGAAAAAAAAAACTATTACCTACTATCCGTTTATTCCAGATTTTAATACTTAGTGTGATAATGGCATGATCTGAAATTAGTATTTCTTTAATATCAGTTACTATCTCAAAATTTTAAATTCTATCTGTTATTAAGAAATAGTCCAATCTGGACATTGTATGATGTGCCTGTGATTTACATGTGTATTCTTTTGCGTCCGGATTCTGCAACCACCATATATCTTTAACCCTAAGTGTTTTGTTAAACATTTTTTCTGCTTTAGCCTCCTTTTAAGTATTCTTATTTACAGTGTGTGGCAGTCTATCTAGTGTGGGATATAATGTCCGATTAAAATCGCCCGCTATAATTAGGTTTTGTGAATGATATGGAAGAAGTTTGACTTGTAAAGTGTCCCAAAATGCCTTATCCGGTTTGTTTGGGCCATAAATATTGCATAGTATCAAGGTCACTCCCTCTACCTCTAATTGAAGGATAATAAATCTTTCATCTGGATCTAATTCTGTCCATAAAATTCTATATTGAAGTTTTTTAGTCAAAAGAAACGCGACACCTTTCTTCATATGAGCACAAGGCATCCCCACTACCTCCCCCACCCAGCCAGTTGTTAGCTTAACCAATTCTATGTCTTTTAGATGTGTCTCTTGTAGGAAGACTATATCCGGATTACATTTTTTAAGTTGGGATAATATCTTTTTCCGTTTTTGAGGGGATGTTCCAAGAATCCATAGTTAATTGGTCTTTCATTTGCTTATTTTAAGGAATATTATGTCTGTTACCTATTATTGAGTCTAAATCACTTCCCGGCGTGGGGAGGAACCGTTGGAGGGGGGGAGGGAAGAGAAAAAAAAAAAAACAAGGGGGAAAAGAAAAGAAAAAAAAGCCACTCATTGAGTTGAAAAATAGAAAAAAAACACAAGAAGTTGGCAATAGATACATAAAATACAACCACCATACTCTTTGCGGCTGGACTGGTCATCGTACCAGTTTTGTGTCCTATCCTAGTTGTAACTAATATCTATGTATTGTGTATCTGTTTGCATCAATATTTTACAGGGAAATACCTTTACTTTTAAAAAAAAATATTTACTTCTCCTATTTCGCTCAACATCACATGTTCATTGTCTGTAAAGGTCTTTATTATTGCGGGTTATATAATTGTGGCCTTCATGCTCATATTAATTAATTTGGTGCAAGAAGGCACCATTTCTCTCCTCTTTAACGAGGTTTCATTAGAAAAATCTTGGAACATTATATTTGGGTTTCATGCCCTTTTAAATATTAGGTTGAATAACCAAGTTCTTAAACTCTAAGGCATGATCATTTTACCTTAGTCCCACAGAGGCTTCGTTTCAATGAGTTACCAACAAGACTGTCATAATTGTTAAAGGGACTTAATTGCATTGTACAATAAAATATCTTGTTTGCTGTATTTGCTTTTCAATGGCCAAACGTCCTCCACCACTTGCCTTATCTGAATGAGCCATTACAGATTTGTTACTGGAGTAGACATGGCTAGTCATTGTCATTTGTATTTAAAACTGTAATTATTTTTCAGTATCTTATCTTGTCACCTTAGCTGAGGTCAGGGCATGGCTTGTGATGTCTGCAGTTTGCACTTTCAGTTTTCAGAATTGGAAAAACAACCATTACAGGGATACATTTGGGATAATTTAATTATTGAAGGTATGTTGCAAAGTTTTTTTTACTACATATAATGAAACATTGTATATTGCAGCCTCAAAAATGTAATGTCCCTTTAATTGCTTTCACAGCAAATCCATGCAAACTGCAACTGGAAAGGTGTATCTCATGCAATACTACAGCTACAAACATCACCCTAAACAAACAATTAAAAAAAGGAAATTAATATAATAGTAGTTTAGTGGAGCAGGTATATGTTATAAAGTAGCTGTTCTCTAAACAAGCCAGAAACAGGGATTTTCTACATTTAAATACCATGAAACTGATTTTTTATCCTGACTGAATGAATATTAATGATTGTGCTTTTGACAGCAGAACACTGGTGTACTACATTTTTGTCTATCTGAAAGCTGTAAAACAGCTTTTCTTTTAAAGTGTTGCTATTATAAGTAGATCTCTGGCAGAGACTTTAATTTTTTTTTTTTAATTTTTTTTTTTTTTTCAATTACAGTTATATAAACTTTTATAAACGTATAATTCAAGTGTTAGAAACTTAAATACATCAGGAAAAGAAAAAGAAAGTTTCCAGTCATGGAGGGGAGAAGGGGAAAATAGAAAGAATTAATTGGGAGGGATTTAACAGCTGGCCTGAGGAGGATATTATTATAATTAACAAGTATCATTTACAAACGACGTGTGGGGGTAGGATTCCAGACGGCCAACATCATTTCATACATAACCATTTGGTTACTCCTAAAATAATGCAATTTTTCCAGTATTAGTAGCTCCTCTACAGTAGAGCGCCATTACACAAGCGTGGGCACTTCCTTAGATTTCCAGAATATTGGGATAAGCTTCTTAGCTCCTGTGAGCATAATCAAGAGAAGGGCCCGGATATGATCGGTTTTAATATTAGGAAGGTGTAGTAGTAACATCGTTTCAGGCGTGACTGGTATAAGTATGTTAAGTTTAGTTGACATTTCCCCGAGAACTGTCACCCAGTAATTTGTCAGTCTAGGATACGCCCCCCATACATGTATGAGCGTGCCCAGCTCTCCACACCCTCTCCAGCATGTGGCATTAGCTGTTGGAAATAGCTGATGTAGTCTTGATGGTGTATAATACCATCTGGTTGAAAGCTTAAGTTGTATTTCCTGTACTTTAGCTGAGACAGAGGAGCGCTTAACCAGTCTAAATGATCTAAGCCACTCCTCCTCATCTATTATGTTGTTAAGATCCCTATTCCATGCTCTAGTGTATGAGGGTAATTGTGTGTCTGGCGGTGTGAGAAGCAGTTTATATATCTTCGAGATCATGCTTTTTGGTGGAACCTTTCCCGTGCATAGCAACTCGAAAGGGGTGAGATCCCTGAGAAAATTATCTCTTTTTTTGTGATACATCAGAAAGTGGGATAGCTGATGGTATCGCAACCATGATGAGAAGATATTCCTGTATTGTTCCAACATTTCTTGTTCTGAGCACAACCTTCCCTCTTCTAGGGCAAAGTGTAAGATTCCTGCTCTCAAGCTGTAAGGTGTGAGCATACGTTTGCCTAGTTCATAATATGGTATCTCAGGGTTTTCTATGATTGGTAACATTGGTGACACAGTGGACGATATATGTGTACTAGTAGCAATTAATTTATCCCACTCGTGTAAGGTTTCCAACACTAGGTGGTATTTGTAAAGTAGCTTAGGGCGTCTCGATGCAGGGATCCACGCCAGGGTTCCGACGTTATTTGTCTGAAGGATCTGACCGTCTATTCTAACCCATTGTTTCTGTGTGGTGTTATGCGACCACTCAGTTAGTCTCTGTAAAAGTATAGCCCTTCTGAACAAAGTTAAGTTGGGGAAGCCCATTCCTCCTCTATCACGGGGAAGGTATAGTGTCTCGGTTTTACGCCAGACCAGATAAATTGTTCTATAGTTCTTTGTAACTGGGGTAAAAAGTCTGTCAGCAAATTAATTGGGACAGTTTGCATGACATACAGTATACGCGGTAATATATTCATTTTAATTAGGCCTATTTTTCCTAGCCATGACAAAGACTTATTCCTCCATGAGGACAGATCGTTAATTATTTCTTTCCATAGGGTAAGATAGTTATTCTTATAAAAGTCGGAGGAATTTGCGGATAAATATATACCTAAATATTTCAACTTGGAGGATGCTATGGGGACTTTATGATCTGTTGCTAAATGTTGAATGTGCTCTAGAGGGGCATTTATATTAAGAAGTTCCGATTTTGAAAGATTTAAATGAAAATTAGAGAGCGCCCCATATTCTTGTATTTCATTCAAGAGGTCAGGGACCGAGATATCGATGTCTGTGAGGGTATAGAGAACATTGTCGGCGTATAACGCCTGTTTATGCTCTGTGTTACCAACATGAATCCCCTTGATATTCGGATTATTTCTAACTTTCTGCGCCAGCGCTTCAATTGAAAGGGCAAAAAGTAGTGGGGACAGGGGACATCCCTGTCACGTCCCATTTGATATATCAAATGTATCCGATAGGATTCCATTTATTCTGACCCGTGCATTTGGGGCTGAATATAATGCAAAGGTCATATTAATAAAGGATTCCCCAAAGTTCATTGCCTTCATGACTTGACGCAGAAAAAGCCAATCAACACGGTAGAAGGCCTTCTCCACATCCGTCGAAAAGAGAGCCATAGGCACTCCTTCAACCTGTGCGTAATTTAGTAACTGAATCACCTTGTTAGTATTGTCTCGCGCCTCTCTACCTGGCACAAAGCCAACCTGGTCTGACGAAATGAGATTCGGAAGGTGTTTATTGAGGCGGTTTGCTAATATTTTAGCTAGAATCTTAATATCCATGTTTAGTAACGCGATGGGTCTAAAATTCACTGGAGAAGTGGGAGGTTTGCCCGGCTTAGGGATAACTGTAATATGCGGGTCAAGCATTGTGCTAGCAAGTGTGGAGTTTTCTATCAAGTTATTAAAAAGTTGAAGCATCAAGGGTCCTAATGTTTTAATATATAATTTATAGTACTTAAGGGAGAACCCATCTGGACCTGGGCACTTACCGCTAGGGAAATCTTTAATAGCCTGGGTAAGTTCTTCTGCAGAGACAGGCGCGTCTAGACTCTTTGTTCAGATTCCAATTGCGGTAATTTAGGCGCAGCTAAATATTGATCTATCAGAAGTTTCTTAGTCAATGTGCTATTGGTTTGATCACCAGAATCTGATGTGTGCATTATATTATATAAAGAATTATAATATGAGTGGAAGGAGTTTGCAATTTGTTTACTACCTTTCATCATTGTACCGTCTGGGTTTTGTATAAAATGTACATGTTTTTAACTGTTTTCTACGGACAGCTCTAGCCAATAGCTTCCCAGGCTTATTGCCTCCCTCATAGTATTGTTGTTTCACGGCCAAAGTCTTACGCTGGTAAGCCTCAAAAAGGTGTGCGTTCAAATCTTTTCTAGCATTATCTAATGCCTTCCTCGCATCTGAGTCTAGTAGGTTTCTCTTATGTGTCTCTTCTAATTGTGTTATAATTTTTAATAGTTGGGTATGTTTTAGTCTATATTGTTTATTGAGATGAACTTTATGTTTGAGGAATTCTCCCCGCATGACGCATTTATGTGCTTCCCAAAAATTTATAGGTGAGGTTTGTAATGGGCTGTTATGCACTAAATAATCATTCAAAGATTTTTGAATTTCTGCGTTTATTATAGGGTTATTCAACAAGGTGTCTTCAAGTCTCCAGATGTATGTTGTGGGGGGGAGGTCAGGCCATTGGACCGAGCATGTAACGGGTGCGTGGTCTGACCAGGTTATTGGTCCAATAGAGCAGGAAGTGACCATGTCAAGCCCAGTCAAGTCAGTAAATAAATAATCTATATGGGAATATTTATTGAGTGGGGGGGAATAGTATGTAAAATCCTTACTTGTCGGGTATAATGTTCTCCATATGTCATGTAGTAGGAGATTTGAAATGGTTGTCTTAACAGATTTGATTATTTTAGTTGGGGTACTAGCCATGCCATTTGACGTGTCCAATTGCACATCCATAGTAATATTAAAGTCACCAGAGAGAAACACCGGGCCCTTCATGAGATCTAAGAGAAGCTTTGAAATTTTAGTTACAAACAGATGCTGATCAGAATTTGGGCTATAAAGGGTGGCTAAAGTAATTGGGTGCTCATATAGCAGTCCTGTCACTATCAAATATCTGCCTTCTGGATCTTTCTCAATGTGTGTGATCTTAAGAGGGACAGAATGGTGGATCAATATGCCCACTCCTCCCTTCTTTGCTGAGCTTGAGGCAAAGAGGGCCGTTGGTATTGCGCATTGAACCATTTCGGCTCTTTTCCCTTACGAAAATGTGTTTCTTGGAAAAAAAAGCACATGACTATACAAGTTTTTAAGAGCTCTAAAGGCTATAGACTTTTTACCTTGATTGTTCAATCCTTTTGCGTTGATTGTGGTCAGAGTGAGGCCATGCGAGCCAAATTTGCTATGTTGGTGATTCATGCTGGGGGAAAAAAAAAGGGGTAGAGAGGGAAAAGATTTAAAAAGAGGAAGTCAAAGTACGGAAAGTAGAAGAAGAAAGAACCTGGTGTATAAGTGTATACAGAAAATACACTGTGTGTAGATTAAAGAGCTTCAATATTCAGTTGTAGGCCAACTGAGGTATAACAACAAATGAATACAGTTGGGGTAGTAACCCTCAAACAAGTACAAGGTAGAAATAAACTTAGGTCTCTTGATGGCTGTTATACCCAAGTGGTGATATATAAAATAAAAAAAAGGCATAATAGGAAAATAAGTAAAAAAGGAGGGGGGGAAGTGGGTGTAGATGTAGAAGGCAATTAGGTAAAGGAAAGAAAGGGGCGTATGAAAGGGAGGTGGTAGGTTAAGACATAGAGCCTCAAGTCCTTACAATTCACACCGGTAACATGCATAATTGATGCTAACAATATAACATTTAAATATCTAACCTTGCACAATTTTGTTTCCTTAAACAATGAAAGCATATTGTGTACATTCCATAAACTGTAGACAACATCAAAGGTGATTATGTGTCCTGAAAAGTTAAACAGTGCAAATAACAATTAAAGTATAACCTAGTAGCCTAAGGCATATTATGAAGTTGCACACATTTTAGTGATTTTTAAAAGATCACACCTCACAATTATTGCAAGGGAATTTTTTAGCAAGTGGGTAACAGATTCCACACCCCATATCTTAATACATAATATACACAAACACATTGCTACTATCCTCTGATGTTAAAGGCTGTGCAATCTGCATTGGCGGATCTGGGAAAAATTCCTTTCTTCCCCATTTTTTCTAAACAACCTGCTCTATCGCAACCAGTATTAAAGGGCTTTAACGGTGTTTGCAGGGGAGTTCTCCTGCTGTTGTCGGTCATCTCCGATTGAGAGACTTGCATAAAATGCTTGGACATCTGCTCCTGGTCTGTACATTGCAATTTTGTTATGGTGAGTGGCCACCAGCGACACCGGAAAGCCCCACCGGTATTGGATTTTATGTGCCCTCAGCTTGGCTGTAATGTGACCCATGTCCCTTCTTTTCTGTAGGGTAGTTGGGGACAAGTCCGAGAAGATTTGCAAATCCTCACACGCATGTTGTACCGGGTGTTTGGTGCGAGCGCATCTAAGAATCTCTTCCTTGTCTTTGTAGCTTAAAAAACGGACAATGATATCTCTGGGGGGCGCTTTGGGTGGCGGTTTTGCTCTGAGCGCTCTATGTGCGCGTTCCAACACTATATCTGGAGAGGATGGAGAGTCCTTCAGGGTGCGGAACAAACTCTGTAAGTATCCATCTATAGCTGGTGGGTGGATGATCTCTGAGATCCCCCTAATTCGCAAGTTATTCTGGCGACTTCTGTTGTCTAGGTCTTCGATTTTATCTGACAATAGTTGAATTACTTCTGAGTGATCTTGAATCTCAGTATGCATTTGCTGAACAGTGGCTGAGTGTGCCGTTTGTGCGTTTTCAACTTGAGACATCCTAGTGTGTAACACATGGATGTCCTTCCTAAGGTCATTAAAAAGGTTGCGCATTTCCTGAACTGCATTTTTAATATCTTCCTTTGAGGACAAATGTCGCAAATCTTCTTTTCTTATTAGATGCTTCACCTGTATATCAGGACTCTGTAGCTGTTCACTGTGCTCATGCAGGCTAGCCTCCATTATATCAGGTGGAAATGAGCTAGGGTGTTCAACTTGTTTCAAATATTTATTGAGTGTGCGCACAGGTGTATGTTTGTCAGCCTTAATCTGCTTTTTACAAGGCATCCCTCAGCCTTACCTCCAGTATGTGGATAGGGGGTCTAATCTGCCTATTCACACAAAGTACACACTACTCTTGCAGTTCCGTTAATTAAAATTGTAAGCAGAGGACAGTGACTAGAATATATGTCAGGTTATGCAAAAGGCTCTGTTGTAATGCCCTTGTTGCAATATAAAAGTGGGCTCAGGCCACCCTGCAAGGTGAAGAATAATTTTTTCAGACCCTAATGGTTCACATAGTTCCACTAAGTCAATAATTCAGTATAATATACTTGGTACCGTTGTGCAGATAACTGCAGGTCTTTACAGTCCACAGATGAGTGAATAGATGTTACTCTGATTGCGTGTTATATGTAAAATAAAAAAATAAAAATAAGAAGAAAGATATCCAGAGAATAGATCCTTTTTCTTATATGAGTACCCACTCTCCTTTGTAATGAATCAGATTCTTTTTACAGGCTAATGTTCATCAGATTCTTATGGGGTCTATCTCAGAGTGGCAAATCTTGTTAGGAATAAGTAAGAACTGAGGAACAGCTGTTTATTTTAACAATAATAGGGCTGTTATCCGTGTGCTTCTTTATGGCAGACCTTGAATGAGAGCAAAGACCTGCAGTGTTACCCTTGTATACCCATAAGCAACCGGGTGACTCGTGTGGCGCATTTGGGCCTAGAGATTTCTATCAGAGCGCCGTGGTATGTGTGAGTCAGCTTCCTTACCCGAGTCTCCACAGTTATGCTTGTCCTCTCCGCGCCGAAACGGTCAACAGGTGTCAGGCAGTTCTCTCCGCTCCCATCCACACAAACCGGTGTTAGTACGTGAGTCACCCCGGTGCCAAGGGGCCCACGCTTCCATCTTTAATTAGATGCGATTGTAAGTCTCTGTGCAGCTCCGGCAAGCGATCGCATAAAGGCTTCCCCTTTTTCTTTCGTTTTTGCGGCAGCTATGACAGGGGGCAAGTTAGAAGTATATTATCCCCCAAAGATGAACAACTTGGGATGGAATTATGCCTTAATTATATGGTGTACTGAGGGTTTTAGAGCACGCTTAAAACACAGCCATCTGCCTGCATGGCTAGGCTCCGTCCCCCGAGACTTTACATTTTTAAAATGAATTCCATAGTAACATTAACTCTTTCTTTATTTCAATAATGTCTAATCAATTAAAAGATTAAGGATAACATAATTAATGTTGTCATTTATAACTTTTAAATGAAAAGGTGATTTTATGATGTAATTGTCCTCTGTAGATTATTTTTTTATTGGCTAATTTTTTATTTTTTTTATACAGAGCTTTGTTATTTACCAAACCATTAAAAAAGCATTTATTACCAGATCACAGAAACAGTTACAGCCTGATCCTCAAAAACTGTCATGGAGAGAAAGGATCACCTTATTTTCCTATATTGTAAAGTTATGTCTATCTTGTACATAATGAATATTATTGAACTCTCCTTAATGAGATACACAGTACCCAAGCAAAAAAAAGTGCCCTTAGAACAATTCCTGAGGGGCCTCATAAAACTAACGAGGCATTGTACAACATCTCACCAGAAAAAAGAGGTTTGGAGAACTGGGCCCTTAATAACAGTGGGTGCCACTGCCATCCAGAAATCTAATTTATGAACCCTCAATAAAGTATAATCCCCTTAGGACTCTCTTATTCTAAAATGATTTATCTATTGCAACACCATTGGTGCAAGACCACCAGTAGGCAAAGGACCAGGAGCACCCATAATGCATACTCTTTAGCCCACAGCACCTAATGGACCATAAGCATCTATAACATAACCACGGGTTCCCTGCAGATAACTGCAGGTCTTTACAGTCCACAGATGAGTGAATAGATGTTACTCTGATTGCGTGTTATATGTAAAATAAAAAAATAAAAATAAGAAGAAAGATATCCAGAGAATAGATCCTTTTTCTTATATGAGTACCCACTCTCCTTTGTAATGAATCAGATTCTTTTTACAGGCTAATGTTCATCAGATTCTTATGGGGTCTATCTCAGAGTGGCAAATCTTGTTAGGAATAAGTAAGAACTGAGGAACAGCTGTTTATTTTAACAATAATAGGGCTGTTATCCGTGTGCTTCTTTATGGCAGACCTTGAATGAGAGCAAAGACCTGCAGTGTTACCCTTGTATACCCATAAGCAACCGGGTGACTCGTGTGGCGCATTTGGGCCTAGAGATTTCTATCAGAGCGCCGTGGTATGTGTGAGTCAGCTTCCTTACCCGAGTCTCCACAGTTATGCTTGTCCTCTCCGCGCCGAAACGGTCAACAGGTGTCAGGCAGTTCTCTCCGCTCCCATCCACACAAACCGGTGTTAGTACGTGAGTCACCCCGGTGCCAAGGGGCCCACGCTTCCATCTTTAATTAGATGCGATTGTAAGTCTCTGTGCAGCTCCGGCAAGCGATCGCATAAAGGCTTCCCCTTTTTCTTTCGTTTTTGCGGCAGCTATGACAGGGGGCAAGTTAGAAGTATATTATCCCCCAAAGATGAACAACTTGGGATGGAATTATGCCTTAATTATATGGTGTACTGAGGGTTTTAGAGCACGCTTAAAACACAGCCATCTGCCTGCATGGCTAGGCTCCGTCCCCCGAGACTTTACATTTTTAAAATGAATTCCATAGTAACATTAACTCTTTCTTTATTTCAATAATGTCTAATCAATTAAAAGATTAAGGATAACATAATTAATGTTGTCATTTATAACTTTTAAATGAAAAGGTGATTTTATGATGTAATTGTCCTCTGTAGATTATTTTTTTATTGGCTAATTTTTTATTTTTTTTATACAGAGCTTTGTTATTTACCAAACCATTAAAAAAGCATTTATTACCAGATCACAGAAACAGTTACAGCCTGATCCTCAAAAACTGTCATGGAGAGAAAGGATCACCTTATTTTCCTATATTGTAAAGTTATGTCTATCTTGTACATAATGAATATTATTGAACTCTCCTTAATGAGATACACAGTACCCAAGCAAAAAAAAGTGCCCTTAGAACAATTCCTGAGGGGCCTCATAAAACTAACGAGGCATTGTACAACATCTCACCAGAAAAAAGAGGTTTGGAGAACTGGGCCCTTAATAACAGTGGGTGCCACTGCCATCCAGAAATCTAATTTATGAACCCTCAATAAAGTATAATCCCCTTAGGACTCTCTTATTCTAAAATGATTTATCTATTGCAACACCATTGGTGCAAGACCACCAGTAGGCAAAGGACCAGGAGCACCCATAATGCATACTCTTTAGCCCACAGCACCTAATGGACCATAAGCATCTATAACATAACCACGGGTTCCCAGCACCCAAAGCAAATATAATCCACATGCAAACCTCCAGCATTAAAAAGGACTTCTGCCATGGTACCCATTAAGCACAAAATTCAACAGCACCCAATGGATCCCCATTCCTTGACTCCTCCAAAGCACACACACCCTCCTATCAAAGTACACGCTTTCATGATCACCCCTAGTGCAATAAGCCAACCTATGTTTAAGTAATGAAAATAAAATTTATCACATGAAAATAAAAATAATTGAAAAGAGGTGTAAGCAAAAATCATGCAAATCTGGCTTCACAAACAAATGAAGTAAGAGAGGCTACTTTACATAGGATATGAAGAACAGTGATATTAAACCCTGAAACAAGAATGAAGTTTACATTCCAGGAGGCAAAGAATAAAACTGGTAAGCAAATAAAGGAACTCCACAAGGAAGCTGAAGCCAAAGATGTGGATAAAGAGAATGACACTTTAAAATTACTGAGGAACAGGAGGCAGCTTGGCACTTTAGAAGTAGATTCATCACAGTGCAGAATAGGTTCACTGCAGGTAGCACGGCACTTAAGAGGTTATTTGCAGGCAGCTTGGCACTGAAAATGTTTTAACTGTTAGCAACACAGCACTGTGACTGGAGAGGTTAGCTAGAAGCAGCACAGGCAGCAGCTTTGCACAAGTTACTGGAGGCAGCACCACAGTAGAGATGTTAACTTTATAAAACACAGTACTGAAGAGGTTAACTGTAAGTAGCATAGCAACGGAGAGTTTAACTGAATGCAGAAAAACACTAAAAATCTATCTGCAAGCAGCACAGCACTGAAGAGGTTGACTAGGTATCAAGGCACTGGAGAGGTTAACATGATGCAGCAAGGCACTGAGGAAGTTAGCCGCAAGCAGTATAAAACTGGAAAGATTAACTGCAGGCAGCATGGCACTAGAGTTGCAAATTGCAAGCAGCAAAGCACTGAAGAGAATAATTGCAGGCAGCACAGCACTGGAGTGGTAAACTGGGGTTAACACATCAGGAAGTAGCATGACACAGGAGAGTAGAAGAAAAACAAAAAGGAGAAAAGAACAATAATCCAAAGGGAACAAACAAGGGAGAAGAGGATGCTTTTTCATTTCTGTAGTGTATGGCAATAAAACAACAGGAAGGATGGGGGCGGTGGAAAAACAACTACCATCATAATATAGCCCTTCTCCTTGAAAGCAAGCTAATCTTTTGACAAGCTTTGTCAGGGTAAGACTTATGAAAATATTTGATCCAAGTAGGAGCACAATCTTGCAATGCTTACTCCCTCTTCAGGGCTATACTGTATATCTCTTCCAATAAATGTGCTATTCAAGCATGCCAGCCTGAATTTTTAAAACCACTATAATTTCAACCAAATTCTTTCCCTATCCATCTACCTCAACAGGAGGAGTTGGAGAAATAATATGATATGGAAGGATTTAAGGCACAAATGACTTTCCTAGGGAGGCAAAGAAAACTTCAAGTGTTTAATACTGGCAAAGTTAGCTGTAATTTAAATGTTACTGGATTAATTTGTGTAATTATTGGAAATGGTCTCACAAATGTACTAGACAACTTCTTGGATGGAATTATCAGACCAAGATTCCTAGAGGAAAGACATAGTTTATTACCAATCCAAGGAGTTGATCTACCTATTCCGTTTGACCATTTATCTATAGATAATTGGCTGAAGAGAAAAACACACTGATCTTCAATTTATTGCAAAACATGTTTCAAAACATGGAACTGAACTGTGTTCCACAATCACAGATAGCATCAGTCCATTGAAATTGAATGACATGGTTGATAGAAATATCTGTATGACCAGCCAGAAGTTAGTCATGAACCTTTGACAACATTTCTCTAGAAAGTCGTCTATGCAGTTTATGCTAAACGATAACATCTCCACAATGTTTTATTTCTAAGTAACTATACTGAAGACCATGGAAAGTAACACATTTGTTCTTTCAAGGATTTTTTCAGGTGAGAGCATATTTGGTAATAAGAATTTTAAAGGAGGAGTAATTTAAAAGTCACAAGACTTAAGCCACCATTGATCTGTTCACCTCACTGAAAGTAAACTAGAGAACAATTTGCTAAATTGGGTTCATGATCTAGTATAATCATTTGGGAAAATATGCAACTGTGCTGCAATGCATCAGGTCACATATAAATAAAGCAGCATACTTTGTTTTTTTACTTATAATATCCTTATTGACCTTTAAACTGGGAAGTCCTCTAAAATATTTGAAATTATAGTATTTTGCCATTCTTATCTAGCAGTAGTGTAATTAACATTTTTCCCATTCAAATAAAGATGTCATAGAAAAAGAATGCTTTAAAAGCAACAGTCATGTTGCTAGAGGGCTTCCCTTTACATCACACATATTTATTTTAAATAATATAACCACATTTGTATAGAATACCTGTTCCCATCCCATTTTACTTCTTCATTTTGTTTATTATTTGGCTTTGTAGTTTGTTGTTTCACTTAAAGGAACATGATACCCCAATGCTGAAGCACTTGAAGGTGATGTAACATAGCTGTAAAAAGCTGACTAGAAATATAACCTGAACATCTTTATGTAAAAAGATGAAGATATTTGAACTCAACATTTCCTAAGTATTCACATCCCAATGTAAAGAGACTGTAAAAAGCCAATCAGGATGCTAGTCCCAGGACTTGCAAGGAAGTGTACATCTCGCATGTGCAGGCACATTCATGTTAGTTTCCTATTCATCTTAAGGAAGTTTACTATGAAACATGACCTCAGAGTCAGCACTGCTGAAGCTGATTGGTGTTTGTTTTTTGTTTTTCTTATTTTTATTTTCAACTTGCAGCTGGACAGTAGCTGAAGGATAACTATTCACAGAACACTTACATTGGTGAGCTGAAGAAATTTTGAGGTAAAATATCATCCCTTTTTACATGTAGATGTTCAGGTAAAATTTTCATTTCAGGTTTTACAGTTTTGCTGAATCATTTTCAAGTGATTTAGTATATGAGTATTATCTACCTTTAACTTAAAGGGACATTAAACAATAAATTAATAATTGCTTGAATAATCTATTCAAAGCTTCAATTGGCCTGAGAGTCATTTGTACATGCATTTTTAAAAAATTATATTAGTTGTTTAAATGTTAAGAAAATAAGGTACAATATCTGTTTTTATTGTAGGTAGAGAAAAGAAGCATTAAAATGGCACACTTAAAGGTTTATAATACCTGAAGAGTGTAGATGGAAGGTAGATATGTTATAGCCAAAAATAGACCAAAAAAATATTAAAATATACCTTTTATTCAATATGCATTAAAATAGATGTGTGGACCATGCCACCAATAAAACCAATGTATGTAATTAACGTGTTGGTGTAAATTAAAAACGTTATCAATGATGAGCACTGCTAGTCCTCCAAGACAAAACTAGTTGTTTTGTCAAATAATCAATAAAAAGTAATTATATATATTAAGTATATATTCTCCTAAGTAAGATATATCCTAGCCCTGACAATCAGTCAGGATCAACACTATATATCTAGGATAAGAACTGTAACGCCGTAGTGATAGGCTAAAACAATTAAGGGTATATATGTATTTGGCACACTGAAGTCTTAATTAACGTAATATTGTATGTCCACACTGACTGAGCTTAGTAGCAAAACAGTGCGCTCAAAAGTAAATATCCACTTATTACCTATTAATACCGTAACCGCTTGCGTTATAGTTATAAAGTTGTTAAATATAACTTACTAGGAGAGTAATAAATGGCATTAGTATATAGCGGTAGACACTTGTATATCCCACTGTATTGTTATAGGACACGGAGGATAAAGCAGATGCGAAACGCGCATCAGGCGTACGCACTGCTTGTCCTCCGTGTCCTATAATGTTGTTGAAATAGATAGTATTATAGTTTTAATACCAAATAGTACTTAGCGGTTTAACTGTTGGCCTATCTGGCAATTAGTTCTTGTAACGCTACTCAGCCCACTGCCTTATAATTTAGTAACTTTTGTGGGGCTTACTTTCTCCCTTATGGGAGATCGCTTTAAATAGATTGTTTAACAATACAGTGGGATATACAAGTGTCTACCGCTATATACTAATGCCATTTATTACTCTCCTAGTAAGTTATATTTAACAACTTTATAACTATAACGCAAGAGGTTACGGTATTAATAGGTAATAAGTGGATATTTACTTTGAGCGCACTGTTTTGCTACTAAGCTCAGTCAGTGTGGACATACAATATTACGTTAATTAAGACTTCAATGTGCCAAATACATATATACCCTTAAATGTTTTAGCCTATCACTACGGCGTTACAGTTCTTATCCTAGATATATAGTGTTGATCCTGACTGATTGTCAGGGCTAGGATATATCTTACTTAGGAGAATATATACTTAATATATATAATTACTTTTTATTGATTATTTGACAAAACAACTAGTTTTGTCTTGGAGGACTAGCAGTGCTCATCATTGATAACGTTTTTAATTTACACCAACACGTTAATTACATACATTGGTTTTATTGGTGGCATGGTCCACACATCTATTTTAATGCATATTGAATAAAAGGTATATTTTAATATTTTTTTGGTCTATTTTTGGCTATAACATATCTACCTTCCATCTACACTCTTCAGGTATTATAAACCTTTAAGTGTGCCATTATAATGCTTCTTTTCTCTACCTACAATATAAACTATGTTATATAGGCATTAGGCACTACCTACTGGTGCACCTAGGAATCCACCAATAGGTCTAAGGTTATATACCTCCCTCCCACCTTCCCTATAGGATAATAGGGACTTTCTATCACAATATCTGTTTTGTCAGACATAACGATTATCAGAATGTAATTATCCTTAAAATGGTATTCTCTCAAAATGATGTTGCTTGAGCAACAGGTAAACCATTGGTTGTTAGAGATGCTTGCAAACCTGTGCCAGGCCCCTATGCCCCTCATATTAGCAAAAGAAATATGAGACAACTCTGCTGCAATAAAATTCACAGTCAGGAAAGTCACAAATTTAGATAGGTAAAAGTTGAGAATTTTGAGAATGTTCAGTTACTTGTCAGTCTGTAACCAAACAGAACTGACAGAAGTCAATCCGAAAAGAGAGGGCAGTCAAAATCCACATTCATTAAACAAACAGGAAAATTAGAAGCCAGTATAGGAGACAACTGTCTTGTCAGAAGCCAAGCCAATTTCAGAAGTCAAACCTGAACATCAAGAGCCAATAGAGGAGACAAGAGGGTAGTCATAGAACAGTCAGAAACCAAGGGAAGTTCATAAACCAATTACGATATGTTCATACCCTTAGTGATTGTAATCAATCAAGCTTTATACATCTACTTCACGAAGAGTGGCAAGGGTATGAAAAGCAATACGAAAACCAGCAACATCTCAACCACACTCAAATGATGTAGTGGTAACAGATGAAGAAACAGTGGCAAAGCAAAAAATCTGTGCCAACCACCATACTAACTTCCAGAATTATACATGTCCCAATAAAAACATTACCCACAAGCAAAAAATACAACTTTTATCTCATAGCAAATGTAATAGCAATTAAAATGTGATACATAATTATGTTAAATTGCCCCCTTAAGTAACAGTTTTCAAAATAATTTAATGTTCAGCATTTAAAGTTAACCACATTTTAGAACATTTTTCCATCTTTCAGCCACAAAATATAAAAATAGACATTTCTAAGTATTGCAAAAAGCCAATTATAGCTGACATGTGAAGAAACGTTTTGCAAGCTAATGTACATGTAATCTGTAAAAATGTCAACATGCCAGCATACCACAAGAGCCTAGGTCAGGCATCACAGCTGTAAGCAGAATGAGATATTATGGATTATATGTCATTCTTTTGCTTAAAAGCAGTAATGCTTTACATGTCCATTCATAAATGTGATTCTGTCACGTAATTAATCAAAGTACCTAACAATACTATTTTAAGGCATTCTGAGCATTGAAAAGTGGACAACTTGCAATCGTTTCTATTTCGGTCTGCAACAGGTATTAGTCAGTCAAAGTATCTTTTGACTGTGTATTTGATAAAGTATAACTGTTTTTTACCGCCCATAATGGTGCCAGGGAATGGAATCAATTGATCTTGCATGGCAACTTAGACAATGAGCGAATATTAGAACATTATGAGCAATTTGTTAAATAAATCATTGTATAGCATGTCTGTACTTTTTTCATAGGAAACATCAGTACACAGTGGAGCATAGTATTTATATACAAATGCCTAATCAGCTTTAATGTTTAGTAGTAGGGACAGGATAGGTACAGCAAGAAGAAAAAAATCACACATGTACGAAGGTTTATAAATGGATTCATTAAAGTTAAAAACAATTTTTATCTCTTGTTAATTTAACCTAGAGATCTGCTTCTACCATTAAACTAAGAATAAATTCATTCTTTGCACTTTCTTCAGGCTTTGTAGAGTGTTTTCTAAAGCAATATCCCATTACTATATTGTAATTGCTGATCTACCCTTCTGAAATGTTCTCTGTATACTATAGGTACACATTTCTCACAGCCTGGGAACTCTATACTAATCTTAAAAGCAATTTGTATTCTTGACCAAAGAACAATCTTTTTATTTTTAAATTTACTGGTTTAAATCAGGACAGGCTTTATATAACACTGCAAGGAAGTGTTATAGTACAGAAACTAACCGAGCCAACCAGTCTTCTGTTTTTACCACTTATCTGTGAACAAATTACCTACATTATAGAGGCCCCAGAACTTCATGTTAATCCAGTTTCCTGAAGACTGTATTTTATCCATGCACATTATATATAAGTCTCTCCTACATGTGAATACAAAGCCTGTGATGTCAAGGAAGCATATGCAATAATAGAATTAATATTTACTATGGGACCATATAGCTATTGTTATTGTAAATTACAAAAAATAACAGACATATAACGTATTTTTCTTATTCTTTCCCTTTTTACTCTTTGAGGGCTAGATTACGCTAACTGTTGCGCCCAAGCGATATCGGGTGTATCACAGCTGTTTGCGTGCATATTACAAGTTGAAAGCAAATGTGTTCTTTCAAGTGCAATTGAATTTAAAGTGTGTCGGGAAAGCGAAACCTCAGAGCTCTGGATAGCTGTTACGCTAGAATTAAAAGTTGCACAAAACACATCAATGGGCCTATTTATCATTGCGTCTATCTTGACTCATTTGCTGGAGTCAATACGCTTGCCAGACATCGGCAGACTTTGCTGCCGTGAATATACATACAACGCCTTTATTTATTAAAAAGTCTGTCAAAAACACGCCTGTCAAGTACGGAGCAAAGAGCATCGGACTGTTGATAAACAAGAGTCATCAATGTCGCGAATATTCTGTGTTTTCCAACTTTATACCATTTTATTACTGTCCATGAACAAGCACATTTTTCTAAAGCTAATCTTTTATTTTTCATCTGTTAATGTCCAAGAAATAGCTAGATTTATACCTGAACAAACAATAATATCTCATAGAAAGGTATTTTTTTATTTATTTGTTCTACAAAAAATCTGATACATGATATTTCAACATAAATTAATGTGTATTTGTATTTCTATAAATCTCATGTTTTTTTTATTTTTTAAATGAATATTAATGCTAGAATTTGCACATACTTGTATATTTATATGTGTTACGTCAGAAATCTTTTGTAAACATATTTAGATGTCCCTAAATTCCTTTTTTTTTTTTTTGTTCTACACAATGTTATCTTTCATATCTCTGTGTTTATTTATACCACTATATGTATATAGTGTAAATGTATTTTTATTCTGAGCATGAATAATTGCAAAAATAACATGTAATTAGAAACTTTATTAAAATTGTATAGTCTAAATATTATATATTATATATATTTCTATATCGAACAATAATATTGCTCCAAATTTGGTGCAAATTATTGCTCCAAATTTGGTGCAAAGTATTGCTCCAAATTTAGTGCACTAGTAGATATAGGAATAAAAATGAAATAAATATGGGGGGCGGAGCCTACACTCAATGGGGCAGGACGTGTCTTAGTGAAGCTCTCCGAACCTGACTCTATTTTTACAAGTTAAACATAGTGAAACCTTTAATATTTATTGCTATGCATTGGATATCCATTAAGGTGAATGGACATATTCTGAGAGTTGATGTTTTGACTGAGTACCTGCCTATGCTCTTTGAGTCAGCTACGGGACAGACTTATTTTCAGGACTAGAGGCCATCTTTGCAACTACGCATCAATTTGAGAAACTGAAGAAGCCAAGAAGTCTCTGTATAGGTTATGGACCATAGGTCTGGGGCTGCCGTGATATTACCCCCCCCGAACTCCGGGGTTACGATATCCTCCAGTAGGATAATAACTGCGCTACCAGAGATTGCTAGTATGGAGGCAGTCACTAAATGGGAAACTACCATGACGCAACTGATTGCTGAACACTTTGAGGCCTTAGAACGTGACATTTCATCAATCCTGCAACAGCATGGGATGGGAACCAAGCTACCTCTACAGGACTGCAGTATTAATCACGGTACTGGACTAAGACAAGAGGAACTCTTTTCGGACAATACCGCCTCCATTTTCAATATTGTGGGCCAAACAAGTGACTTTCATGGACAGCCGTGTTGCGCTGACACGGATTATGAAGCTAAAACTCCGCAATCGCGAATTGACCCATCTCTACCCAAAAACATAATGGTAGTCACAAGTCCATTAGCCGTTGTGGGTATTCAATCCCCTATTATAAAAAGAGATGTACCTGCTGACGGAGGCATGCTGATCTCGGACGGGATCCTGCCTGAGGTGTCTGGAGGCCCTTTCGCATTTGCTTTGCACCAGGAAGGTGAGCGTTCTCTGGAGGGGCTGCATCTATTGCCGGTCCAGCTGAGACCTCATAACATGGGAAACGAGACTGGCCTAAACCGCCCCACACAATCACGCATGAGGATGTCTTCTGACTTGAATGCAGCACTTTCTAACAGGCTTCCGTACCAAGTACATAACACCCAGGGAGCGGAGACAGAATTTGGAGCATTAACCCTTATCCTGTCCCTAGCTGAGTCCCAAACAAAACAAGTAGAAGTTTATGGAGGCGCAGGTCTCTCAGCAAAGTCGCAGACCGCATTGGAAGCCCTGAATGAAGACATTGCTTTTTCATTTCGGCCAGCACGGTTGCTGATCCGTCTTCGATCTCTCCAACATCAATTTAAAACATGGGACCCTGGCAGGACACTAAGGTATAAATGGTCAATGGTGTAGAGCAGTGGCTCTATACAGGTCCCTCCACGAACGGACGAACTCTTACTGTCATGAATGGGATATTATTATGAAATGCTAGCTACTTAAAAAGTACTCTGCACTGTAAGGTTTTATACTTATTTCTCCTGTTCCGAGTAGTACTTTTCTGTTTACAATCTTTATGTTGTTGCCCTGAATATGTTTAGCCCACAATATACAGGTACCTGTCCTTTATGTAACACAATATAGAGTAATATCTGCACAATCCATTTTACTACTTGCTGAGATTGATTACATACTTAGGTATAAGGTGACATATAATTTGGCTTGTGTGTAAGGATGTTATACTTTGGTCTCCCTGCTAATGCCACTGTTACCCATCAATCAATTATACTCTTTCCTACCTAATAGCCAGCCCATAGTCTGCATTTAATGTTTAAACTGCTGTCCAGCATTTTAGTCGGTACCCCGTTCCTCTCCCCTAAGATCCTATTCTACAGTCACTGCTATCACATATAGAGTAGTACAGCGGTACCTAGTCACTTGTTCTTCATATAGCACATTATAATATCGCCATTTTCTATGTATCTGTTCATATGTCATTAACCAAATTAGTTCTCTGTTGGAATATTTAGGGTATCTCCTTAACCCATACATCTTTGTACTTATGTTAATATTCTACCTATATTGTTTAAACACATATGTGTCGCATAATAACAGTTTCTATTTGGGGTCCAAAAGTGGCCCACTTTGTTATTTTGTTGTTTTCCCCCAACATTCCCTATCCTGATTTGAATTCTCCTCTGGGGGGTCCAAGAGAGACCTCTATTTTTCATTAAGGGAAATAATTTTCTCTGAAATGTATCAAATTTTAAGGGGATCTATCTGTATTAAAAACTTGAGGTTCATTTTGTTTTTGTATAACTGGGCTACAATCTGTATCTTTATCCTGACATTTACCATGTATATTCTTGTTGTGATCTCCATTTACTTTTGGAAATGTGGTATTATGTGCCTGTTTCATTTATTTATAACCTCAATAAAAACTATTAAAATAAAAAAAAAATGAAATAAATATATTACTACTTATGGATTATGTTACATCTTTTTCTCTCATTACAAAGCAAAGGGACAATATTATTGCTCAAATTTGGTACAAAATATTGCTCCAAACTTGGTGCAACGTATTGCTCCAAACTTGGTGCACTAGTAGATAGAGATAAAAATGAAATAAATGCATAACATAATATAGCTAACTTCCTTTTTTTTTCTTTTTTTTTTTTTTTAATAAATCTATTTGCACCATGTTTAAGGTATGTAATACAAGTCACATGCTCCACTTTGCACCAAATTTGATGCAACACTTTTCGCACCAAATTTGATGCAATACTCATATTTTATTTATTTGCACGTGGATATTTTAAGAGCTGGGCCAGTTTTCTCTCTGCACCTGTGTAACCCCAACTGACTGCAGTCTAGTTTTAAACACCACCCCTACACAGGTGTTATAAAATGGGCTGGCATATTAGATGACATTTCTTAATGAAAATGAAATTCAAGAGAAGGAAGAAAAAGACTGAAAATAGAATGACAGTAAAGAGGTGATTTTAATTTCTGCTGTATCTGAATCATGGCAGTTTAATTTGAGCTATCAGCTTAAGATTATAAAAAATTGAATCAAACATCATTCGAATTTTAAAATCATTGTCTAAAGTATTATACTGTGTTCCCTAATGTCATCATCAATGTTTAATTTTACTACTAATTTCACATATACATACTTTCAAAGTATAATATACAATGTAACAAATGACACTTACAAGTTCTGATGAGTGATCAATGACACAAGTATTGAGCAATTTGATTCGTTAGTGATAGTATAAAATGTATATTTAAATCAGATTGGTTGATGTCAAAATTCATGAATTATGCATTTCCCAATCAAAAGTGATGGAAACTTTTACTAGTTTGTGGGTTGTTTAGGAGTATTGCGTCACATTTGGTGCGAAAAGTGTTGGGTCAAATTTGGGGCGAAGTGGAGAGTGGGACTTGTATTACATGCCTTAAACATGGTGCAAATAGATTTCTCAAAAAAAAAAAAAAAAAAAAAGAAGTTAGCTATATTATGCTGTGTATTTATTTCATTTTTATATCTATATCTACTAGTGCACCAAGTTTGAAGCAAAACTTCGCACTAAGTTTGGAGCAATATTTTGCCACAAATTTGGAGCAATAATATTGTCCCTTTGCTTTGTAATGAGAGACAAAGATGTAACATAATCCATAAGTAGTAATGTATTTATTTTTTTATCCCTATATCTACTAGTGCACCAATTTTGGAGCAATACTATTGTTTGATTTAGAAAGAGTATACAATTTTAATAAAGGTTCAAATTTACTTTTATTATCTAATATGCTTCATTGTCTTGTAGCATAGAACATAACTTTTCTGTGTTTTCAGACTCCAATTGATTTCTATGGCTTTGGCGGTTCAAGGGTGGCGGTTTGAACGATAGGTATGCTGCGTCGGAATTGACGTGAGCGTACCTGTTGAATGTTTGATAAATTGGGAAAAGGGTCAAATAGAGTCGAATGTGAATTCAAAACATCTGGAATGACATAAGCATCGGTCTGCATCGGATTGAGATCGCGGGAGCATATATTTTGTCACACATTTCAACATTTGACGATCTTAATGCTTTGTTAACTATGGTGGATCAATCTTGCATCCAAATTGATGCGGGATTCCAGCGTATTATCAGATGAAGCTTTGATAAATCTAATATTGGAAATATAGGAGCACCAATGGCTAAGGTATACAACAGGTTTTGAGCTGCACTATTATGTTCAAGATGGAACTCTAGACCATAAACTTTATGTTATGTATCAAATGTCAATATAATCCACATAAAAAAGATGAGAAAAGATCAGATAGATCTTATGATAAAAATTATTTTAATCACATAAAATAAACAACAATAGAAAACGTGGTTAAAAGTAAAAGATTACAAATATTTTAAAAACTCCTAATTGACTTGAATGAACCGTTAACTGCTAGTATGTCTTCCGTATTATATGTACCTTATTTAGAAAAGGTACACTTATACCAATGCATTCAGAAAAAACTTAGATACAGAATGGACTTTGATTCTGTCTAGATTGATTATTAGTTATTAAAACAAACGTGGATAATCACAAGTGCATAATGGAGTAAGATACTTGAAAAATATATTTAAAGGAGCATATAAAGAGACCTGAAAAATCTTGTAAAAAACAAGGAAAAATCTGATTGGATCAATACCGGTATGTCCGTTAATCGTGATAAAAAAAAAAAAAAAAAAAGTGATAAATTTATGATGACAAACTTCACTAATGTAAAAATACAAAATATAAAATTCAAATAATAAAATCACAAATTATGAATTCAAGCTGGTGAAAGTGTAAAAAACAAAATAGTGCCAAATATAAAACCGTGCCAAAGTCCATTCTGTATCTAAGTTTTTTCTGAATGCATTGGTATAAGTGTACCTTTTCTAAATAAGGTACATATAATACGGAAGACATACTTGCAGTTAATGGTTCATTAAAGTCAATTAGGAGTTTTTAAAATATTTGTAATCTTTTACTTTTAACCACGTTTTCTATTGTTGTTTATTTTATGTGATTAAAATAACTTTTATCATAAGATCTATCTGATCTTTTCTCATCTTTTTTATGTGGATTATATTGACATTTGATACATAACATAAAGTTTATGGTCTAGAGTTCCATCTTGAACATAATAGTGCAGCTCAAAACCTGTTGTATACTTTAGCCATTGGCTCTCCTATATTTCCAATATTGTATCTTGTTTCAGGACCTATTAGGGGGTCTTTTTATAGTGTAGTAGGTATACTATCCAGACGCAGTCACTTATCCACAGTTGTCAATCTTTAGCTTTGATAAATCTACCCCAGTAAATACATTAAAAAGTATAGTTACACTGATAATAACACTATCTAATAAAAATTATTGAAAAAAATAGCATTCAAAAGTTATGTCTATGGAAGAATATGTTAACGTGGTCACGATACTCTAACTATGGCTATTTGCATGCTGGGTAGTGCGCCAGCGAAATTTTTTTACTTTCAACTTGAAATACGCATGGATGACTTCATCTATCTTGATAGCTGTGCTTAAAATGCAGTTTATACATGCTGAAAACAGTACATTAATATTCTATTAAAAGATTTGATGTATTCCATATAAAACAGATTTTCAGACAGTCCTGGTGTCCATAGAAATTAGTTGGCAGTTATGGATGTTTATTTCACATTGCCACCCTACTCGCTTGAACAGTTTCTTGATTTCATAACATTTGTCTTCGAGTATTAAATCTCCAAGAAGCAGAGGATTATCTTTACATCTTAATCACATAATTTATGCTATTCCATCATTGGACTGTGTGACTGCTTAGAGATGTTCAGGTTTTGCCCTACCTAATTTGAATGGTAGCTAATTTGTCATTAAATACAAGCAACAGAACACACTAGCATGTGTAAACTTGTTTATCTTTCATTTCAGTTTCAGAAGTTATTTGATTATTAAAGGGCACTGAAGTGATTTTTTAGTTGTTAGTAAAAGTGGGTATTTTTAAGTTGTTATTTTTGCTATTTCTTCAGAAAGCATGGTTTGTCTTTAACTAACAACTTTTCACCTAGATTATGAGTTTTGCGTTAACAGGGGTGCGGTGCTAACGAGCAGTTTTCCCTCACCGCTCACTGACAGACAACGCTGGTATTACGGGTTTTTACAAAACCGGCGTTAGCCGCAAAAAAGTGAGCGAAGAGCAAAATTTTGCTCCACATCTCACCTCAATACCAGCGCTGCTTACGTTAGCGGTAAGCAGGTAAAATGTGCTTGTGCACGATTTCCCCATAGGAATCAACGGGGAGAGCCGGCTGAAAAAAAAACTAACACCTGCAAAAAAGCTCCTAACGCAGCCCCATTGATTCATATGGGGAAATAAAATGTATGTCTACACCTAACACCCTAACATGAACCCCAAGTCTAAACACCCCTAATCTTACACTTATTAACCCCTAATCTGCCGCCCCCGACATCGCCGACACCTGCATTATATTATTAACCCCTAATCTGCCGCTCCGGACACCGCCATCACCTACATTATACTTATCTGCTGCTCCCAACATCGCCGACACCTACATTTTATTTATTAACCCATAATCTGCCCCCCCTATGTCACCGCAACCTACCTACATTTATCGCCGCCACTATAATAAAGTTATTAACCCCTAAATCTAAGTCTAACCCTAACCCTAACACCCCCCTAACTTAAACATAATTTAAATAAATCTAAATAAAATTACTACAATTAACTAAATTATTCTTATTTAAAACTAAATACTTACCTATAAAATATACCCTAAGCTAGCTACAATATAACTAATAGTTACATTGTAGCTATCTTAGGGTTTATTTCTATTTTACAGGCAAGTTTGTATTTATTTTAACTAGGTACAATAGTTATTAAATAGTTATTAACGATTTAATAACTACCTAGTTAAAATAAAGACTAAAGTACCTGTAAAATACAACCTAACCTAAGTTACAATTACACCTAACACTACACTATAATTAAATTAATTACCTAAACTAAATACAATTAATTACAATTAAATAAAATTATCTAAAGTACGAAAAAAACAAACACTAAATTACAGAAAATAATAAAATAATTAGAAGGTTTTTAAACTAATTACACCTACTCTAATCCCCCTAACAAAATAAAAAATCCCCCCAAAATAAAAAAAGCCCTACCCTACACTAAATTACAAATAGCCCTTTAAAGGGCCTTTTGCGGGGCATTGCCCCAAAGTAATCAGCTCTTTTACCTGTAAAAAAAAAGTACAATATCCCCCCAACATTAAAACCCACCACCCACACAACCAACCCAACTCTAAAACACACCCAATCCCCCCTTAAAAAAAAACTAACCCCTTGAAGATCACCCTACCGTGAGACGTCTTCACCCAACCGGGCAGAAGTGGACCTCCAGACGGGCAGTAGACTTCACCCAACCGGGCTGAAGTGGACCTCCAGACGGGCAGAAGTCTTCATCCAGACGGCATCTTCTATCTTCATCCATCCAGCGCGGAGTGGGTCCATCTTCAAGACATCCAACGCGGAGCATCCTCTTCAAACGACGGCCGACGACTGAATGAAGGTTCCTTTAAATGACGTCATCCAAGATGGCATCCCTTCAATTCTGATTGGCTGATAGAATTCTATCAGCCAATCGGAATTAAGGTAGAAAAAAATCCTATTGGCTGATACAATCAGCCAATAGGGTTGAACTTCAATCCTATTGGCTGATACAATCAGCCAATAGGATTGAGCTCGCATTCTATTGGCTGTTCCAATCAGCCAATAGGATTTTTCCTACCTTAATTCCGATTGGCTGATAGAATTCTATCAGCCAATCGGAATTGAAGGGACGCCATCTTGGATGACGTCATTTAAAGTTACCTTCATTCGTCATTACTCTGTCGGATAAGGAGGATGCTCTGCGTCGGATCAGCCAATAGGATTGAGCTTGTATTCTATTGGCTGATTGGAACAGCCAATAGAATGCGAGCTCAATCCTATTGGCTAATTGGATCAGCCAATAGGATTGAATTCTATCAGCCAATCGGAATTGAAGGGATGCTATCTTGGATGACGTCATTTAAAGGAACCTTCATTCAGTTGTCGGCCAACATTTGAAGAGGATGCTCTGCGTTGGATGTTTTGAAGATGCACCCGCTCCGCGCCTGATGGAGGTCTACTTCTGCCCGGTTGGGTGAAGATGTCTCATGCTAGGGTGATCTTCAGGGGGTTAGTGTTAGGTTTTTTTAAGGGGGGATTGGGTGGGTTTTACAGTAGGGTTGGTTGTGTGGGTGGTGGGTTTTAATGTGGGGGGGTATTTACTTTTTTTTTACAGGTAAAAGAGCTGATTACTTTGGGGCAATGCCCCGCAAAAGGCCCTTTTAAGGGCTATTTGTAATTTAGTGTAGGGTAGGGCTTTTTTTATTTTGGGGGGCTTTTTTATTTTCTTAGGGGGATTAGAGTAGGTGTAATTAGTTTAAAAATCTTGTAATTATTTTATTATTTTCTGTAATTTAGTGTTTGTTTTTTTTCGTACTTTAGATAATTTTATTTAATTGTAATTAATTGTATTTAGTTTATTTAATTAATTTAATTATAGTGTAGTGTTAGGTGTATTTGTAACTTAGGTTAGGTTTTATTTTACAGGTACTTTAGTCTTCATTTTAACTAGGTAGTTATTAAATAGTTAATAACTATTTAATAACTATTGTACCTAGTTAAAATAAATACAAAGTTGCCTGTAAAATAAAAATAAACCTTAAGCTAGCTACAATGTAACTATTAGTTATATTGTAGCTAGCTTAGGGTTTATTTTATAGGTAAGTATTTAGTTTTAAATAGGAATAATTTAATTGTAGTAATTTTATTTAGATGTATTTAAATTATATTTAAGTTAGGGGGGTGTTAGGGTTAGGGTTAGACTTAGATTTAGGGATTAATAACTTTATTATAGTGGCGGCGATGTTTGGGGCGGCAGATTAGGGGTTAATAAATGTAGGCAGGTAGCGGCGACATAGGGGGCAGCAGATTAGGGGTTAATAAATAAAATGTAGGTGTCGGCGATGTTGGGAGCAGCAGATTAGGGGTTCATAAGTGTAATGTAGGTGGCGGCGGTGTCCGGAGCAGCAGATTAGGGGTTAAAAATATAATGCAGGTATCGGCGATTTCGGGGGCGGCAGATTAGGGGTTAATAAGTGTAAGATTAGGGGTGTTTAGACTTGGGGTTCATGTTAGGGTGTTAGGTGTAGACATAAATTTTATTTCCCCATAGGAATCAATGGGGCTGCGTTAGGAGCTTTACGCTGCTTTTTTGCAGGTGTTAGGTTTTTTTCAGCCGGCTCTCCCCCATTGATTCCTATGGGGAAATCATGCATGAGCATGTTTTACCTGCTTACCGCTAACGTAAGCAGCGCTGGTATTGAGGTGAGATGTGGAGCAAAATGTTGCTCTTCGCTCACTTTTTTGCGGCTAATGCCGGGTTTGTAAAAACCCGTAATACCAGCGTTGTCTGTCAGTGAGAGGTGAGGGAAAACTTCTCGTTAGCACCGCACCCCTGTTAACGCAAAACTCGTAATCTAGGTGATAGTTTACAATTATTTTTTTTATTGGTCTTTAAAATAAAAAAATATTACCATGCTCCAAAACCCATTACAAGAATTATATAACACTACATATACTTCGGTAATAGCACTGGTCAAGTCCTACAAAAAAGAAATGTGGGAACTCACCAAAACTTCCACCCCTCACAATTAATATTATTTAATATGTGCACACACACAGACAGTGTATTTATATGTATATAAGCTATACACTTTGGTTAATGAAAGCAAATTAAAACAAATGAAGAGCTGAATGGTTGCCCTTGAGGATATAAGAATGGACATTCATGGTTACATTTTTACATGGCAGGGGTTAGAAATTTTATTTGTAAGTTAGGATTCAAATGATACTGAATAGTGAGAGGCCAGACACACAATTTTTAGAACACACAAAGGGACATTTGTAAATAGATGATGTTGAATAATCTAAAAAGCTAAGAGCCTTAGTAAACATTTTAGGAGATGGTACTCCCTGGCTCTCAGGATGTGTAAGGCTCTGTAATATTAACATCTGATATCATGATCCTAATAAGGTTTGTGTGTGTACTCACTCTGAGGTAAAACATAATGATAATGTGATTTAAAGTAAAATTATGGTCACAAGGCGTATGAGTGTCATTTACTTTTACCATTAACACTTATACCAAGTAAATGTGAAGCAAGTAACACTGGCAGAGGAAACAGGCGAGATGAGGGCACAGTGACATATTAAAATCAAAACAGGTCACCTTGCACATTGGGATGAAATTGGTAAGGTTGAATCTGAATCAAATATATTATTTTGCACAGGTCAGCATTCTGAAGAGAATTTGGCCTGCTGACCATAAACTGATACATACAGACACCAACATAGATAAACAGACTGCACATACTATTGGTGTATACAATAAAGTAATTGGGCATATTCTACTTGAAGATGTTTCACAAACACCTTTAATTACAAGGACTTTGTGTATACACATGTATTTCCCTTGCAAACCTCATCACAGCTATCTCTGGAAGAACTAAAAGAAATTATAATTAGAGAGAAAGCAGGAAACTGTAAGGACATGACTCTTCCCAGCTTGATGAGCACATTTTTTCTTTGGTGAAACACTGACATTTTTGGTGAAACACTGACATTTTTTAAAACAACTTTAAAAAAACTAAACTGGATACACATGGACACCTGTTTAATATCAAGATCCAGGGTGTCCATACTTTGTTTTTAACTCACATGGTGCATAGCTAGCTTAGCTTTAGTTCCTCACACCCTCTTTCCTCCCCTCTCCTTCCTTTTAAGGGTAAACTGAGACCTCCGTGTCTGACAGCAACTCCAGACTCCTCCTCTGTCACAGGGTTTCACCCACTTAAGGTGCAATAGTCGTATTTCTGCTGAGGGGAGCTAAATAACATAATAAAAAAAAAACAAGTACAGCACCAGCTTTAAAGGGACAGTATACACTCATTTTCATATAACTGCATGTAATAGACACTACTATAAAGAATAAGATGCACAGATACTGATATAAAAATCCAGTATAAAATGGTTTAAAAACATACTTAGAAGCTTTCAGTTTATCTCTGTTGAAAAGGCAGTTGGAAAGCCCACTGCAAGTGGGAAATAAGACACTCCCCCTTCTTTTGCATATGAAAAGACCCTTTACACAAACAGGAGCAAGCTGGAAGGTAGCTGAAGGTATTCAAATAAAGGTAGCTGATGGTATTCAAATAAAACTTTGGGGCTTGGTTAGGAGTCTGAAAATCAGAGCAATGATATTTAAAAATAAGCAAAATTATACATTATTTTAACCCCTTAATGACCGGACCATTTTTAAATTTTCTTACCCTTAAAGGGACAGTCTAGGCCAAAATAAACTTTCATGATTCAGATAGAGCATGTCATTTTAAACAATTTTCCAATTTACTTTTATCACCAATTTTGCTTTGTTCTCTTGGTAATTCTTAGTTGAAAGCTTAACCTGGGAGGTTCATATGCTAATTTCTTAGACCTTGAAGCCCACCTCTTTCAGATTGCATTTTAACAGTTTTTCACCACTAGAGGGTGTTAGTTCACGTATTTCATATAGATAACACTGTGCTCGTGCACGAGAAGTTATCTGGGAGCAGACACTAATTGGCTAGACTGCAAGTCTGTCAAAAGAACTGAAAAAAGGGGCAGTTTGCAGAGGCTTAGATACAAGATAATCACAGAGGTTAAAAGTATATTATTATAAATGTGTTGGTTATGCAAAACTGGGAAATTGGTAATAAAGGGACTATCTATCTTTTAAAACAATAACAATTCTGGTGTAGACTGTCCTTTTAATGACAATGGCTATTTTTACATTTCTGCAGTGTTTGCGTTTAGCTGTAATTTTCCTCTTACTCGTTTACTGTACTCACACATATTATATACCGTTTTTCTCGTCATTAAATGGACTTTCTAAAAATACCATTATTTTCATCATATCTTATAATTTACTAAAAAAAAAAGATAAAATATGAGGAAAAATGGAAAAACACATTTTTTCTAGCTTTGACCCCCAAAATCTGTTACACATCTACAATCACCAAAAAACAACCAGGCTAAATACTTTATAAATTTTGTCCTGAGTTTAGAAATACCCAATGTTTACACGTTCTTTGCTTTTTTTGCAATTTATGGGGCAATAAATGCAAGTAGCACTTTGCTATTTCCAAACCACTTTTTTTCAAAATTAGCGCTAGTTACTTTGGAACCCTGATATCTGTCAGGAATACCTGAATATCCCTTGACATGTATATATTTTATTTTAGAAGACATCCCAAAGTATTGATCTAGGCCCATTTTGGTATATTTCATGCCACCATTTCACTGCCAAATGCGATAAAAAAAAAAAAAAAGTTCACTTTTTCACAAATTTTGTCACAAACTTTAGGTTTCCCACTGAAATTATTTACAAACAGCTTCTGCAATTATGGCACAAATGGTTGTAAATGCTTCTCTGGGATCCCCTTTTTCAGAAATAACAGACTTATATGGATTTGTGGTTGCTTTTTGGTAATTAGAAGGCCGCTAAATGTCGATGAGCACCACACGTGTTTTATGCCCAGGAGTGAAGGGGTTAATTAGGGAGCTTGTAGGGAGCTTGTAGGGTTAATTTTAGCTTTAGTGTAGTGTAGTAGACAACCCCAAGTATTGATATAGGCCCATTTTGGTATATTTTATGCCACCATTTCACCGCCAAATGCGAGCAAATAAAAAAAAACTTTACATTTTTCACAATTTTAGGTTTCTCACTGAAATTATTTACAAACAGCTTGTGCTATTATGGCAGAAATTGTTGTAAAAGCTTCTCTGGGATCCCCTTTGTTCAGAAATAGCAGACTTATATGGCTTTGGCGTTGCTTTTTGGTAATTAGAAGGCCGGTAAATGATGCTGCGCACCACACGTGAATTATGCCCAGCAGTGAAGGGGTTAAATTAGGTTGCTTGTACGGAGCTTGCAGGGTTAATTTTAGAGATCAGCCTCCCACCTGACAAATCCCACCCCCTGATCCCTCCCAAACAGCTCTCTTCCCTCCCCCACCCCACAATTGTTCCCGCCATCTTAAGTACTGGCAGAAAGTCTGCCAGTACTAAATAAAAGAGTTTTTTTTTTTTTAAATAAAAATAATAAAATATTTTAGTTGTGATGGACCCCTGCCTTAGCACTTTTATATGTAAAAAAAAAAATTTTTACTTTTTTTCCCCTTCCTTCCTTCATTGGTGTCAGTGTGGCTAATGCGCGCACGTGCACGTAAACGCGCGCCCCCGTGCACACATGCGCACATGCTCCCTCCTCCCACCCGGACAACGGCACCATCGGCACCATCACTACCGGTGCAGAGAGGGCCACAGAGTGGCTCTCTCTGCATCGGAGGCTTGTAAAGGGGTATTGCAGGATGCCTCCATATCGAGGCATCACTGCAATACCTTCAGAGCTGCTGGAAGCGATTGTGATCACTTCCAGCACTCTGTTAGACAACTGATGTACCAGGTACGTCTATTGTCATTAACAGTTAGTTTTTGCATGACGTACCTGGTACGTCAATTGTCATTAAGGGGTTAAAAAACAAACTTTATGGGCTTTATAAATAGATCATCTACAAAACATTTATGCAAAGAAAAAATGAGTGTATAGTGGCCCTTTAAAGTAAGTTTACCAGAGTACCAGCATAGTCATAGGTTAGGGTCTCTGCTCACCCCTTTTGAAATCCACACAGGAAAGAATGAAGACACAACACTTCTGTATTCTTGGAAAACAAATGCTTTTTATTAGGGTGACATCCCCAAAGAAAACAGCGACGTTTGGGGTCACAATGTACCCTTAATCATGCTAATGTACACTGAAAACTTGCTCTTTAAATAGCATCTTAAACAGACAGTAAAGTCATAAAAAAAAAATTGTGTTTCATGTCCCTTTAACTTGCTACACCTGTTCAGGTGTCCATAGCAACCAGGTGTAACATGTATCCCACAATGACACCTAATGGTAAACCAAAGTATTTACATCCTACTAAAAACAATAAATACATATTTGCAAAAATGATCTGATACAATTTACAAAAGTTTACAAAAATAAATGTAAATCATAATCCCTATTGAGGCCATTGGGACTTGGGACATAGGGTACCTAATCTGTTGATCCAACCTACTTCCTTTCTTTTTAAGATTCACTCTCTATCACCCCTTCTTCTAAGATGGGGTACATGATCAATAACCTGAAAGCGTAATTTACTTAAATTATGGCCCTTTTATGACTGGTTGAGTAAGATCCCCAGTTCTAATAGACTTATGTTCAGTTAGGCGTTCTCTCACAGAACGTGTCATTGCCCCAATATAACAAAGTCCGCACGGACACTTCAATAGATAAATGACATATTCAGCCTGATACATCTTAAAATCATTAATCAGCTTGCGACCACAGGTCTTGACCAAATTCTTACCCTTTATCATTGAATTGCAATGAGAACAATTTAAGCAAGGATAACTACCTTTAGTTAGTGACCCAGGTTAGTAAGGAAGGAGGTAGTTCTGGTGCAGAGAGATAAATTTGGGAGTCATCGGCATACAAATGGTATTGAAACCCGTGGGACTTTATTAAGGAACCTAATTATGACATGTAGATTGAAAATAAGAAAAAGGAGAAAGAGAAAATAATGTTTTTCTGAATATCGTACCTTAAGCGATAGGATTTTTAAAGTGATTAAGAAACATTGGTATTTATTGAGGAAATTTAAACCTTTTGTAGAAGAATTCAAAACATTCCCAATGGCATCATTTAAAAGAGTTAACAATTTAAGAGATCAACTAGTGAGAGCTGATCTAGGTACAAACAAAAGGAGCACTATAAACTATTTAACAGCAAAGAATAAAGGTATGGTCACTAACTGTCTTTCTCATGTCTCATCTTGGATGTCCTGTCACTACCTTTTGATAAATCTCTCCAAAACAGAACTCCTAATTTTTTCCCCTTCCTCTAAAATCTCCTCCCCCAATTTTCTACAACTGTTGATAATTCCATCATTACCCCTACCCCGCATGCCCGCTGTCTTGGGGTCACACTTTATTTTGACCTTTCTTTCACTCCTCACATTCAGTCCTTGGCTAAAGCCTGCCACTTCCACCTTAAAAACATCTCTAAAATTAGACATTTCTTTGCACAAGACACAACTAAGATTTTAATCCACTGTCTCATCCTTTCCCACCTCAACTATTGCAACTCCGTCCTCTCTGGTCTCCCTAGCTGCCACCTAGTTCCTTTATAATCCA